>NC_136261.1:129132503-129732503 GCF_964187855.1 Myxine glutinosa
GTGATCTTCAGTGACGAGTCTAGATTTCTGGTCTATCGTCAAGATGGCCACGTCCGAGTGCGCAGACAAGTGCATGAAGCCTACAACAAAGATTATATAGTGCCAAGAGTCCAAGCTGGAGGTGGTGGGGTGACCGTTTGGGCTGCTTTTCATGCAGGGGGCAAAACTGACATGGTTGTTCTGAATGGAAACCTGAACCAGTTCAAGTACAGGGCCATCCTGGAAGAAACATTGGTTCCATTTGCTCGTGCAGCCTTTCGAGGAAACTTTGTCTTCCAAGATGACAATGCACAGCCTCATCGTGCTCGCATGATCCAACACTTTCTTGCTGACCGTGGTGTAGAGCATATGGAGTGGCCTGCCATGTCCCCGGATATGAATCCGATAGAGAACTTGTGGGCAGAATTAACGCGTCAAATCGACCACTTGGACCAGCAGCCGACCTCTGTGCGTGAATTGCAGCAGGCTATTGTCACTGCATGGCAAGCGATTGCTGTCCAAACCATGGCAAATCTCGTGAACAGCATGCCTCAACGTGTATGTGCTCTCCTGAATGCTCTTGTGGGTTACACGAAGTACTGAACTGTAATTTTACTGTCCGTAATCCCAGTCGTAATTTAACTTTTTTTTGGTTAAAAATTTTTTTGGCTGATGTGCAAAATAAAGAGATACTTCTGGAAAACGTACAGAAGTTTAACACAGGACTGTCCATGAATTGAGTTCGATATCAGTTTACATCACTTTCAAGGATCAATTTATTTGTTTCGAAATGTCAAATGTGGTTTTTGTTTCTTTTAAAGGTCACATTAACAAAATGTAGAATAATTTCAACATAATTCCAATGAACTTTTGGTTCTAAGACATCTTGAAAAGTAAGTTCACCCCCACAAAAAAAAAATTCCATATTAAATGCCAAGTCTGTATATATATATATATGTATATATTACATACACACACACACACACACACACATATATATATATATGCGCGTGCACACACACACACACACACACACACACACACACACACACACACACACACACACACACACACACACACACACACACACACACACACACACACACATATACGCACACAGACACACTCACACATTCATACGTACACACGCATTTCCTGAAATTTCCTGAAACTATACCTAATTTCTCAAAACTATGAACACAAAACGGTCAAACGCTTCTGCAAAACTTCAGAAATCTGTCAAAATGTAACACTGCGTTCAAAACCATGTTTTCTCCCCTCAAAATGACATTTTGCATCCAACTCATACACACAATTAGCCAGCAAATGAATAGACCTTACTGAATACCAATTAGACACTGGTCTGGTAATATATGTACAAGGAACATCACGTGATCGCGTCACGTCATATATATACATATATATATACATATATATATGCAGTATATATACATCTATATATATAAAACACAGTTTGTGTGTGTGTGTGTAATGTTACCGATAGACTCCTAAACGGAGAGGCTCACGTACTTGATATTTGGCACAGACATGGCCATTGAGCCTGGGAAGAACATGGCCGACCTAAAAAAAAATCTTTCATCATATTTTTTTACCATATTTTTACCTCAACGCATTTCAGCGAGGAATATTATGCATGGAATCTGACCAGTGGCAGAGCAGCGCGCTGATTCGCCCAGAGCGATCACGTGATGTTCCTTGCCGCCATTAACTCAGTTACGCGTTCGCACGTATTTCAGAGCGAAAAGCGATTGCGTTTTTTTCACATTTCAGCGAGGAACATTGCCATTCACACCACATAGGTTTTTTTTCCTTTCATCTTTAGATCCATATTTTTTTTTCAGCGAGGAATATTATACACGGAATCTGAATCGGTGGCAGAGCAGCGCGCTGATTCGCTCATTCGCGCTCATTGATGACGATCACGATCACGTGATGACGTGATCATGAATGATGTTCGTGACGCGATCACGTGATGTTCCTTGCCGCCATAAACTCACAGCAAGTAGCATAGATTTTAGCATGATTAGCATTTAGCATGATTTAGCATGATTAAGCATAGATAGTAGCATGTTTCACATAGATTTTTTTCAGCGAGGAATATTATACACGGATTCTGACCGGTGGCAGAGCAGCACGCTGATTCGCTCAGAGCGATCACGTGATGTTCCATCCCCGCCGCCAGTTGGCTTCACTTTTCACGGAGTATGAGCGTTCTATATATTTTCAATTCAGTGCGCCCGACTCGCTCACGTACTTGATTTGTGGCATAGACATGGCCATTGGGCCTTCACGGTGTAATTTGTGCGAGGCTTTTGTCCGAGTGAGCTTGAGTCGAGAGGGCGAATGTACGGGTTGGGAATGTACAGGTCTCCCTTCCCCCACCCGGCAACGCTGGTACTGGAGGGCGTTCACAGGATCGGTGAGTCTCCAAAAGCCGCTTCGTGCTGTTGCGAAGATTCAGGACGATGTCGCGATTGTTGTGCTGCTCTCCGACCATTGAGGAACTGCAACATCAGTGTTGACTGGCCCGCCCCTTCCACGTCCCCCTTCCCCCCCCCGTCCTCCCGTCCTCAGACCACCCTCTCCCTTCCACCCTCCATCCTACCCCCTCCCCTTCTACCCTCCCCCCTCCCCCTCCCTTTTCCCCCTCCCCCCTCCCCCCCTCCGTCCTCCCCTCCCCTCCCTTCCCCCTCCATCCTACCCCCTCCCCTTCTCCCCTCCCCCTCCCTTTTCCCCCTCCCCTCCCCCTACCCCTTCCCCTCCCCCATACCCCTTCCCCTTCCCCCCTACCCTCCCCCCTCCCCACCTCTCCCCTCCCCCTCCCCCCTCCCACCCTTCTCCTCTCCCATCCCTCCCCCTCCCCCCCTCTCACCCCTCTCCTCTCCCATCCCTCCCCCTCCCCCCCTCTCCTCCCCTCCCCCCTCCCCCTCCCCCTCTTCTCCCTCACGTTTATACACGGAATGCCGGGTACTTCCCCCCCTCTTCTCCCCCCTCCCCTCCCCCCTCCCCCTCCCCCTCCCCACCTCCACCCTCCCCCTCGCCCTCCCCCCCTCCCACCCCTCTCCTCTCCCATCCCTCCCCCCCTCCCCCTCCCCCTCCTCCCTCTTCTCCCTCACTTTTATACACGGATTGCCGGGTACTTCCCCCCCCCCCTCTTCTCCGCTCCCCCCTTCTCCTCCCCTCCCCCCCCCCGTTCCCCTCCCCTCCACCGCCCAGCAATGCCGGGTACTTCTGCTAGTATATATATATATATATACATATATACTGTATATATACATATATATACATATATATATATACAGTATATATACACATATATATATGTACATATATATATATATATATATATACACTGTAACCTCGATATAACGAACTGGTCGGGAGACGTAAAAAAGTTCGTTATTTTGAAGTGTTCGTAATACTGAATAACGTACGAATCACCATACTATCACACCTATTCATATGCAAAACAACAAACTCTTTGTTTTGTTCATTCATGTACATTTTATTGTTCGATTGTACGAATAAAAAACTTTAAAAAGCATTGCTGTTGTGTCATTGTTTAAAAGTTCATGTATAAATAAAATGTTCAAGTACATGTAATATTCACCAAATGTTCAATTTACTGCGTGAAGAAACTGGTAATCTTGGATTGTTTACTCTTGGAGGTGGCGTTTTCTTTGCGTGCATAAGATAATAGCTGACGGAGCTGTAAAACTTTAATGCTGTCGACTGGTTGCCCTTCAAACCAGGAAAGTGCTGTTTCAAGTCCGGCAATTACATCAGATGTTGCTGGAACTTCTTGTGGGTCATTGGTGTCATCAGAGTCACTTTCGATGTCACACTGCAGTGTTGTTTCACGAACGGAGGCGATAATTTCTTCATCGGTCATCGAACTGGTCACGGGAACGTCTTCATCGACGTCCACCCATATAATCGTTAAACAATAGAATCTCATTAAATATGCGGGGGACAGGAAGTTCGTTCGTTATATCCGGAAGTTCGTAGTACTGGTGTTCGTTATAGCGGGGTTCCAGTGTATATATATATATATATATATATATATATATATATATATATATATATATATATATATATATATATATATATATATACATACATACAATCACGTGAAAAAGTAAGTACACCCCATGTAAAGTTTTGACTTTTTCAACATATTTCAACAAACAGCTATTTGATCTTCTTTTCAACAATATTGACAGATAAAGGTGATATAATACAACAAATATCATGAAACATTTACATTTTGTTGTCCATTGTATAATTTAAATAAACATAAATGCAAATTTCGCATGTGGAAAAAGTAAGTACACCCCGACATTTATCCCTACTTCAAATACCTAAAATTAGAATCAGGTGCACCAGCTCAGGTGCAAATGATTAGAACATCGTTAGAGAGGATCTTGAAGGAACCTGTCTCATTTAAACCTCAGACATTTCGTTTGGTTTGCTCTTTGTTGTTGAAGTGTGCGGCGTCACCATGCCAAGATCAAAAGAGCTCTCTGAGGCCTTCAGAAAGAAGGTTATAGATGCCTACGAGTCTGGGAAGGGATTTAAAAAGATCTCCAAACAATTTGAAATCAATCATTCGACTGTCCGGAAGATCATCTACAAGTGGAGAAGATTCTAAACAACTGCCAACTTGTTCAGGCCAGGCCACCCCAGAAAGTTCAGCCCGAGAGCAGACCGCAAGATGCTGAAAGAGTCTCTAAGAACGCCAGAATGTCATCACGGTACCTACAGGTAGCACTTGACACTGTTGATGTCAAAGTGCACGAGTCTACCATTAGAAAGAGGCTGCACAAATTTGGTCTACATGGGAGGTGTGCCAGGAGGAAACCTTTGCTGTCCAGAAAGAACATCAGGGCAAGACTAAAGTTTGCCAATGAACACTGAGGTAAAGACGAGCACTTCTGGAACAATGTGCTCTGGACAGATGAGTCAAATGTAGAGCTATTTGGCCACAGTACTAGAAGACATGTTTGGCGAAAACCAAAGACAGCATTTGACCACAATAACCTGATACCAACTGTAAAGCATGGTGGTGGAAATATTATGGTTTGGGGCAGCTTTGCTGCATCAGGGCCTGAGCAGCTCACCATCATTGAATCCACTATGAATTCTTCATTGTACCAGAGGGTGCTTGAGGATAATGTGAGGCCATCTGTCGAAAAGTTGAAGCTCAACCGAAGGTGGACCTTGCAACATGACAATGGCCCTAAACATACCAGTAAATCCACCAAGGAATGGCTGAAAAGAAAGAAATGGAGGGTTCTGGAATGGCCAAGTCAAAGCCCGGATCTGAATCCCATCGAGATGTTGTGGGGGGATTTGAAACGAGCTGTGCATGCAAGAAACCCCTCAAACTTCGCAAAGCTGAAAGAATTCTGCATGGCGGAGTGCGCAAAAATTTCTCCCAGTCGATGTCAGAGACTGGTAGACAGTTATAAGAAACCTACTTGAGGTTGTTTCTGCCAAAGGGGGCAATACCACCGATTAGAGCCAAGGGTGTACTTACTTTTCCACATGTGAAATTTGCATTTATGTTTATTTAAATTATACAATGGACTACAAAATGTAAATGTTTCATGATATTTGTTATATTATATCACCTTTATCTATCAATATTGTTGAAATGAAGAAATATGTTGAAAAAGTCAAAACTTTACATGGGGTGTACTTACTTTTTCACGTGACTGTATATATATATATATATATATATATATATATATATATATATATATATATATATATATATATATATATATATATATATATATATATATATATATATATATATATATATGTATATATATATATATATATATATATATATATATATATATATATATATATATATATATATATATATATATATATATATAATGGTATCTGTAATCTGGTTCTCCAACCTAATGAGCCGGACAACATGACGTCATCGCCATGCATGTCCGCATTGCCTGCAAAGCTCCAGAGGAACCATCTAGCAGTGCGTCATTACGGATTATTAATTCAGATACTGTCACAAGTGCATGCAAAACTCACAGTTACCGACCTGGTTTCGCCCTTGTTGGGGCTTCATCAGGGCAACGCAGTCACGCGGTTCTCCACTGATGATATGAAGGTCGCATAGTGACTGATATATATATATATATATATATATATATATATATATATATATATATACTTTATATTTACCAGATGTTTCATTTATGTTTGCTTAGTTTGGAGGTTGATGTTGCTGCTACTTTTTTTTTTTAATCATCAGACTGATTTGGCTGCACGAACACGAAGCTTCACTGATGATTTGGTCTACTTCGCAAGTTGCGTGTGCCCACATGGGGTTCTAAACTGGGTAGGGATGGGCAGGGGAAAATGCAAATGGCGTCTTTGTCATCGAGCCACCAAGCTGGGAGCAACAATTTGCTTCTTTTTTTTTTTTTTTTTTTTTAGTATACAAGATCGAGGCTCGTGAAAGAGCGAAAATTTGCATTTGTTGCCACATCTGATACAATTTAAATGCTCTAATGGTGGCGAGGTGCTCCATTTCAAACTGTGTTACCTCTGCCCACCAAATGTCTGTTTTTGTGCAGGATATTTCAAAAAGTTGTGGATGGATTCGGAGAAATTTGGCGAACAGGTCGAGTATGTGACAAGGACGAAATGATTAGATTTTGTGAAGATCCAGATCTGAGAATGTTTTAAATGATTCTTTACCATTGAGAGATAAGGCCAACAACGATATATGGAGGATATCCTATATGGTTATGGACGGATGGGGATGAAACTTGGTGGACAGTTTGGGTGTGGGACAAGGACGAATCTATTAGATTTTGGTGAATATCCCAATCCAGATACATATACAAGTTTTTTGTTTTTTTAAATTTTGAAGTGATTCTTCACCACTGAGTGATCGGGCCAAAAACGATATAGCATGATATTTCAAAAAGTTGTGGATGACTTATGACAAAACTTGGTGGATGAGTTGGTCAGGCGACAAGAACAAGCCGATTATACTTTGGTTCAGGTCCGAATCCAGATCCGACCCCTCCGTGGGATACAATACGTAAACTGTTCAGCCTGTCGGAGGTATGCTCTCTACCGAGTACCGTTCTAGTTAGATATTTGTCGCTTTTTGATACCTAGATTTGTGTTGATACGTAATAAAAATTTGATATTTTGATACGTAATTTTTTGATACCTAGATTTGATACGTAATAAAATTTTGTGTTGGTATCGAAGCCAGTAACAAGCTGCAAATTAATAGTGGGATCTGGCATTCTGTCTTCTGAAATGATTGTTTTTTTGCCATTTATGGAGATCAAAACCCATAAAATCCCACTCTGGAAGCGAATTGGTGGCCTGCAATGCTGCTCTTCCGTACCCATTACAATCAACGTCAAAGACTAAATCTGAAGTTCTGGTAAAAAAAAATTCTGCCTCACCTTTATTACGTCTTTCTGCCTCACTTCATGGGGACGTTTCGATGGATATTCCATTAAAATGTGAACAGCTACAGAATGTGCGAGGTAAAAGGCAACGGCATCAAACGTTTTCAGCAGGAAAGGAAAGTTTTAATTGTTAAATACTTTGTAGTGTAGCAGCATAGCAAACCTGTTGTGCATTTTGTGATACAAGCACCAAATTTGGCACAAATGTACATTAATATGTTGCGAACATTTTCAGATATTGGGCCACTTGAAATTCCGTAATTTTTTTTTTCAAATTTTTTCAAATTTCGTAATTTCAAATTTTTCGGGTGACACCGTCACAATTTCGGTCTTCGAGGCCGGCCGATATAGTGGGGCGGCTTAGCCCAAATATTCAAAAGAATTGTGCATTTTGTGATACAAGCACCAAATTTGGCACAAATGTACATTAATATGTTGCGAACATTGTGTGGTCAGCAATGAAGACGAGAGTCTGAATTACATGTATGCAAAAGACCTTGTGAACCAGTGAAGCAAATACACGGGTAAGCATGAATTAAATCTAGGGCATGATATAATTTCCATGATGTTTACCTCTACACTCAATGGTGGAAGGAGGTAATGTTTTGATCCCAGCTTGTCTGTATGTCTGTTTGTCTGTTAGTCCACAAAATTCCAGACAAAGCTTGTAGTAGTGGTAGTTGTAGTGGTAGTGGTGATAACAGAAATTGTTATATAGAACTGAACTTATATTATTATTATAATATGCAGAAAATAACTTCATTTCTATATGCCCTGCAGTGGACAGGTTAATTGGTTTATGCACTGAAGGGGTCACCCTGGTGTGCACTGCTGTGTTCTGCCTCACTGAGTTGTTCAGGTATGATGTACTCAGCACAAGCTTCCGGTCGGCCCGGAGGTGGGGGTGCGGGGCCTGTCACGGAACGTCAAAACAAACGGCCTGCCGGGGCCGCCCGAAAGTCGGGCGTGAGGGGCGCGTCCACTAATGGAACGCCTCTCGCTTCCCAGATCGAGGGCCACGTGGTCAGGAGAACCTCGTCCCTTCCGGTCACACTTTGCCTATCGGCCGGCCTCGAAGACCGAAATTGTGACGGTGTCAGCTGAAAAATTTGAAATTACGAAATTTGAAAAAATTTGAAAAACAAAATTACGGAATTTCAAGTGGCCCAATATCTGAAAATGTTCGCAACATATTAATGTACATTTGTGCCAAATTTGGTGCTTGTATCACAAAATGCACAATTCTTTTGAATATTTGGGCTAAGCCACCCCACTATGTTGCAAAACCTTTGTACAGTAAATGTTTTCCATCAGGATTTTGCACCCTACCTCATTTTATTCCAGCATTTATTTGTGCAATTATATAAGCTCTTTCCACTGACTTAAAAATCCCATCTATTTTCCAAAATCGTTCTGTGATTCGGGTTTCCAACAAACGGCAGAATATTACATGTTTGCACTACATTTTCCAAGAAGCGGAATCGATATAAAGACCATGGAATCATTTTAGTTCAGCTCTTTGCTATTCACTTTTTAATGCATTTTTGCATCGACATTCACAAGGGAGACGACAGCAGGTAATGGATTGTCAGCAAAGGAGGTGGGACTTTGAATGGTTTGGGAAAAGGGGCCAGCCTTTTTGGGGGATGAGTGAATTGAAGATAATGAATGTAGAATAAAAGAATGGAAGTGGAAACGACAGGGGATAGAAGGGAGTGGAGGAATTTGAATGGAAAGGATAAGGAAACGGAAAGGATTTAGTGAAATAATTGGAGTAATATGGCTTCGTGGGGTGGGGAAGAAAGACGATGCATGAGTCATACTGGTCAAAAATAGTTCCATCTCTGCATGGAATTTTACATTTGGGCCCAGGGTAACAAAATATCTAAGAAATGTATTGTTGTGGATGAATGGTGGTGTTTTGTACATGTTTTAACATTATTCAGATGGATGCTTACAAAAAATCTACATTTTCAGTGCTGCTCAAATTTCTATAACACTGCTTAAGCTTGGGATTTGCACCCATGAACTCCATGAGTCTACGGTACCGGTACTAATACATTTAATTAAATCAATAATGTCTGAAAATCATGAAATACAATGATACGTATAACTACATATTACGGACATAACAATGTACAATTTGCGGTCCCTCTCCTTTCCTTTCACCGTGTAATTTTCTTCCCTTCCCTCCTCTCTTTCAAACTATTCTTTTCCTTATTCTGTGCTTACATTATTACCTCTGCCACCAAAGGTGGATGGAGGTTTTTTTCACCCCTGTCTGTCTGTTTGTTATTTGGCAAAATAAACAAAAAAATTTTTGCAAGTATGTTGACGCATATATATATATATATGTATATATATATCAGTCATTATGCGACCTTCATACCATCAGTGGGGAACCACCAGTAAGGTTGTCCCACACAACTAATGCTGCAACTTAATGGGAGCGATAAGCACCGCCTGCCACACGGCAACATTATCTCTGGTATCCACTCATTATATGGAGTCGACCTTGATACCGTTTGGAGTTACTAATTAGAAATCTGTAATCTGGATCTCCAACCTAATGAGCGAACGTCATGACGTCATCGCCATGCATGTCCGCCTTGCCTGCAAAGGTCCAGGGAAGCCATCGAGCAGTGCTTCATCATTATACGTTCGTCCATCATTACACGTTCGCTCATTTGTGCTCTCATCATTACACGTCCATCATTACACGTTTTGTGTCTGGAACACAAAATTGAAAACACCTCACAGCCATAAAACATGTAATAAAAACACCTCACAGCCACGAAATTAAAAACACCTCACCACCACGTCATTTAAAACACCTCATCACCACATAATTCAAAACACCTCATCACCAACTCATTCAAAACACCTCACCACCACATAATTAAAAACACCTCACCACCACGAAATTAAAAACACCTCACCACCACGAAATTAAAAACACCTCACCACCACGAAATTAAAAACACCTCACAGCCACGAAATTAAAAACACCTCACCACCACGAAATTGAAAACACCTCACAGCCACCAAATTAAAAACACCTCACCACCACGAAATTAAAAACACATCACAGCCACCAAATTAAAAACACCTCACCACCACGAAATTAAAAACACCTCACAGCCACCAAATTAAAAACACCTCACCACCACGAAATTGAAAACCCCTCACCACCACGAAATTAAAAACACCTCACCACCACGAAATTGAAAACCCCTCACCACCACGAAATTAAAAACACCTCACCACCACGAAATTGAAAACCCCTCACCACCACGAAATTAAAAACACCTCACAGCCACGAAATTAAAAACACCTCACAGCCACGAAAAACGAAATTAAAAACACCTCAACACCACGAAATTAAAAACATCTCACAGCCACGAAATTAAAAACACCTCACAGCCACCAAATTAAAAACACCTCACCACCACGAAATTAAAAACACCTCACAGCCACCAAATTAAAAACACCTCACCACCACGAAATTGAAAACACCTCACAGCCACCAAATTAAAAACACCTCACCACCACGAAATTAAAAACACATCACAGCCACCAAATTAAAAACACCTCACCACCACGAAATTAAAAACACCTCACAGCCACCAAATTAAAAACACCTCACCACCACGAAATTGAAAACCCCTCACCACCACGAAATTAAAAACACCTCACAGCCACCAAATTAAAAACACCTCACCACCACGAAATTAAAAACACCTCACAGCCACCAAATTAAAAACACCTCACCACCACGAAATTGAAAACCCCTCACCACCACGAAATTAAAAACACCTCACAGCCACCAAATTAAAAACACCTCACCACCACGAAATTGAAAACCCCTCACCACCACGAAATTAAAAACACCTCACAGCCACGAAATAAAAAACACCTCACCACCACAAAATAAAAAACACCTCACCGCCACGAAATTAAAAACACCTCACCACCACGAAATTAAAAACACCTCACCACCACGAAATTAAAAACACCTCACAGCTCCGATCCACGAAATTAAAAACACCTCACAGCCACCAAATTAAAAACACCTCACCACCACGAAATTGAAAACCCCTCACCACCACGAAATTAAAAACACCTCACAGCCACGAAATAAAAAACACCTCACCACCACGAAATTAAAAACACCTCACCACCACGAAATTAAAAACACCTCACCACCACGAAATTAAAAACACCTCACCACCACGAAATTAAAAACACCTCACAGCTCCGATCCACGAAATTAAAAACACATCACAGCCACCAAATTAAAAACACCTCACCACCACGAAATTAAAAACAGCTCACAGCCACCAAATTAAAAACACCTCATCACCACGAAATTGAAAACCCCTCACCACCACGAAATTAAAAACACCTTACAGCCACGAAATAAAAAACACCTCACCACCACGAAATTTAAAACACCTCACCACCACATCATTTAAAAACACCCCACCACCATATAATTCAAAACACCTCACCACCACGTAATTCAAAACACCTCACCACCACATAATTGAAAACACCTCACCACCACGTAATTGAAAACACCTCATCACCACGTGATTAAAACACCTCACCACCACGTTATTAAAAACACTTCACAACCACAGAAACAAAAGTTTGAGGGAGTAGTTCAGTGACAACAGACACTGCCCAGATATGTAGAAATATAGATAAATGACTGAACCTGAGTTGCAGTTTTGTCTTGGTTTACACCAATCATAATTCAAACAATCATAATGCACAAATGTATTTGTGATATACGTGATATTACGTTTTATAAACAATTGAAGTTGAAAAAAAAATTTTTCCCAAAAAATAAAATAAAAATGAACGCTTTTCCCAAAAAATACCCTTAGGACATACCGACGGGAGAGATAGGTGCATACCAGAAGTTTGGTACGATTTCACTAAAGTTTGAGGGAGTAGTTCAGTGACAAGGCAAGACAAGACAGACACTGCACAGATATATATATATATCTTGGTACCACATCTCAACAGTGACCATGTGTTTGTGTGTTTGTGTGTTTGTCTGTTCGCTCACTTATACTTGCCTGCAGGTCACAAATTTAAACCGATCTTCACAAAACTTCACCAAACGGTAGAGTTCGTGGTCCCACAAAATCCTATATATTTTTGAGGTCAAAAGGTCAAAAGGTCAACATAGGCCAGAGGTCAACCACTTTTTTCACATTTCTAAAATCCTCAATTTTAATCCGATTGACTTGTAATTTGAACAGGATTTACATATCGGCCAACTGAATTCAACCACTGACTATTTTTGAGATCAGCGTAGGCCAAAAGGTCAACATAGGGCAAAGGTCAACCACTTTTTTCAAATTTCTAAAATCCTCAATTTTCATCCGATTGACTTGAAATCTGTATAGGATTTGCATAACAGCTTACTGAAACCAACCACCAACTATTTTGGAGTTCAACATCGGCAAAATGGTCAACATAGGCCAAAGGTCAACCAGTGTTTTCGAATTTCTAAAATCCTCAATTTTCATCCGATTGACTTGAAATTTGAAAAGGGTTTACATATCGGCTAACTGAATTCAACCACCAACTATTTTTGAGATCAACATAGGCCATAAGGTCAACATAGGCCAAAGGTCAACAACCATTTCAAATTTCTAAAATCCGAAATTTTCATCCGATTGACTTGAAATTTGAATAGGATTTTCATCAGCCAACTGAATTCAACCACTAACTATTTTTGAGATCAACATGGGCCAAAAAGGTCAACATAGGCCAGAGGTCAACCACTTTTTTTCGATTTTCAAAAATCCTCAATTTTCATCCGATTCACTTGAAATCTGAATAGGATTTGTACAACAGCTTACTGAAACCAACCACCAACTATTTTTTAGGTTAATGTGGGCCAAATTTCTAAAATTGTCAATTTTCATCTGATTAACTTAAACTTTGAAGACGATTTGCATATCAGGTCAATGAATTCTACCACAAATTATTTTTGAGGTCAAAAGGATGCTCTATTGAGTGCCATTCTACTTTGTTCTGTTTTGCCGAGTGTCGCTCTATGAGTGATTTTTCATTTGTTTGTTTGTCTGTCTGTCTGTGAACAAGATATCTCAAAAAGTTGGTGGACGGATTCTGACGAAATTTGGCAGAGAGGTAGTGTATGTGACACAGACGAAATTATTAGATTTTGGTGAAGATTCGGATTCTGATCCGACTAGTAGAATTTTTAAAGTGATTTTTCACCATTGGGCAATATGGCCAAAAACGATACATAGCAGGATATCTCGTAAAGTTGTGGACAGATTTAGACGAAACTTGGTGGAGAGGTTGTGTGTGAGACAAGGACGAATCGATTCGATTTTGGTGAAGATATGAATATGGATTCGGATACGAGAATTATTTACTTTTTACGTGATTCTTCACCATTGAGGGATCGGGCGAAAAGCGATATATAGCATGATATTTCAAAAAGTTATTGACGAGTTATGACTAAACTTGGTGGATTAGTTGGTTAGGTGACAAGAACAAACCGATTATATTTTGGTTCAGGTCCGAATCCAGATCCGGCCTATCATTTGGATACAAAACAAACTGTTCAGCCTGGTGGAGGTGTGCGCTCTAAAGAGTACCGTGCTAGTTTCCTTTGCATTGATTTTCTTCCCTATCTTCCCCAAATTCCATTGTTGTTCTCAATTGGTTTTTTAATACAAAATTGAGGCTCATGGAAGATGGGGGACGAGCTTGTTAACAAGGGGTAACTAGTTCATCCTCCATCCTCCAATGGGTTGGGCCACAGTTTTGTACAAACAAGGGAATGAAAAACAACAAAGGAGACAAAGGAGGGGAGGAACCTGTAAATAACATGCTTGAGTGGGCTATGGTTAATGGGGATAGAGCAGGTTGCAGGTAGGGATGGGGAATCATATGGGATGGTGGTGCACCACTTGCTTGAAGACCTGGAGGGAACAGTGCCGTTGAATAATTTCTGGAGGCAGAGCCACAAATTAGGGAAAAGAGCAGAGATGGGCAGAAAGCCTGGATTTTGTGAGTCTAAGCAGAAGGGGTTGCTGAAAGAATGCATGTATCCCAGAGGACCTGGGGAAGGTCAGAGGGTAGAGAAAATAGTGGGGGGCTGGTTTGGCATAGGGTTGATAAAACAGAGAGAATCTAATTCATAAACTATCTGCGATGTGAGAGCAACAGTCCTTACATTTTGGCTTCGTTGTGGGAGATGTCAATAATATTTAGACCTTGGCTGGCTTTGGAGGCAGGTTTTTCCATGTGATCGGACCAGGAGAGGTCATGGCTGATGGTGAGGACCATGTAAACAGATGGGTGGGTTTGTTTTACGATCCTTCCAGAGTGACAGGGTGAGACTAAGATTTGCCATGATTGAAAGTCACGTTCAATTGATCAGACCAGCATCTAATCAATGCCAGATCCTCAGAGAATGACGCAGCCGCAATCTGTCTTCCAGTGGAATTGTGGTGCTGTACAACACATTGTGGAACCATGTGCAAAAATAAAGAAAGGGTTTCCAGAGCATCGGAAAGAGTTGAAGTCAGAAATCCAGATATGAAGGCGGTCTTGTATGCCATCGAAAGTGAGCTTGGCAAGTGGAGCAGGACCCGGATTGTGCTGAATGGCCAAAATCCGTCCGGGGAGACAGTCCTGACCTTTTTTGTGTGGATTTACTGGCTCCAACCATTGTTGAGAGAAGTAGCAGCATGTACTGCACAGTTGCTAATCAGGATGCAATCCTCACAGATGTCAAAGGTCAGGTTTGCACGCTTTTTTAACGAAAAAAAATATTCTTTTTTTACGTTCTCTCAAAATGTATGCAGCGGCTTGGTAGATTAATGGGTAAAGCCTTGTTTTGTTGCTCTCACTTGTGTAGGTGCAATTGCCATGCCTGCTCAGCACTAATTTCTGCAAATTTCTGTATTTTTTATTTTTTATTTGTATACAGAGTCGAGGCTCGTGAAAGAGCTAACATTTATCAAACAAACAAGCAAGCAAACAAAGTATATAAAAAGGGGAGCGGTCGACAAGATGGGGAGAGAAGGGGAGGAAGCACACAAACACAACATTTGAGAGCAGGGACATCGGTAGATGTGTGGGAGGGAGAGGGCCTGAGGGGAGGCAGGATAGGTATAAAACGCAAGGACACCAAGGACTTCCAGGAAAGAAGTCGGCACTTCAAAAAAGTGGATTTGGGGTGAAATTAGCGGGGGTAGAAAAGATCAAGGTTTTGGATTGGGGAAGATAAGAGATGGTGGTGAACAGCCGTTTTAAAGACCTGGAGGGAGGAGTGGGATTGAAGAGAGTGAGGGAGTTTGTTCCAGAGGCGGGAGAAAAGAGGAATGAAGGAGTGAAGGTGAGCAGAGAGTCTCGATTTTGGCAGTTTAACCATAAGAGGGTTGCAGGCAGATCTTGTGCGACCTGTAGGAATATTTGGGGGACAGAGCCCAGAGAGAGCTGGGGAGCAAGGCCGGAGAGGAGTCGGTAGAAGACGGAAAGACCACCAACCTGCCTGCGGTGAGTAAGTGAAAGGCCCTCGGAGATAGCGTCATCGCGGGAGATTCCAATGATTCTGAACGCTTTGGTTTCAACAGCGTGAAGACGAGCTAGGTGTGAGGCAGGAGCACCAGCCCAGAGGGGAGAGCAGTACTCCATTGAGCTGCGGATGAAAGCCTTGTATGTGGTGAGGAGCTCAGGTGTGCCAAGGAAGGACTTCGCACGACGGAGGATGCCCAGTCGGCGACTGGCTTTGGAGGCCAGCTTGGAAATGTGGTTTTCCCAGGAAAGATCATGGCAGATAGTGAGACCCAAAAGCTTGAGTGACAGAACTTCTTGGAGAGGATTATTCAGAAAGTAGATGGGAGGGTTGTCCAGTCGGTCTTTTCGGAGAGACATCCTAAGAGTGTGAGATTTGTCAGGATTGAAAGACATGTTCCACTTGTTTGCCCAGTCTGTGATTTTCTCCAGGTCTGCAGAGAGTGAGGAGGCTGCAGACTGCCGATCTGAGGGATGAGGAATGGAGCGGCAGAGAGTGGAGTCATCAGCAAAGAAAATCCGTCCAGGATTGGTCGTTAGCCACGGAAATGTGCACGACTTGTTGTGAGCACCTGTTCTCTGTCAAGAAAATGGGCCGACTCCGTCTCCAAAGTCTACTGTCCTGTGCTCAAGAGCCTTCACTTTATTACCTATGAAACGCAGTTTTTGGTGGCTTTAGTGTTATGCAATATGTGAAAAATTGTTAACAGGACATTGCTGCGTGGTTACGGAATCCCATGTTTACCACCTGGGTCATGCTTTGGGCAGAGATTCATGCCAGGTTGCAATACAAGGATATAAAGTCAAACAGCTGGTATCGTAATTCCTCCTGGGGTTTCAGTGACTTTCACGCTCCGGTTGAAATATTTTCTATCAACAACGGCAGAACAATGATTGATGAGAGAAAAAAGTTTTGCTACATTACATTTTAGGATGTCTCTATTTTTCTCTTCCTTTTAATTGTCTTTGCCATTGCCTTAGTTTCTCTGCCAATTTGAGGCTCAAAATATGAAAAGGCCATTCCTGAACAATGTTCATGTTTTGACAATCATCTTCAGCAAAGAATCCTGAACAACATCTGTATTATGAGAATTATTAAGGTGACACTTTCAAGCCAATGTGGGGTTGATAGGATCGTTCGGGCTCGGCAGGCAATACCATATTCGGTTATGAGTTGTCTAGTCTGGGTGTGATTCATGGCCTCTTCTCTCCAGGGCTTCACACTGGTAGTGCACCACCAGATCAGGTCATTCTCTATCCATATCCACAATCTTTCCCATCTTTGTTAACTCTTCCCTACCACTCCCTTCCAGGTTGCTATGCTCCCTTTCCTCTCTTCTCTCCTCCAGTTTGTTCATCCCCTTTAGAGCATGAGCCAGAGAGGCCTACGTCAATGATACCCACCACCACCCTCCCCCCTTTCCTCCCCCCAATGATCAAACTTTATTTGCATTTCTGTATTCATTGACGTCTCTTTAGAAAGAAAAATGACTTTCACATGATTTCTCATGACCCAAGTAAAATGCCCTTAATTAGCAATTTCCCCATTCCTTGAGGTTGATGAAACCTATTGTCATTTAAAACCTCATATCTCAGAAATGTGTCATTAAAATCTCTTCAAACTTGGTATGTCGCTTTATGAATATTGAGCTGAAATATGATGAGAATGTCAAGTTCACTTTGTAATGAAAAATTATTTGTTGGATCAATGTGGCCACCTGAAACCCCAGGAGGAAGCACGATAAAATTATTTGTTGGATCAAATTCATTAAATTTATGTTAATTAATTTCAAATTGATTTTTAATATGCTTATGACTTGGGAGTTCATTTGCGTTCTTCTCATTCCCTCCCCTATCTCTTTTAATTAATGTTCTGTGGATATCTGGTGATCCAACAATGTACGAGAGCCCAGACAACGCTCCGAAGCAGAAACATCCCAGCTCCCAAGGTCATCTCGGATGTAGTACAGTAAGGTAAAGGATCAAAGTATGGCACGTTCACCTTCCTGTCAAAAACTAAAGATCCAATGGAGGGATTAAAAAAGCTTAAAGAATACGAGTCTCACCCAGGCATAAAGTTCTCCTCTGCGCTTTAGGTTCTTTAGTTTCTGGAAGAAGTATGAAAGCCGATTTTAAATGAATGCTTAGATGAACATGGCTATAAATCGTGACTGATATCAGAAATTTACCATAAATATTCACCGTCTGACACTATGTGACAGTAATGAAGCAGGCCTTTCAATTTCTCATGATACAAGATAATCCTCAATTGACAAAGACAGGTGTCGTATTCAAGCCTGATTGCATTTTTTGCAACAATGGGAGTTTGAAATTGGTTAAGACCCTTGGTTCATGGACAACAGGGAAGATATCTAAGTTTGAATTTAATGGATGGGATGTTGGAAAAATTTAATGGATGGAAAGGAGAATGGCAAGGAGAGCGGATGGGTTGAGGGAACAAGGTAGGAGAAAAAGAGGTGGACTGAGGTTGAGATGGGAAGATTGTGTGAAGAGCAATATCAGTATGGTGGGGGTGGTTGGACAATGCAGATAGTTGGCTGAGGACAGAGGGGAGTGGATGAGTGTCATGGTCAAAGCAGCGCAGGACATTGGTCCTCACCCATTATAAAGGGATGATGAGGAGGTGGAGGAGAGGAAGAAGAATGTTGCTGAGAAGAAAGGTGATTAAAAGTTACTCAAGGGAATCAGGGGGTTTGACTTGTTTGCTTAATTGTGAAGCAAGGTACCTGGAAACACATCGGAAGAGTTACACTGCCAATGTGGACTTGGAAAATGGAGAAGTACTGGCACTATTGAAGAAGAGAAAAATAGACAGCTAGACCTTGAGGAAACCATAGTAAGATATTCACATGTGCTTGTGATGTGATAGATGATGAGGTTTTGCACAAATGTAAAATCACGAAGTTAAATTCCTTCGTGCCAAACCCTTTCCAAACCACAACTATAGTGCATGGAAACAAATTAAAGAGTAAACTGGAGAAGTATGATGTCTATGGAAAAAAGCTGTCATTTTGGAAACCAGATGACAATGGGAAGTTTGAGCTTTTTAGTGTACAGTTCGAGGATCACAGAAGATGCAGCAATCCAAAGTGCACACTAGATAGATTCAGTGTTGATGACGAGCAGTGGAAGCAGTGAAGAGCTTGAATTTGCTCAGTGTTGATGGCAAGATGAAGCTTTACAGACTCTCATCGAATGCACCGCAACTCATGAGATTCAAGAGGATGTCATGAAAGCCCTTGATGTTGGGAATAATGAGAAGGAAAAGTTAATCAAGGGCAGGTTGGAGAAGAAGAAGGATTTATTTGAACCCATTGAGAAATTGAAGATGAGAACCATAGCAGACATGAACTAGAACAACACTCAGTAGAGCGTATCCCTCCACTAGAACTAGACTGACCAGTTTATGTTTTATAGCTCGCTGATAGGCCGGGTCTGCATTTGGACCTTAACCAAAACCAAATCAGCTTGTTCTTGCCACCTCTCCAACTCATCCACTAAGTTGTGTCGTAATCTGTCCACAACTTATGGAAATATCATACTATGTATCGTTTTTGGCCCCATCTCTCAATTGTGAAGAATCACTTGGAAAATAAAAAAAATCTCAAATACGGATCGGTGATCTTCACCAAAATCTAATGAATTAGTCCTTGTCACACACACACGCTGCAGTGATGATTATTGAGAAATAAATATGCACCATGAGGGGGAACACTAATAAATTGATATATAAATTAATAAATAATTGTTAGTTAAATTTAAACGAATAAATTTTTTAATTAAATTAATTAAATTAATTTAAACTAATTAATTATTAGTTAAAACTAAAAAAATAATAAATTGATAATAAAGATTGATGTTAGTTTCTGTCTTTGTTTCATCCCAATATCATTTCCTCTTTTGGAGAAAAACAATAGGAGGCATTACTTTTCAGCATTACTCATAAGATGTTGTCCGTCCAGCTAAGTTGATTGATGTTCTTGAATCAGTGGAAGATGAGTCAATTCACGATAATTTTGATTCAATAATCGAGGAGGTTTCACTGCTATAGAGGAAGATGATAATGACGGTGAGGATGAATCATGTGAAAATATAATGTTGGTTTCAGGATTTCAAGAATTGTTGGTACTTTAGGGAGGCTTCAGTATGTTTAGCTTTCATATGCATTTGTTGTTACACAATTCATTGATTCTTCCCCATTTATTTTTCGGTATTATAGGCTCGTGATTTAAGATCAATATTGAATCGTAATTTCTTGCAGAAACAGCCGATACAAAGCATGATATATATTACGACTGTAATTTGTTGTTACATTTGCATTTGCATCTGCATTTGTTGTTACACAATTCATTGATTCTTCCCCATTTGTTTTTCGGTATTATGGGCTCGTGATTTCAAATCAATATTGAATCGTAATTTCTTGCAGAAACAGTCTATACAAAGCATTATATATTATCAGATATTAAGCTGTTCTTGCATCTAAAGTTTCTAGAATGGTTCTAATTGCATCTACAATTTCTCGAATAAAAAATTTAAAAAAACACCTTTAGAGGCCATTTTTCCCCGCAAAGCGGGGGTTGGCCTTTTTCGGGGACCGTGGTTGTTGTTTTTTTGGTCCCCTTTTTGAAGCAATGTTTTACGGCCGGATGCCCTTCCTGCCGCCAACGCTGTTTGTCACCTTTTTTACGACACACAGGGAATTACCAGTGAACTGGTACTCAATTAGCCGACCTCGGAAGGATGACAGGCTGAGTCAACCCCCCTGGCGTTAATTCAGCGATGGACCGGGATTACGAACCCAGGTATCCTTGGTTTTTATCCTAAGCTGGCACCCTAGCCGCTAGCCCAACACCAGGCTTTCTCGAATAATATCTGCAAAAACGTTTTGGTAGTTGGAATCATGAGACACTCTTAAGTTTCAGACAGCAGCATTTCGAGTTAAATAGTCCTCATGATAGTATATGTAACTTTCAAAATTGGGGTCAAGGGACCAAGATAATAATTACTCCTCTGATAATTGTCTGCATAATGCATTGTAGATTTGAGGATTAACAATGCAGATTAGCTCAGAGTTTAGCCTGCTTGGGGTTCCTATCATGGTCAGATAAGTCAGTGTGGGGGTCATTTATCTTGAATCCAGTTTTCTTTAATCATCATTTTTGTATTGAGAGGGAACAAGCATGAAATATTGGTCTCATTGCAGTGAAAATATCATGGGGGTGTATTGATAGATTGGTGCTCCATCCACATCTCCCACATACTGCAGGTATTAACTAGAACGGCACTAGATAGAGAGCATACCTCTGCCAGGCTGAACAGTTTATGTTTTGCATCCCACTGATAGGCCGGATCTGGATTCGGACCTGAACCAAAATCTAATCGGCTTGTTCTTGTCACCTAACCAACTCATCCCCCAAGTTTAGTCATAACTCTTCCAGAACTTTTTGAAATATCATGTTACACTGTATATCTTTTTGGTACCATCTCTCAATAGTGATGAATGAATGATCGTTTTAAGGGCCATTTTCCCCGCTAGAGCGGGGGTTAGCCTTGCGGGCCCAATGACAATCATGGTTCCCTGTTTGAGGCAATGTTTTTATGGCCGGATGCCCTTCCTGACGCCAACCCTTGGTCGCCTCTCACGATGCGCAGAGATACGGTGTACCTATTCGAAATCGGGGTACACACCGTGGTCATTCATCCCAGCAAGCTGGTACTCAATTTGCCGACCTCGGAAGGATGACAGGCTGAGCCACACACACGGAGGGGGAGGGGAGGGGGGAAGGGGGAGGGGGAGGGGGAAGGGGGGATGGGAAGGGGGGGGGGACCCGGCAGAAGTACCCGGCATTGCTGGGCGGGGGAGGGGAGGGGAGGGGAGGGGAGGGGAACGGGGGGGGAGGGGAGAAGAGGGGGGAGGGGAGAAGGGTGGGGGAGGGGAGGGGGAAAAGGGAGGGGGAGGGGAGAAGGGGAGGGGTAGGGTGGAGGGGGTAGGGTGGAAGGGGAAGGGAGGGGGAGGGGGAAGGGGGAGGGGAGGGGGAAGGGGGGAGGGGGAAAGGGAGGGGGAGGGGGAGGGGGAAAGGGAGGGGGAGGGGGAGGGGGAAAAGGGAGGGGGAGGGTGAGGGGGAAAAGGGAGGGGGAGGGGGAAAAGGGAGGGGGAGGGGGAAAATGGAGGGGGAGGGGAGAAGGGGAGGGGGGAGGGGGGAGGGGGAGGGGAGAAGGAGAGGGGTAGGGTGGAGGGGGTAGGGTGGAGGGGGAAGGGAAGGGGGGACGGAGGGGGGAGGGGAAAGGGGGAGGGAAGGGGATGGCCAGTCAACAATGACGTTGCAGTTCTCATGGTCGGAGAGCAGCACAACAATCGGACATAGTCCTGCATATTCGCAACAGCACGAAGCGGATTTTGGAGACTCACCGATCCTGTGATGTCCTCCAGTACCGGCGTTGCCGGGCGGGGGAAGGGAGACCCGTACATTCCCAACCCGTACATTCGCCCTCTCGACTCAAGCTCACTTGGACAAAAGCCTCGCACAAATTACACCGTGAAGGCCCAATGGTCATGTCTATGCCACAAATCACGGGCGCACTGAATTGAAAATATATAGAACACTCATACTCCGTGAAAAGTGAAGCCGCCGTGTCGCCATCTTGGTCAGCACGACTCGACCAACTCGCTGCGCGGATCTCGTTTTGTGCAGCAAGAAACTGCTCCAATCGGTTACGGAAGGGTTGTGGAAAGACGTTTCACAGATGTTTCAAAGACATTTAATTCATATCGCACAAAATCGATACAAAACACGATTGCATAAAAGGTGAAGTGACGTGTGACGGGATGGAACATCACGTGATCGCTCTGGGCGAATCAGTCTGGCGGCGGGAATGGAACATCACGTGATCGCTCTGAGCGAATCAGCGAGCTGCTCTGGAACCGGCTGAGATTAGCGGGTACTTCGCTGAAATGCGCTGAGGTAAATATGAATAAAAAATATGGATCGTCAAATATTTTGAGTTCGGCCATGTTCGTCCCACGCTCAATGGCCATGTCTATGTCAAATATCAAGCACGTAAGCCTCTCCGTTTAGGAGTCTATTGGTAACATTACACACACACACACAAACTGTGTTTTATATATATAGATTTTACGAGGAATAATGCTTCTTCGCCACAATTTTTACTAACTACAATTATTGCCTCAATTTAATTTACTAGTACACCCGCAGACTACGGGAGGGGCAGGAAGGGTCATTCCTCTTTGGGGTATATAGATTACAGTCGATCTATGGGCTGGTCTCAAGAACATTGGGTGTGTGTTCATTAACCAAGTTTCTTGTGGAGAGATCGCCAAGTGGTTTAAGCATTTGAACAAGCACTCCATTCAAAACCGCCAAGGAACGGCTGGCTTGACAAGCACTAGCTAGCTGCTTGGTAAAGGAGCACCACCCGAGCTTCTCCCTTTCAGTTTCGTATGAAACAGCAGGAGCGAGTTTCAAAAGTTCGCTATGAAAAATGCCACGGTAGCGGCAGAAAGGGCCATCTTACTATAATCTTCTCTCTATAATGCAAGCAATCTCTGTGTGTCTGTGTGTCTGTCTGTGTGTATGTCTGTGACCGCTGTTTCTCGACAACCACTGGTCCGATCTAAGTGAAACTTGCCAGGTATATTGCTGGGGACCTGAGGATGTGCCTTTTCAAGGTTTGCTATTAATCGGACAAGTGGTTACCAAGTTATGGCCATTTATTTAGCAAACACATACGTTTTGTACGTGAACGAAGGAACAGCGAAGGATGAGAGCGAAGGAATGGCGAAGGACGAGAGTGAAGACCGAAGGAACGATGAAAGTTTTAATTTTTCTTTGCACGTACGGTTAAGCTACAGCGAAGGAACCGCGTGTGTTTGTTGTTTCTGCCTCGTGGTTTGGAGAGTGAAGACCGAAGGAACGATGAAAGTTTTAATTTTTTTTTTGCACGTACGGTCAAGCTACAGCGAAGGAACCACGTGTGTGTTTGTTGTTCTCTTCTCTTTGTGCTTTTCCTTGCGATGAAATTGCAAAATGGCAAAATATGTTGGCGCTAATTGAGGAATTGGCCATTAAAACTAATTTGCGATTAATTGTAACTGCGATATGCGAACTTCCGGACAGTGAGGCCTTATTTTTGGTATGTACGTCAACATACGTATGTCCACGTACTTACCTCCCCGCACGTACGGGCACGTACTAGTTCACCAAATGTCCGTAGGTCCGTTCGAAGGTACCACAAAAACGGCTGAACCGATCGCAACTATATTTTGGGTGGGTATTCCTGGGACCCATTGGAGTAAAATAGGCTATATTCTTTTTCCAATTTTTTCCCAACTTTCCAATTTTCCAGTTTTTCCAAACACGATGGAATAATATTTACCGATATGAACAGTGATGTGGCTTTTATTGAAATTCTACAAATACTGTTTAGATTTTGATGAGAATTATGAACCTGCTGTGAATGTGGAAGTGGACAGATTACGCAATGCGCGGGATTGATAATATCCCAATACAACCGTCATTCAATCTAATGTTAAATCGTTAAACGTTAATTGTATTAATCGTTTTGTTAAAATATCAATTTATGATGGGAATTGAGTGAATACAATTACGATTTTGAATTCGTAATTGTATTCACCCACCCCCGTACGGAACTTCACATCAGGATTTAAATATTTGTTTATGTCACGAATGTTGTTAAAAGTTTATTTTTTATATTAATGTTATTTAATTTGTGATTGGAGTATGCTGTTTGGAATGAAAAAAGAGATATCGAGTTCAAGTGAATGACGAAATGCCGTGACGGTTTCTAATTTCTAAACGTGAATTCGTGGATCACCATATGCAGATTCGCCATTGACTGGAAATGGAACACATGTACCTGTTTGTTTGCGAATGGGTACGTTTTTCATGGAAGTCCTTCACGAACTTGCTGTCCATGTCTGACGTGTGACTGAAGGTGCTACAGGAATGTGGAATTTATTGGTTTCATGCTTTAGCATCCGCCGTTTCTGTATTGTCTGCTTGCTTCCGGACTCCCACCCATGCGTAGCACGGGTACCTCACTAGTGTTATTAACCCAACATTTGTGGGTTATATAGAGTACAGTAGATCTTCGCTCAGTTCTGTAAGTAAACCTTACTTCACGGATGTCGGGATTCCTCCAAATTTCTTCATTTAGTGTTATAAAGAGCATTAGCGACTGTTTAAAAAGCTAAGCATACATGTTTGTCGTGTATAATATTTTTACTTCCTGTAGAAGCCGTTGCTCCCACAGAAACGACATTATAACTATAAGCTATTTATACACTCTATCACTATAGGAAAAACGCTTTTGGGAAGTGGGACATTATTAGTATTAATATTGTTTTATAATAACATTAACAACATGGGATTATCATTAATTTTGTTATTAAAAGCGTCTTTGGAAAAATGCCATGATAAATCCTCCTTGGAAATACGCCACGATAAACCTAATTGAACATTGATATACACCTCAACGTGCAACCCCATTGACGGCAATGGCGGGCAAACTCGCTTGAGGGGAGAAAAGCCCCTTGGGGAGGGTGGCAAATGAATGCGCTACAACCTTCGTTGTGTAACCCTTCGTCATCCTGTCAAGTTTGGTTGAGATTGGATAAGTAACGACAGAATGTATTAGCGTCCAAAATTCATCAGACAGACAGACAGACACAAATGGCGTATTTTAGTATGATGATATTAGGAAACACATTATAGGGTATGCATTAAAAGTAAAAAGGAAGGCTAATTAAGACAACATGTTGGCAGCAGAAATAACTCGTACTTCCAGAAACATGCAGCCCAAATTAAACACAAGGTTAAAACGAGGCAAAAGTTAAACAAGTAAACGATTGGTATCGAAATAACAGGAGATTGAAAAAACTGATAAAGGTAAATACAGTTGATTGGAAATGTCCTTGCCTGGCTTAAAAGTAGGAGGATTTTGTGATAACATCGTAAAAGATGAGTCACGACCACAATTCTACCGCTAACCGCCTTCTGCAGGGATTTCCTTCCCGAAGGTCCATGATAAGGTAGGTAGGTACGTACAGAGAACCAGAGGTGTGCAGAACTGACAATAAAGGACTTCTTTTTTTTTTTGTATACTGAATCGAGGCTCGTGAAAGAGCTAACATTTACTTCACAAACAAATCAACCAGACAAACAAAATATATAACAAGAGGGAGCGGAAGACAAGATGGGGAGAGAAGGGGAAGCACACAAACACAACATTTGAGAGCAGGGAGATGTGTGGAAGGGAGAGGGCTTGGGGTGAGGAGGCGTGGGAAGGGGGGGGGGGGGGGGATCATCACTTTCAAGGATCAATTCATTTGCTTCGAAATGTCAAATGTGGTTTTTGTTTCTTTTAAAGGTCACATTAACAAAATCGAGAATAATTTCAACATAATTCCAATGAACTTTTGGTTCTAAGTCATCTTGAAAAGTAAGTTCACCCCCACAAAAAAAAAATCCATAGTAAATGCCAAGTCTTTATATATATATATATATATATATATATATATATATATATATATATATATATATATACACATATATATATGTATATATATATATATATATATACATATATATATATATATATATATATATACATATATATATATATACATATATATATATATACATATATATATATATACATATATATATATATATATATATATATATATATATATATATATATATATATATATATATATTGTCATGTGTCTACCCTGTAGTGAACACCACAGGGCGACAGATGACCAAACGAGCTTTAACTCAGAGGCGTACAGTGAAAAATGACGGTGTTCTTTACACGTGAGGGAAAGGAGAATGACGAACTTACCTGGATGGCTTCCACCAGACAATTATCTCAAACCGACATGACACGGAATTAAAATTGCAACAAATAAACAGGTTTAATAAAAATAAATGCCAGCAAACAAGAAAATGCACAATAAAACTAATATCCTAAATTGGATGTCCCCCATACAGACCCGTATACACACAAAGGGAAAATAAAGGTGAAAATAAATAGGTGTTAGTGTGGGCACTTAGCTCTGAGCGGCTCTTGAACCTCGTCAGGAGTCGTCCCGGATCGTCACAGGCCTCCTCATCCTTGCGCGGGAACCACAGGCTGCACTGCCGCAAGCGGGAACTAGGCCTCACTGTGCAGTCCACTCCTCACCCGCCAAGCGTGAAGTCAGCAGGCCGTGCCCATTCCACTCGCCCCCTCTCGTCCCCGTCGATCTTGTTCACCAACACCGATGTGCCAAGGGAAAAAAATGCGGCCATGCCTTCAATCAGAGCCCCGCGCAAAGAGAGCACGCAAATGCGTTCGCCTTTCACCAACACCTCATATTCCAGCTCAATAGGCACCATATGTGTGACTGTTCTTTATGAACTCCAGATGCCGAGAGCCATATATGTCACCGTTCGCTATGGAGGCCAGCTCGGAGAGATGTACAAAATCGTGACCATCCTCAATGAATGTCCCTCGCTCAAGAGGACAAAATGTCGGGGACGCAATCCTTTGTACTCAAGTCTCTGACGTCATCCTTCAAGGTATGCGTGTCTGCTCCTATCAGCTCATGCCATCTCATCGCTCTTGGTGTCCTGACCAATCACTGCTCTTCGGGGCATGGCCTCCCGGACCTGCCCGCATGATGTGGCGATGTGGCTGCTGGCAGCGCCAGCGGTAATGTTCAATGTCTTGTTCCGGTCACTTTTATTTAGTGTCATTAATGTGCGATTTCTTAGCTTGTGTGTGCTGCTGGTGTCATAAGGAACAGAGGAAAAATAACAGAGGCCATTACATACGGCGGATTAATTACACATAATCCCTAACTAATTAACATAACCCCACCCCTCATGATGGGAACGAAGATACACGCTTATACGACATCCAGTCTAAACAAATTTCCTACTTATGATACATCGGGTTTCTTCTTCACGACAGTCGGAGCATACTACCTATACAATTCTACCTGGACTAAGGTAATCATTGCCTACCCCCTACAAATGTAACACGATCTTTTTAGCCCTATCACTCAATGGTGAAGAATGACTTGGATTAAAAAAAAATTCTCGTATCCAAATCCATATTCGAATCTTCACCAAAATCTAATCAATTTGTTCTTGTCACACACCCAACCTGTCCACCAAGTTTTGTCGGAATCCGTCCACAACGTTTTGAAATATTGTGCTATATGTCGTTTTTGGCCCCATCACTCAATGGTGAAGAATCACTTAAAAAAATGATCTGATCCAGTTCCGAATCTTCACTAAAATTGAATTATTTCGCCCTTGTTACATACCCAATTTCTCCACCAAATTTCGGCTGAATCCGTCCACAACCTTTTGAGATATCCTGTTCACAAACAGACAAACAAAAAATATGTCGTGCATGGCACAATACTTGCTAATTCCTTAAATTAAGTTCTTGGCCTTTGGCCTATGTTGATCTTTTGACCTATGTTGACCCAAAAATAATTGGTGGTTTAATTGAGTGACCTGATACGCCAATCCTGTTAAAATTTCAAGTCAATTGTATGAAAATTGACAATTTTAGAAATTTGGCCTATGTTGACATTTTGCCCTCAAAATAAACAAGCTACTTGCCTTAAATAAATGCCTTAATAAGGCATTTCAGATGCAAATATTTATGTATTTATTTATTTATGCAATTTTTTTATGTATTCTTGATGCCAAACATATTGCTTATGACGACTCTACCATTTCATGAAGTTTTGTGAAGATCGGTTTAAAATTGTGACCTGTAGGCGATTGACAGACATACAGACAGACTGACAAATGAAAAATCACTCATCGAGCGACACTTGGCAAAAGAGAACAAAGCAGAATAGCACTCATAGAGCATCCTTTTGACCTCACAAATAATTGGTGGTTGAATTCAGTTAGCTGACATGAATATCCAATTCAAATTTCAAGTCAATCGGATGAAAAGTGAGGCTTTTAGAAATTTGAAAAAAGTGGTTGACCTTTGGCCTATTTTGACCTTTCGGCCTATGCTGATCTCAAAAATAGTTGTTGGTTGAATTCAGTTAACTGATATGTAAATCCCATTCAAATTTCAAGTGAATCCGATGAAAATTGGGGATTTTAGAAATTTGAAATTGTTGTTGACCTTTGGCCTATGCTGATCTCAAAAATAGTTGGTGGTTGAATTTAGTTGGCTGATATGAAAATCCCATTCAAATTCCAAGTCAATCGGATGAAAATTGAGGATTTTAGAAATTTGATATAGTTGTTGACCTTTGGTCTATGTTGACCTTTTTGCCTATGCTGATCTCAAAAATAGTTGGTGGTTGAATTTAGTTAGCTGATATGTAAATCCAATTCAAATTTCAAGTGAATCGGATGAAAATTAAGGATTTTAGAATTTGAAATTGTTGTTGACCTTTAGCCTATGTTGACCTTTTGGCCTATGCTGTTCTCAAAAAAGGTTGGTGGTTGAATTCAGTTCACGGATATGCAAATCCGATGCAAATTGCAAGTCAATCGGATGAAAATTAAGGCTTTTAGAAATTTGAAAAAAGTGGTTGACCTTTGGCCTATTTTGACATTTTGGCCTATGCTGATCTCAAAAATAGTTGTTGGTTGAATTCAATTAGCTGATATGTAAATCCTCTTCAAATTACAAGTCAATCGGATGAAAATTGAGGATTTTAGAAATTCAAAAAAGTGGTTGTCCTTTGGCCTACGTGGACCTTTTCGCCTACGCTGATCTCAAAAATAGTTGGTGGTTGAATTCAGTGAACCGATATGAAAATCCCATTCAAATTTCAAGTCAATTAGATGAAAATTGAGGGCTTTGGAGATTTGTAAAAAAAAAAAAAAAGAATGGTTGACCTTTGGCCTATGTTGACCTTTTTGACTATGCTATTCTCAAAAATAGCTGGTGGTTGAATTCAGTTCACTGATATGAAAACCCAATTCAAATTTCAAGTCAATCGGATGAATATTGATGATTTTAGAAATCCGGAAAAAGTGGTTGACCTTTGGCCTATGTTGACATTTTGGCCTAAGCTGATCTCGAAGATAGTTGGTGGTTAATTCAGTCCGCCGATATGTAAATCTTATTCAAATTTCAAGTCAATCGGATGAAAATTGAGGATTTTAGAAATTTGAAATTGTTGTTGACCTTTGGCCGATGTTGACCTTTTGGCCTATGCTGATCTCAAAAATAGTTGGGGGTTGAATTCAGTTAGCCGATATGTAAATCCTCTTCAAATGTCGTCAATTGGATGAAAATTGAGGATTTTCGAAATTCAAAAAAGTGGTTGACCTTTGGCCTATGTTGACCTTTTGGCCTAAGCTGATCTCAAAGATAGTTGGTGGTTAATTCAGTCCGCCGATATGTAAATCTTATTCAAATTTCAAGTCAATCAGATGAAAATTGAGGATTTTAGAAATTGGAAATGGTTGTTGACCATTGGCCTATGGTGACCTTTTGGCATACGCTGATCCCCAAAATAGTTTGTGGTTGAATTCAGTTCGCCGATATGTAAATCCTCTTCAAATTTCAAGTCAATCGGATCAAAATTGAGGATTTTAGAAATTCAAAAAAAAGTGGTTGACCTTTGGCCTATGTTGACCTTTTGGCCTACGCTGATCTCAAAAATAGTTGGTGGTTGAATTCAGTAAGCCAATATGTAAATCATATTCAAATATCAAGTCAATCGGATGAAAATTGAGGGTTTTAGAAATTTGAAAAAAAGTGGTTAACCTTTGGCCTATGTTGACTTTTTGGCCTATGCTGATCTCAAAAATAGTTGGTGGTTGAATTCAGTTATCCGATATGTAAATCCTATTCAAATTTCAAGTCAATCGGATGAAAATTGAGGATTTTAGAAATTTGAAATGGTTGTTAACCTTTGGCCTATGTTGACCTGTTGGCATACGCTGATCTCAAAAATAGTTGGTGTTTGAATTCAGTGTGCCGTTATGTATATCCTATTGAAATTTCAAGTCAATCGGATGAAAATTGAGGATTTTAGAAATTCTGAAAAAAGTGGCTGACCTTTGGCCTATGTTGACCTTTTGACCTTTTGACCTTAAAATATATAGGATTTTGTCGGACCACGAACTCTACCATTTGGTGAAGTTTCGTGAAGATCGGTTTCAAATTGTGACCTGTAGGCAAGTATAAGTGAGTGGACAGACAAACAAACAAACACACACAAACAAACACACACACAAACAAACACACACAAACCGGAGTGATCACCATATATTCCAAATTATTTTATTATTTTTTTTGCCAAGTAACAAACACACAAACACGCAAACCGGAGTGAGCAACATTCTTGCAAAAAAAACGAAAACGTTTTTTTGCCAAGTAATAAGCAGACAGACAGAACCAAATCAAAAATATCAGTATATTGATACATGAAAAATCTTCGATTTTGCGAGTAATAAAGAAACAGACAGACCGTGCTCAAGAACATAACCTCCATTCACATTCGGTGGTGGAGGTAATCAGGTGCTAACTCTCTATACTCAGAGCAAGTTGAATTCCCATGATAGTTGGAATGCATCATTGTATGTTAATAGCACCCAGTATTGATCTTTAATTATTTTGTCAATGCTTTAGATATTGAGGATTCCTGATGATGCTTATGCACCATGATGCAATAATTAATCAGCTTACTTATAAGCTTGGTGATCACTGTCAGGAATTGCCAACAGGTGTTCACATTTAAATATTACTCCACTGATGAGTAAGAGATCTTTCAAAGATCAAGATTGATGTTGCGCAATGAATCAGGAGCAGGAAAATCGACCCAATTATTGATGGCCAAGCATAAAAATTGAAGCTGTGATCTCTTAAGGATTGACAAAGAAAACTAAAATAAAATAAAATAAATTCTGAGAATGAGTCACCTTGAGAGATTCTCCAAACGATGTGGTTGCCCTTCGTCTGATCTCGTGTGTTAGAATTCAAGGAAAACAATAAAGGAGAGCAATGCACATCCTGCACACGTTGTGGCCAAAACTGGACTCCAATAGATTCGGTTCCACTGGATGGAGACAAATCACCTAAAGAACTCGTTTTGTGCTGCCTCGGGACTTGTGACCAAGGATAATTTCAACACCAAAGACAATTTCAACCGGGTTTCCTGGGATTTTGCATTTGGCAGGATGGAGGACTTTGGTGATTCCGTTGTTTTAAATCAGCATTTTTTTTTTATTTCAAGCTTTTGGTCTCATGAGACGTAAATGAACCTTGAAAAAAGGAATTTTGCGAAAAATATATATACTTAGTACTAAATATTACCAAAGCGAAAGTAAAAAAGGTAAATTAGGATGGGTGGAAATGGAGAAAAGAGAATTTTTAGTAAAGGGAGAGGGCATGGAGGCTCTTGGGGAAATTGGGAGTATGCAGGGATCGTGGGTAGGAGTAGTGTGCAGTGCTCGTGGGTAGGAGTAGTATGCAGTGCTCGTGGGTAGGAGTAGTATGCAGTGCTCCTGGGTAGGAGTAGTATGCAGTGCTCGTGGGTAGGAGTAGTATGCAGGGCTCGTGGGTAGGAGTAGTATGCAGGGCTCATGGGTCGGAGTAGTGTGCCGTGCTCGTGGGTAGGAGTAGTATGCAGTACTCGTGGGTAGGAGTAGTATGCAGGGCTCGTGGGTAGGAGTAGTATGCAGTGCTCGTGGGTAGGAGTGGTATGCAGTGCTCGTTGGTAGGAGTAGTATGCAGTGCTCGTGGGTCGGAGTAGTATGCAGGGCTCGTGGGTAGGTGTAGTATGCAGGGCTTGTGGGTAGGAGTAGTATGCATTGCTCTTCGTTGGTAGGAGTAGTATGCAGGGCTCGTTGGTAGGAGTAGTGTGCAGTGCTCGTGGGTCGGAGTAGTATGCAGGGCTCGTGGGTAGGAGTAGTATGCAGTGCTCGTAGGTAGGAGTAGTATGCAGTGCTCGTGGGTAGGAGTAGTATGCAGTGCTCGTGGGTAGGAGTAGTATGCAGTGCTCGTGGGTAGGAGTAGTCTGCAATTCTTGAAAAGACATCACCTTATGATTCACAAAAGTTTAGCAAGTGCTCTGCCGGCTAGTGAGACCCAACAACCATCGAAAGGCATTGTTCATTGTTATAGCAGACATTGATTTTACGCAAGCATGACTGAACAACATTGTTCCACAAAGTTAAACAATACAGGTCTGTCTGTCTGTCTGTCTGTCGACGAACAGGATATCTCAAAAAGTTATGGACAGATTTGAACGAAATTTGGTGGAGATGTTGGGTATGTGACACGGACTAAATGATTCGATTTTGGTGAAGATCAGGATTCAGATCTGGATCTGAGAATTTTAAAAGTGATTGTTGACCATTGAGTAATCGGGACAAATATGAGTTTTTTTCATTTTTTTTTTTTTTTGTACAGGATCGAGGCTCATGAAAGAGTTAACATTTATCACACAAAAAATCAAAAAGACACGTAAAACATATAATAAGTGGAGCGCTAGACAAGATGGGGAGAGAAGGGGAAGCACACAAACACAAAATTTGAGAGTAGGGACATCTGGAGATTTGTGGGAAGGAGAGGGCTTGGGGGGAGGTGGCGTGGGAAGGGGGCGGGGGGATGGGAGAAGTATAACATACAAGGGCACCAAGGACTTCCAGGAAAGATGTTGGAATTTCAAAAAAGTGGATTTGGGGTGAAATTAGCAGGGGTAGAAAAGATCAAGGTTTTGGATGGGGGAAGACAAGAGATGGTGGTGAACAACTGTTTTAAAGACCTGGAGGTAGGAGTGAGATTGAAGAGAGTGAGGGAGTTTGTTACAGAAGCGGTAGAAAAGAGGAATGAAAGAGTGAAGGTGAGCAGAGAGTCTTGATTTTGGCAGTTTAACCATAAGAGGGTTGCTGGCAGATCTTGTGCGACCTGTTGGAATATTTGGTGGACAGAGCACAGAGAGAGCTGGGGGAGCAAGGCCGGAGAGGAGTTGGTAGAAGACAGAAAGACCACCAACCTGCCTGCGGTGAGTACGTGAAAGGCCCTCACAATCAGCTTCATCGTGGGAGATTCCAATGATTGTGAAAGCTTTGGTTTCAACAGCGTGAAGCCGAGCTTGGTGTGAGGAAGGAGCACCGGCCCATAGGGGAGATCAGTATTCCATTGAGCTGCGGATGAAAGCCATGTATGTGGTGAGGAGCTCAGGTGTGCCAAGGAAGGACTTCGCACGACGGAGGATGCCCAGTAGGCGACTGGCTTTGGAGGCCAGCTTGGAAACGTGGTTTTCCCAGGAAAGATCATGGCAGATAGTGAGACCCAAAAGCTTGAGTGACAGAACTTCTTGGAGAAGATTGTTCAGAAAGTAGATGGGAGGGTTGTCCAGTCGGTCTTTTCGGAGAGCCACAGTAAGTGTGTGAGATTTGTCAGGATTGAAGGACATGTTCCACTTGTCTGTGATTTTGTCCAGGTCTGCAGAGAGTGAGGAGGCTGCAGACTGCCGATCTGAGGGATGAGGAATGGAGCGGCAGAGAGTGGAGTCATCAGCAAAGAGATAGAGAGGATTTTCCAGAGGGTCAGATAGATCATTGATGAAGACCAGAAAAAGCACAGGTCCCAGAACACTGCCTTGGGGAACTCCAGCCTGAACAGGAAGGGGAGATGAGAGAAACCCATTCAGGGCCACACGTTGACTACGACTAGAGAGGAAGTCTGCAAGCCAAGCGTGGAGATTTCCATGGATACCATAGGAGAGTTTGGTGAGCAGAGCGGGGTGCCAGACCGTATCAAAGGCACGTGATATGTCAAGGGAGACATCTCTAAGGATGTTGTGGATGGTTCCGGATGAAACTTGGTGGACAAATTGTGTATGTATGACAAGGAAGAATCGATTCAATTTTGATGGATGGATCCGTTGATGGACGGATAGAGGTTGTGGATGGATCCGGATGAAACCTGGTGGACAAATTGTATATGTATGACAAGGAATAATCGATTCAATTTTGGTGAAGTTTCGAATCCGGATTTGGATCAGAGTCTTTTTTAAATGATTCTTCACCATTGGGAGATAGGGCTAAAACTGATATATAGCACGATATCTCAAACAGTTATGGACGGATTTGGACGAAACTTGGTGGATGAGTTGGGTGAGTGACAAGAACAATCCGATTCGATATTGGTTCAGGTCCGAGTCCAGATCCCACACATCAGTGCGATACAAAACTTAAATTGTTCAGCCTGGCAGAGATGTACTCTCTACCGAGTGTTGTTCTATTTGTTACTCCCGCTAGGGAGTAATGCATTCGATCGTGTCCGTCCGTGTGTGTGCTCATGTGTTTGTGAATAAGATATCTGGAAAAGTTCTGAACGGATTTGGTTGAAAGTTGGTGGGATGATTGCCCTTGGGATAAGGAAGAATTAGTTATTTTTTGGTGAAGCTCAGGATATTATTCCGGATCCAGGAATTTTTTTGGGGAATTTTTAGGAATTTCTTTTTCTGTTTTACTGCATTAAAGCTTTTATTCTTATTCTTAAATGATGTTTTTCTCCTCTAATTCCGAGATATATCAAAATAAATTCTCTGACAGTTCGGGCCTACTTTCTTTTTCATTTATTGTTTTGGGGAGAGGGGATGTTAAACAAAACGTATTATTCCAACTTGACCCACCGCGGGAGTGTGCGCTCTACTGAGTGGCGTTCTAGTTTATGTATGGAATGTATAGATGGCACCTAATAATGTCTGCAATGTGACTCACAAACTTGCTTCAATAAAAAGCAGGGATTTCAGAAACCGAGCTGTGTTATTTTATGGAATTGATTATAGGGCTAGCCTTGCCCTATAATCAATTCCATAAAATAAGATGGCTAGGTTTCTGTGAAAAAATGAAATATAAATCCATCAAAAAAATATTCCATGAAATAAGATGGCTAGGTTTCTGTTCTATAAAATATAAATCCATTAAAAATATATTCTATAAAATAAGATGGCTAGGTTTCTGTTCTATAAAATATAAATCCATTAAAAATATATTCTATAAAACAAGATGGCTAGGTTTCTGTTCTATAAAATATAAATCCATTAAAAACAATATTCCATGAAATAAGATGGCTAGGTTTCTGTTCTATAAAATATAAATCCATTAAAAATATATTCTATAAAATAAGATGGCTAGGTTTCTGTTCTATAAAATATAAATCCATTAAAAATATATTCTATAAAACAAGATGGCTTGGTTTCTGTTCTATAAAATATAAATCCATTAAAAACAATATTCCATAAAACAAGATGGCTAGGTTTCTGTTCTATAAAATATAAATCCATTAAAAATATATTCTATAAAACAAGATGGCTAGGTTTCTGTTCTATAAAATATAAATCCATTAAAAATATATTCTATAAAATAAGATGGCTAGGTTTCTGTTCTATAAAATATAAATCCATTAAAAATATATTCTATAAAATAAGATGGCTAGGTTTCTGTTCTATAAAATACAAATCCATTAAAAAATATATTCCATAAAATAAGATGGCTAGGTTTCTGTTCTATAAAATATCAATCCATTAAAAACAATATTCCATTAAATAAGATGGCGAGGTTTCTGTTCTATAAAATATAAATCCATTAAAATATATATTCCATCAAATAAGATGGCTAGGTTTCTGTTCAATAAAATGTAAATCCATTAAAAACAATATTCCATAAAATAGGATGGATAGGTTTCTGTTCTATAAAATATAAATCCATTAAAAATATGTTCCATAAAATAAGATGGCTAGGTTTCTGTTCTATAAAATATAAATCCATTAAAATATATATTCCATAAAATAAGATGGCTAGGTTTCTGTTCTATGAAATATAAATCCATTAAAAATATATTCCATAAAATAAGATGGCTAGGTTTCTGTTCTTTAAAATATAAATCCATTAAAAATATATTCCATAAAATAAGATGGCTAGGTTTCTGTTCTCTAAAATATAAATCCATTAAAAATATAATCCATAGAATAAGATGGCTAGGTTTCTGTTCTATGAAATATAAATCCATCAAAAATATATTCCATCAAATAAGATGGCTAAGTTTCTGTTCAATAAAATATAAATCCATTAAAAACAATATTCCATAAAATAAGATGGCTAGCTTTCTGTTCTCTAAAATATAAATCCATTAAAAACAATATTCCATAAAATAACATGGCTAGGTTTCTGTTCTATAAAATATAAATCCATTAAAAATATATTCCATAAAATAAGATGGCTAGGTTTCTGTTCTATCAAATATAAACCCATTAAAAACAATATTCCATAAAATAACATGGCTAGGTTTCTGTTCTATAAAATATAAATCCATTAAAAACAATATTCCATAAAATAAGATGGCTAGGTTTCTGTTCTATAAAATATAAATCCATTAAAAACAATATTCCATAAAATAAGATGGCTAGGTTTCTGTTCTATAAAATATAAATCCATTAAAAATATATTCTATAAAATAAGATGGCTAGGTTTCTGTTCTATAAAATATAAATCCATTAAAAACAATATTCCATAAAATAAGATGGCTCTATTTCTGTTCTATAAAATACAAATCCATTAAAAAATATATTCCATGAAATAAGATGGCTAGGTTTCTGTTCTATAAAATATAAATCCATTAAAAACAATATTCCATAAAATAAGATGGCTAGGTTTCTGTTCTATAAAATATGAATCCATTAAAATATATATTCCATAAAATAAGATGGCTAGGTTTCTGTTCTATAAAATATCAATCCATTAAAAACAATATTCCATAAAATAAGATGGCTCGGTTTCTGTTCGATAAAATATAAATCCATTAAAAATATATTCCATAAAATAAGATGGCGAGGTTTCTGTTCTATAAAATATAAATCCATTAAAATATATATTCCATCAAATAAGATGGCTAGAATTCTGCTCTATAAAATATAAATCCATTAAAATATATATTCCATAAAATAAGATGGCTAGGTTTCTGTTCAATAAAATATAAATCCATTAAAATATATTCCAGAAAATAAGATGGCGAGGTTTCTGTTCTATAAAATATAAATCCATTAAAATATATATTCCATCAAATAAGATGGCTAGGTTTCTGTTCAATAAAATATAAATCCATTAAAAATATATTCCATAAAATAAGATGGCGAGGTTTCTGTTCTATAAAATATAAATCCATTAAAATATATATTCCATCAAATAAGATGGCTAGGTTTCTGTTCAATAAAATGTAAATCCATTAAAAATATATTCCATAAAATAAGATGGCTAGGTTTCTGTTCTATAAAATATAAATCCATTAAAAACAATATTCCATAAAATAAGATGGCTAGGTTTCTGTTCTCTAAAATATAAATCCATTAAAAATATATTCCATAAAATAAGATGGCTAGGTTTCTGTTCTCTAAAATATAAATCCATTAAAAATATATTCCATAAAATAAGATGGCTAGGTTTCTGTTCTATAAAATTTAAATCCATTAAAAACAATATTCCATAAAATAAGATGGCTAGGTTTCTGTTCTATAAAATATAAATCCATTAAAAACAATATTCCATAAAATAAGATGGCTAGGTTTCTGTTCTATAAAATATAAATCCATTAAAAATATATTCCATAAAATAAGATGGCTAGGTTTCTGTTCTATAAAATATAAATCCATTAAAAACAATATTCCATAAAATAAGATGGCTAGGTTTCTGTTCTATAAAATATAAATCCATAAAAAATATATTCCATAAAATAAGATGGCTCGGTTTCTGTTCAATAAAATATAAATCCATTAAAATATATTCCTTAAAATAAGATGGCTAGGTTTCTGCTCTATAAAATATAAATCCATTAAAAATCTATTCCTTAAAATAAGATGGCTAGGTTTCTGTTCTATAAAATATAAATCCTTAAAATATATTCCATAAAATAAGATGGCGAGGTTTCTGTTCTATAAAATATAAATCCATTAAAAATATATTCCATAAAATAAGATGGCTAGGTTTCTGTTCTATAAAATATTAATCCATTAAAAACAATATTCCATAAAATAAGATGGCTAGGTTTCTGTTCTATAAAATATAAAACCATTAAAAACAATATTCCATAAAATAAGATGGCTAGGTTTCTGTTCTATAAAATATAAAGCCATTAAAAAATATATTCCATAAAATAAGATCGCTAGGTTTCTGTTCTATAAAATATAAATCCATTAAAAATCTATTCCTTAAAATAAGATGGCTAGGTTTCTGTTCTATAAAATATAAATCCATTAAAATATATTCCATAAAACAAGATGGCTAGGTTTCTGTTCTATAAAATGTAAATCCATTAAAATATATTCCATAAAATACGATGGCTAGGTTTCTGTTCTATAAAATATAAAGCCATTAAAAAATATATTCCATAAAATAAGATCGCTAGGTTTCTGTTCTATAAAATATAAATCCATTAAAAATCTATTCCTTAAAATAAGGTGGCTAGGTTTCTGTTCTATAAAATACAAATCCATTAAAAAATCTATTCCTGAAAATAAGATGGCTAGGTTTCTGTTCTATAAAATATAAATCCATTAAAATATATTCCATAAAATACGATGGCTAGGTTTCTGTTCTATAAAATGTAAATCCATTAAAATATATTCCATAAAATAAGATGGCTTGGTTTCTGTTCTATAAAATATAAATCCATTAAAATATATTCCATAAAATAAGATGGCTAGGTTTCTGTTCTATAAAATATAAATCCATTAAAATATATTCCATAAAATACGATGGCTAGTTTTCTGTTCTATAAAATGTAAATCCATTAAAAAATATATTCCATGAAATAAGATCGCTAGGTTTCTGTTCTATAAAATATAAATCCATTAAAAATCTATTCCTTAAAATAAGATGGCTAGGTTTCTGTTCTATAAAATATAAATCCATTAAAATATATTCCATAAAACAAGATGGCTAGGTTTCTGTTCTATAAAATGTAAATCCATTAAAATATATTCCATAAAATAAGATGGCTAGGTTTCTGTTCTATAAAATACAAATCCATTAAAAATCTATTCCTGAAAATAAGATGGCTAGGTTTCTGTTCTATAAAATATAAATCCATTAAAATATATTCCATAAAATACGATGGCTAGGTTTCTGTTCTATAAAATGTAAATCCATTAAAATATATTCCATAAAATAAGATGGCTTGGTTTCTGTTCTATAAAATATAAATCCATTAAAATATATTCCATAAAATAAGATGGCTAGGTTTCTGTTCTATAAAATATAAATCCATTAAAATATATTCCATAAAATACGATGGCTAGTTTTCTGTTCTATAAAATGTAAATCCATTAAAATATATTCCATAAAATAAGATGGCTAGGTTTCTGTTCTATAAAATATAAATCCATTAAAATATATTCCATAAAATACGATGGCTCAGTTTCTGTTCTATAAAATGTAAATCCATTAAAATCTATTCCTTAAAATAAGATGGCGAGGTTTCTGTTCTATAAAATGTAAATCCATTAAAATATATTCCATAAAAGAAGATGGCTAGGTTTCTGTTCTATAAAATATAAATCCATTAAAAATATATTCCACAAAATAAGATGGCTAGGTTTCTGTTCTATAAAATATAAATCCATTAAAAATATATTCCATTAAATAAGATGGCTAGGTCTCTGTTCTATAAAGTACAAATCCATTAAAAATATATTCCATAAAATAAGATGGCTAGAATTCTGCTCTATAAAATATAAATCCATTAAAAATATATTCCATAAAATAAGATGGCTTGGTCTCTGTTCTATAAAATACAAATCCATTAAAAATATAATCCATAAAATAAGATGGCTAGGTTTCTGTTCTATAAAATATAAATCCATTAAAAAATATATTCCATAAAATAAGATGGCTAGGTTTCTGTTCTATAAAATATAAATCCATTAAAAATATAATCCATAAAATAAGATGGCTAGGTTTCTGTTCTATAAAATACAAATCCATTAAAAATATAATCCATAAAATAAGATGGCTAGGTTTCTGTTCTATAAAATACAAATCCATTAAAAATATAATCCATAAAATAAGATGGCTAGGTTTCTGTTCTATAAAATATAAATCCATTAAAAAATATATTCCATAAAATAAGATGGCTAGGTTTCTGTTCTATAAAATGTAAATCCATTAAAATATATTCAAAAAAATAAGATGGCTAGGTTTCTGTTCTATAAAATATAAAGCCATTAAAATATATATTCCATAAAATAAGATGGCTAGGTCTCTGTTCTATAAAACACAAATCCATTAAAAATATAATCCATAAAATAAGATGGCTAGGTTTCTGTTCTATAAAATGTAAATCCATTAAAATATATTCCATAAAATAAGATCGCTAGGTTTCTGTTCTATAAAATATAAATCCATTAAAAATCTATTCCTTAAAATAAGATGGCTAGGTTTCTGTTCTATAAAATGTAAATCCATTAAAATATATTCCATAAAATAACATGGCTAGGTTTCTGTTCTATAAAATATAAATCCATTTAAAACAATATTCCATAAAATAAGATGGCTAGGTTTCTGTTCTATAAAATATAAATCCATTAAAAACAATATTCCATAAAATAAGATGGCTAGGTTTCTGTTCTATAAAATATAAATCCATTAAAAATATATTCTATAAAATAAGATGGCTAGGTTTCTGTTCTATAAAATATAAATCCATTAAAAACAATATTCCATAAAATAAGATGGCTCTATTTCTGTTCTATAAAATACAAATCCATTAAAAAATATATTCCATGAAATAAGATGGCTAGGTTTCTGTTCTATAAAATATAAATCCATTAAAAACAATATTCCATAAAATAAGATGGCTAGGTTTCTGTTCTATAAAATATGAATCCATTAAAATATATATTCCATAAAATAAGATGGCTAGGTTTCTGTTCTATAAAATATCAATCCATTAAAAACAATATTCCATAAAATAAGATGGCTCGGTTTCTGTTCGATAAAATATAAATCCATTAAAAATATATTCCATAAAATAAGATGGCGAGGTTTCTGTTCTATAAAATATAAATCCATTAAAATATATATTCCATCAAATAAGATGGCTAGGTTTCTGTTCAATAAAATATAAATCCATTAAAATATATTCCATAAAATAAGATGGCGAGGTTTCTGTTCTATAAAATATAAATCCATTAAAATATATATTCCATCAAATAAGATGGCTAGGTTTCTGTTCAATAAAATATAAATCCATTAAAAATATATTCCATAAAATAAGATGGCGAGGTTTCTGTTCTATAAAATATAAATCCATTAAAATATATATTCCATCAAATAAGATGGCTAGGTTTCTGTTCAATAAAATGTAAATCCATTAAAAATATATTCCATAAAATAAGATGGCTAGGTTTCTGTTCTATAAAATATAAATCCATTAAAAACAATATTCCATAAAATAAGATGGCTAGGTTTCTGTTCTCTAAAATATAAATCCATTAAAAATATATTCCATAAAATAAGATGGCTAGGTTTCTGTTCTCTAAAATATAAATCCATTAAAAATATATTCCATAAAATAAGATGGCTAGGTTTCTGTTCTATAAAATTTAAATCCATTAAAAACAATATTCCATAAAATAAGATGGCTAGGTTTCTGTTCTATAAAATATAAATCCATTAAAAACAATATTCCATAAAATAAGATGGCTAGGTTTCTGTTCTATAAAATATAAATCCATTAAAAATATATTCCATAAAATAAGATGGCTAGGTTTCTGTTCTATAAAATATAAATCCATTAAAAACAATATTCCATAAAATAAGATGGCTAGGTTTCTGTTCTATAAAATATAAATCCATTAAAAATATATTCCATAAAATAAGATGGCTCGGTTTCTGTTCTATAAAATATAAATCCATTAAAATATATTCCTTAAAATAAGATGGCTAGGTTTCTGCTCTATAAAATATAAATCCATTAAAAATCTATTCCTTAAAATAAGATGGCTAGGTTTCTGTTCTATAAAATATAAATCCTTAAAATATATTCCATAAAATAAGATGGCGAGGTTTCTGTTCTATAAAATATAAATCCATTAAAAATATATTCCATAAAATAAGATGGCTAGGTTTCTGTTCTATAAAATATTAATCCATTAAAAACAATATTCCATAAAATAAGATGGCTAGGTTTCTGTTCTATAAAATATAAATCCATTAAAAACAATATTCCATAAAATAAGATGGCTAGGTTTCTGTTCTATAAAATATAAAGCCATTAAAAAATATATTCCATAAAATAAGATCGCTAGGTTTCTGTTCTATAAAATATAAATCCATTAAAAATCTATTCCTTAAAATAAGATGGCTAGGTTTCTGTTCTATAAAATATAAATCCATTAAAATATATTCCATGAAACAAGATGGCTAGGTTTTTGTTCTATAAAATATAAATCCATTAAAAATCTATTCCTTAAAATAAGATGGCTAGGTTTCTGTTCTATAAAATGTAAATCCATTAAAATATATTCCATAAAATAAGATGGCTAGGTTTCTGTTCTATAAAATACAAATCCATTAAAAATCTATTCCTTAAAATAAGATGGCTAGGTTTCTGTTCTATAAAATATAAATCCATTAAAATATATTCCATAAAATACGATGGCTAGGTTTCTGTTCTATAAAATGTAAATCCATTAAAATATATTCCATAAAATAAGATGGCTAGGTTTCTGTTCTATAAAATATAAATCCATTAAAATATATTCCATAAAATAAGATGGCTAGGTTTCTGTTCTATAAAATATAATTCCATTAAAATATATTCCATAAAATACGATGGCTAGTTTTCTGTTCTATAAAATGTGAATCCATTAAAATATATTCCATAAAATAAGATGGCTAGGTTTCTGTTCTATAAAATATAAATCCATTAAAATATATTCCATAAAATACGATGGCGAGGTTTCTGTTCTATAAAATGTAAATCCATTAAAATCTATTCCTTAAAATAAGATGGCGAGGTTTCTGTTCTATAAAATGTAAATCCATTAAAATATATTCCATAAAATAAGATGGCTAGGTTTCTGTTCTATAAAATATAAATCCATTAAAAATATATTCCACAAAATAAGATGGCTAGGTTTCTGTTCTATAAAATATAAATCCATTAAAAATATATTCCATAAAATAAGATGGCTAGAATTCTGCTCTATAAAATATAAATCCATTAAAAATATATTCCATAAAATAAGATGGCTAGGTCTCTGTTCTATAAAGTACAAATCCATTAAAAATATATTCCATAAAATAAGATGGCTAGGTTTCTGTTCTATAAAATATAAATCCATTAAAAATATAATCCATAAAATAAGATGGCTAGGTTTCTGTTCTATAAAATACAAATCCATTAAAAATATAATCCATAAAATAAGATGGCTAGGTTTCTGTTCTATAAAATACAAATCCATTAAAAATATAATCCATAAAATAAGATGGCTAGGTTTCTGTTCTATAAAATATAAATCCATTAAAAAATATATTCCATAAAATAAGATGGCTAGGTTTCTGTTCTATAAAATGTAAATCCATTAAAATATATTCAAAAAAATAAGATGGCTAGGTTTCTGTTCTATAAAATATAAAGCCATTAAAATATATATTCCATAAAATAAGATGGCTAGGTCTCTGTTCTATAAAATACAAATCCATTAAAAATATAATCCATAAAATAAGATGGCTAGGTTTCTGTTCTATAAAATATAAATTCATTAAAATATATATTCCATAAAATAAGATGGCTAGGTTTCTGTTCTATAAAATATAAATCCATTAAAAATCTATTCCTTAAAATAATATGGCTAGGTTTCTGTTCTATAAAATGTAAATCCATTAAAATATATTCCATAAAATAAGATCGCTAGGTTTCTGTTCTATAAAATATAAATCCATTAAAAATCTATTCCTTAAAATAAGATGGCTAGGTTTCTGTTCTATAAAATGTAAATCCATTAAAATATATTCCATAAAATAAGATGGCTAGGTTTCTGTTCTATAAAATACAAATCCATTAAAAATCTATTCCTTAAAATAAGATGGCTAGGTTTCTGTTCTATAAAATATAAATCCATTAAAATATATTCCATAAAATACGATGGCTAGGTTTCTGTTCTATAAAATGTAAATCCATTAAAATATATTCCATAAAATAAGATGGCTAGGTTTCTGTTCTATAAAATATAAATCCATTAAAATATATTCCATAAAATACGATGGCTCGGTTTCTGTTCTATAAAATGTAAATCCATTAAAATCTATTCCTTATAATAAGATGGCGAGGTTTCTGTTCTATAAAATATAAATCCATTAAAATATATTCCATAAAATAAGATGGCTAGGTTTCTGTTCTATAAAATATAAATCCATTAAAATATATTCCATAAAATACGATGGCTAGTTTTCTGTTCTATAAAATGTAAATCCATTAAAATATATTCCATAAAATAAGATGGCTAGGTTTCTGTTCTATAAAATATAAATCCATTAAAATATATTCCATAAAATACGATGGCTCAGTTTCTGTTCTATAAAATGTAAATCCATTAAAATCTATTCCTTAAAATAAGATGGCGAGGTTTCTGTTCTATAAAATGTAAATCCATTAAAATATATTCCATAAAAGAAGATGGCTAGGTTTCTGTTCTATAAAATATAAATCCATTAAAAATATATTCCACAAAATAAGATGGCTAGGTTTCTGTTCTATAAAATATAAATCCATTAAAAATATATTCCATTAAATAAGATGGCTAGGTCTCTGTTCTATAAAGTACAAATCCATTAAAAATATATTCCATAAAATAAGATGGCTAGAATTCTGCTCTATAAAATATAAATCCATTAAAAATATATTCCATAAAATAAGATGGCTTGGTCTCTGTTCTATAAAATACAAATCCATTAAAAATATAATCCATAAAATAAGATGGCTAGGTTTCTGTTCTATAAAATATAAATCCATTAAAAAATATATTCCATAAAATAAGATGGCTAGGTTTCTGTTCTATAAAATATAAATCCATTAAAAATATAATCCATAAAATAAGATGGCTAGGTTTCTGTTCTATAAAATACAAATCCATTAAAAATATAATCCATAAAATAAGATGGCTAGGTTTCTGTTCTATAAAATACAAATCCATTAAAAATATAATCCATAAAATAAGATGGCTAGGTTTCTGTTCTATAAAATATAAATCCATTAAAAAATATATTCCATAAAATAAGATGGCTAGGTTTCTGTTCTATAAAATGTAAATCCATTAAAATATATTCAAAAAAATAAGATGGCTAGGTTTCTGTTCTATAAAATATAAAGCCATTAAAATATATATTCCATAAAATAAGATGGCTAGGTCTCTGTTCTATAAAACACAAATCCATTAAAAATATAATCCATAAAATAAGATGGCTAGGTTTCTGTTCTATAAAATGTAAATCCATTAAAATATATTCCATAAAATAAGATCGCTAGGTTTCTGTTCTATAAAATATAAATCCATTAAAAATCTATTCCTTAAAATAAGATGGCTAGGTTTCTGTTCTATAAAATGTAAATCCATTAAAATATATTCCATAAAATAACATGGCTAGGTTTCTGTTCTATAAAATATAAATCCATTTAAAACAATATTCCATAAAATAAGATGGCTAGGTTTCTGTTCTATAAAATATAAATCCATTAAAAACAATATTCCATAAAATAAGATGGCTAGGTTTCTGTTCTATAAAATATAAATCCATTAAAAATATATTCTATAAAATAAGATGGCTAGGTTTCTGTTCTATAAAATATAAATCCATTAAAAACAATATTCCATAAAATAAGATGGCTCTATTTCTGTTCTATAAAATACAAATCCATTAAAAAATATATTCCATGAAATAAGATGGCTAGGTTTCTGTTCTATAAAATATAAATCCATTAAAAACAATATTCCATAAAATAAGATGGCTAGGTTTCTGTTCTATAAAATATGAATCCATTAAAATATATATTCCATAAAATAAGATGGCTAGGTTTCTGTTCTATAAAATATCAATCCATTAAAAACAATATTCCATAAAATAAGATGGCTCGGTTTCTGTTCGATAAAATATAAATCCATTAAAAATATATTCCATAAAATAAGATGGCGAGGTTTCTGTTCTATAAAATATAAATCCATTAAAATATATATTCCATCAAATAAGATGGCTAGGTTTCTGTTCAATAAAATATAAATCCATTAAAATATATTCCATAAAATAAGATGGCGAGGTTTCTGTTCTATAAAATATAAATCCATTAAAATATATATTCCATCAAATAAGATGGCTAGGTTTCTGTTCAATAAAATATAAATCCATTAAAAATATATTCCATAAAATAAGATGGCGAGGTTTCTGTTCTATAAAATATAAATCCATTAAAATATATATTCCATCAAATAAGATGGCTAGGTTTCTGTTCAATAAAATGTAAATCCATTAAAAATATATTCCATAAAATAAGATGGCTAGGTTTCTGTTCTATAAAATATAAATCCATTAAAAACAATATTCCATAAAATAAGATGGCTAGGTTTCTGTTCTCTAAAATATAAATCCATTAAAAATATATTCCATAAAATAAGATGGCTAGGTTTCTGTTCTCTAAAATATAAATCCATTAAAAATATATTCCATAAAATAAGATGGCTAGGTTTCTGTTCTATAAAATTTAAATCCATTAAAAACAATATTCCATAAAATAAGATGGCTAGGTTTCTGTTCTATAAAATATAAATCCATTAAAAACAATATTCCATAAAATAAGATGGCTAGGTTTCTGTTCTATAAAATATAAATCCATTAAAAATATATTCCATAAAATAAGATGGCTAGGTTTCTGTTCTATAAAATATAAATCCATTAAAAACAATATTCCATAAAATAAGATGGCTAGGTTTCTGTTCTATAAAATATAAATCCATTAAAAATATATTCCATAAAATAAGATGGCTCGGTTTCTGTTCTATAAAATATAAATCCATTAAAATATATTCCTTAAAATAAGATGGCTAGGTTTCTGCTCTATAAAATATAAATCCATTAAAAATCTATTCCTTAAAATAAGATGGCTAGGTTTCTGTTCTATAAAATATAAATCCTTAAAATATATTCCATAAAATAAGATGGCGAGGTTTCTGTTCTATAAAATATAAATCCATTAAAAATATATTCCATAAAATAAGATGGCTAGGTTTCTGTTCTATAAAATATTAATCCATTAAAAACAATATTCCATAAAATAAGATGGCTAGGTTTCTGTTCTATAAAATATAAATCCATTAAAAACAATATTCCATAAAATAAGATGGCTAGGTTTCTGTTCTATAAAATATAAAGCCATTAAAAAATATATTCCATAAAATAAGATCGCTAGGTTTCTGTTCTATAAAATATAAATCCATTAAAAATCTATTCCTTAAAATAAGATGGCTAGGTTTCTGTTCTATAAAATATAAATCCATTAAAATATATTCCATGAAACAAGATGGCTAGGTTTTTGTTCTATAAAATATAAATCCATTAAAAATCTATTCCTTAAAATAAGATGGCTAGGTTTCTGTTCTATAAAATGTAAATCCATTAAAATATATTCCATAAAATAAGATGGCTAGGTTTCTGTTCTATAAAATACAAATCCATTAAAAATCTATTCCTTAAAATAAGATGGCTAGGTTTCTGTTCTATAAAATATAAATCCATTAAAATATATTCCATAAAATACGATGGCTAGGTTTCTGTTCTATAAAATGTAAATCCATTAAAATATATTCCATAAAATAAGATGGCTAGGTTTCTGTTCTATAAAATATAAATCCATTAAAATATATTCCATAAAATAAGATGGCTAGGTTTCTGTTCTATAAAATATAATTCCATTAAAATATATTCCATAAAATACGATGGCTAGTTTTCTGTTCTATAAAATGTGAATCCATTAAAATATATTCCATAAAATAAGATGGCTAGGTTTCTGTTCTATAAAATATAAATCCATTAAAATATATTCCATAAAATACGATGGCGAGGTTTCTGTTCTATAAAATGTAAATCCATTAAAATCTATTCCTTAAAATAAGATGGCGAGGTTTCTGTTCTATAAAATGTAAATCCATTAAAATATATTCCATAAAATAAGATGGCTAGGTTTCTGTTCTATAAAATATAAATCCATTAAAAATATATTCCACAAAATAAGATGGCTAGGTTTCTGTTCTATAAAATATAAATCCATTAAAAATATATTCCATAAAATAAGATGGCTAGAATTCTGCTCTATAAAATATAAATCCATTAAAAATATATTCCATAAAATAAGATGGCTAGGTCTCTGTTCTATAAAGTACAAATCCATTAAAAATATATTCCATAAAATAAGATGGCTAGGTTTCTGTTCTATAAAATATAAATCCATTAAAAATATAATCCATAAAATAAGATGGCTAGGTTTCTGTTCTATAAAATACAAATCCATTAAAAATATAATCCATAAAATAAGATGGCTAGGTTTCTGTTCTATAAAATACAAATCCATTAAAAATATAATCCATAAAATAAGATGGCTAGGTTTCTGTTCTATAAAATATAAATCCATTAAAAAATATATTCCATAAAATAAGATGGCTAGGTTTCTGTTCTATAAAATGTAAATCCATTAAAATATATTCAAAAAAATAAGATGGCTAGGTTTCTGTTCTATAAAATATAAAGCCATTAAAATATATATTCCATAAAATAAGATGGCTAGGTCTCTGTTCTATAAAATACAAATCCATTAAAAATATAATCCATAAAATAAGATGGCTAGGTTTCTGTTCTATAAAATATAAATTCATTAAAATATATATTCCATAAAATAAGATGGCTAGGTTTCTGTTCTATAAAATATAAATCCATTAAAAATCTATTCCTTAAAATAATATGGCTAGGTTTCTGTTCTATAAAATGTAAATCCATTAAAATATATTCCATAAAATAAGATCGCTAGGTTTCTGTTCTATAAAATATAAATCCATTAAAAATCTATTCCTTAAAATAAGATGGCTAGGTTTCTGTTCTATAAAATGTAAATCCATTAAAATATATTCCATAAAATAAGATGGCTAGGTTTCTGTTCTATAAAATACAAATCCATTAAAAATCTATTCCTTAAAATAAGATGGCTAGGTTTCTGTTCTATAAAATATAAATCCATTAAAATATATTCCATAAAATACGATGGCTAGGTTTCTGTTCTATAAAATGTAAATCCATTAAAATATATTCCATAAAATAAGATGGCTAGGTTTCTGTTCTATAAAATATAAATCCATTAAAATATATTCCATAAAATACGATGGCTCGGTTTCTGTTCTATAAAATGTAAATCCATTAAAATCTATTCCTTATAATAAGATGGCGAGGTTTCTGTTCTATAAAATGTAAATCCATTAAAATATATTCCATTAAATAAGATGGCTAGGTTTCTGTTCTATAAAATATAAATCCATTAAAAATATATTCCATAAAATAAGATGGCTCGGTTTCTGTTCTATAAAATATAAATCCATTAAAATATATTCCTTAAAATAAGATGGCTAGGTTTCTGTTCTATAAAATATAAATCCTTAAAATATATTCCATAAAATAAGATGGCGAGGTTTCTGTTCTATAAAATATAAATCCATTAAAAATATATTCCATAAAATAAGATGGCTAGGTTTCTGTTCTATAAAATATTAATCCATCAAAAACAATATTCCATAAAATAAGATGGCTAGGTTTCTGTTCTATAAAATATAAATCCATTAAAAACAATATTCCATAAAATAAGATGGCTAGGTTTCTGTTCTATAAAATATAAAGCCATTAAAAAATATATTCCATAAAATAAGATCGCTAGGTTTCTGTTCTATAAAATATAAATCCATTAAAAATCTATTCCTTAAAATAAGATGGCTAGGTTTCTGTTCTATAAAATATAAATCCATTAAAATATATTCCATAAAACAAGATGGCTAGGTTTCTGTTCTATAAAATATAAATCCATTAAAAATCTATTCCTTAAAATAAGATGGCTAGGTTTCTGTTCTATAAAATGTAAATCCATTAAAATATATTCCATAAAATAAGATGGCTAGGTTTCTGTTCTATAAAATACAAATCCATTAAAAATCTATTCCTTAAAATAAGATGGCTAGGTTTCTGTTCTATAAAATATAAATCCATTAAAATATATTCCATAAAATACGATGGCTAGGTTTATGTTCTATAAAATGTAAATCCATTAAAATATATTCCATAAAATAAGATGGCTAGGTTTCTGTTCTATAAAATATAAATCCATTAAAATATATTCCATAAAATAAGATGGCGAGGTTTCTGTTCTATAAAATATAAATCCATTAAAATATATTCCATAAAATACGATGGCTAGGTTTCTGTTCTATAAAATGTAAATCCATTAAAATATATTCCATAAAATAAGATGGCTAGGTTTCTGTTCTATAAAATATAAATCCATTAAAATATATTCCATAAAATACGATGGCTCAGTTTCTGTTCTATAAAATGTAAATCCATTAAAATCTATTCCTTAAAATAAGATGGCGAGGTTTCTGTTCTATAAAATGTAAATCCATTAAAATATATTCCATAAAATAAGATGGCTAGGTTTCTGTTCTATAAAATATAAATCCATTAAAAATATATTCCACAAAATAAGATGGCTAGGTTTCTGTTCTATAAAATATAAATCCATTAAAAATATATTCCATAAAATAAGATGGCTAGAATTCTGCTCTATAAAATATAAATCCATTAAAAATATATTCCATAAAATAAGATGGCTAGGTCTCTGTTCTATAAAGTACAAATCCATTAAAAATATATTCCATAAAATAAGATGGCTAGAATTCTGCTCTATAAAATATAAATCCATTAAAAATATATTCCATAAAATAAGATGACTAGGTCTCTGTTCTATAAAATACAAATCCATTAAAAATATAATCCATAAAATAAGATGGCTAGGTTTCTGTTCTATAAAATATAAATCCATTAAAAAATATATTCCATAAAATAAGATGGCTAGGTTTCTGTTCTATAAAATATAAATCCATTAAAAATATAATGCATAAAATAAGATGGCTAGGTTTCTGTTCTATAAAATACAAATCCATTAAAAATATAATCCATAAAATAAGATGGCTAGGTTTCTGTTCTATAAAATACAAATCCATTAAAAATATAATCCATAAAATAAGATGGCTAGGTTTCTGTTCTATAAAATATAAATCCATTAAAAAATATATTCCATAAAATAAGATGGCTAGGTCTCTGTTCTATAAAATGTAAATCCATTAAAATATATTCAAAAAAATAAGATGGCTAGGTTTATGTTCTATAAAATGTAAATCCATTAAAATATATTCAAAAAAATAAGATGGCTAGGTTTCTGTTCTATAAAATATAAAGCCATTAAAATATATATTCCATAAAATAAGATGGCTAGGTCTCTGTTCTATAAAATACAAATCCATTAAAAATATAATCCATAAAATAAGATGGCTAGTTTTCTGTTCTATAAAATACAAATCCATTAAAAATCTATTCCTTAAAATAAGATGGCTAGGTTTCTGTTCTATAAAATATAAATCCATTAAGATATATTCCATAAAATACGATGGCTAGGTTTCTGTTCTATAAAATGTAAATCCATTAAAATATATTCCATAAAATAAGATGGCTAGGTTTCTGTTCTATAAAATATAAATCCATTAAAATATATTCCATAAAATAAGATGGCTAGGCTTCTGTTCTATAAAATATAAATCCATTAAAATATATTCCATAAAATACGATGGCTAGGTTTCTGTTCTATAAAATGTAAATCCATTAAAATATATTCCATAAAATAAGATGGCTAGGTTTCTGTTCTATAAAATATAAATCCATTAAAATATATTCCATAAAATACGATGGCTCGGTTTCTGTTCTATAAAATGTAAATCCATTAAAATCTATTCCTTATAATAAGATGGCGAGGTTTCTGTTCCATAAAATGTAAATCCATTAAAATATATTCCATAAAATAAGATGGCTAGGTTTCTGTTCTATAAAATATAAATCCATTAAAATATATATTCCATAAAATAAGATGGCTAGGTTTCTGTTCTATAAAATATAAATCCATTAAAAATATATTCCATAAAATAAGATGGCTAGAATTCTGCTCTATAAAATATAAATCCATTAAAAATATATTCCATAAAATAAGATGGCTAGGTCTCTGTTCTATAAAATATAAATCCATTAAAATATATTCCATAAAATACGATGGCTAGGTTTCTGTTCTATAAAATGTAAATCCATTAAAATATATTCCATAAAATAAGATGGCTAGGTTTCTGTTCTATAAAATATAAATCCATTAAAATATATTCCATAAAATACGATGGCTCGGTTTCTGTTCTATAAAATGTAAATCCATTAAAATCTATTCCTTATAATAAGATGGCGAGGTTTCTGTTCTATAAAATGTAAATCCATTAAAATATATTCCATAAAATAAGATGGCTAGGTTTCTGTTCTATAAAATATAAATCCATTAAAATATATATTCCATAAAATAAGATGGCTAGGTTTCTGTTCTATAAAATATAAATCCATTAAAATATATTCCATAAAATAAGATGGCTAGGTTTCTGTTCTATAAAATATAAATCCATTAAAATATATTCCATAAAATAAGATGGCTAGGTTTCTGTTCTATAAAATATAAATCCATTAAAAATATATTCCATAAAATAAGATGGCTAGAATTCTGCTCTATAAAATATAAATCCATTAAAAATATATTCCATAAAATAAGATGGCTAGGTTTCTGTTCTATAAAATATAAATCCATTAAAATATATATTCCATAAAATAAGATGGCTAGGTTTCTGTTCTATAAAATATAAATCCATTAAAAATATATTCCATAAAATAAGATGGCTAGAATTCTGCTCTATAAAATATAAATCCATTAAAAATATATTCCATAAAATAAGATGGCTAGGTCTCTGTTCTATAAAATACAAATCCATTAAAAATATAATCCATAAAATAAGATGGCTAGGTTTCTGTTCTATAAAATATAAATCCATTAAAAAATATATTCCATAAAATAAGATGGCTAGGTTTCTGTTCTATAAAATGTAAATCCATTAAAATATATTCCATAAAATAAGATGGCTAGGTTTCTGTTCTATAAAATATAAATCCATTAAAAACAATATTCCATAAAATAAGATGGCTAGGTTTCTGTTCTATAAAATGTAAATCCATTAAAATATATTCCATAAAATAAGATGGCTAGGTTTCTGTTCTATAAAATATAAATCCATTAAAATATATTCCATAAAATAAGATGGCGAGGTTTCTGTTCTATAAAATATAAATCCATTAAAATATATTCCATAAAATACGATGGCTAGGTTTCTGTTCTATAAAATGTAAATCCATTAAAATATATTCCATAAAATAAGATGGCTAGGTTTCTGTTCTATAAAATATAAATCCATTAAAATATATTCCATAAAATACGATGGCTCAGTTTCTGTTCTATAAAATGTAAATCCATTAAAATCTATTCCTTAAAATAATATGGCGAGGTTTCTGTTCTATAAAATGTAAATCCATTAAAATATATTCCATAAAATAAGATGGCTAGGTTTCTGTTCTATAAAATATAAATCCATTAAAAATATATTCCACAAAATAAGATGGCTAGGTTTCTGTTCTATAAAATATAAATCCATTAAAAATATATTCCATAAAATAAGATGGCTAGAATTCTGCTCTATAAAATATAAATCCATTAAAAATATATTCCATAAAATAAGATGGCTAGGTCTCTGTTCTATAAAGTACAAATCCATTAAAAATATATTCCATAAAATAAGATGGCTAGAATTCTGCTCTATAAAATATAAATCCATTAAAAATATATTCCATAAAATAAGATGGCTAGGTCTCTGTTCTATAAAATACAAATCCATTAAAAATATAATCCATAAAATAAGATGGCTAGGTTTCTGTTCTATAAAATATAAATCCATTAAAAAATATATTCCATAAAATAAGATGGCTAGGTTTCTGTTCTATAAAATATAAATCCATTAAAAATATAATCCATAAAATAAGATGGCTAGGTTTCTGTTCTATAAAATACAAATCCATTAAAAATATAATCCATAAAATAAGATGGCTAGGTTTCTGTTCTATAAAATACAAATCCATTAAAAATATAATCCATAAAATAAGATGGCTAGGTTTCTGTTCTATAAAATATAAATCCATTAAAAAATATATTCCATAAAATAAGATGGCTAGGTCTCTGTTCTATAAAATGTAAATCCATTAAAATATATTCAAAAAAATAAGATGGCTAGGTTTATGTTCTATAAAATGTAAATCCATTAAAATATATTCAAAAAAATAAGATGGCTAGGTTTCTGTTCTATAAAATATAAAGCCATTAAAATATATATTCCATAAAATAAGATGGCTAGGTCTCTGTTCTATAAAATACAAATCCATTAAAAATATAATCCATAAAATAAGATGGCTAGGTTTCTGTTCTATAAAATATAAATCCATTAAAATATATATTCCATAAAATAAGATGGCTAGGTTTCTGTTCTATAAAATATAAATCCATTAAAAATCTATTCCTTAAAATAATATGGCTAGGTTTCTGTTCTATAAAATGTAAATCCATTAAAATATATTCCATAAAATAAGATCGCTAGGTTTCTGTTCTATAAAATATAAATCCATTAAAAATCTATTCCTTAAAATAAGATGGCTAGTTTTCTGTTCTATAAAATACAAATCCATTAAAAATCTATTCCTTAAAATAAGATGGCTAGGTTTCTGTTCTATAAAATATAAATCCATTAAGATATATTCCATAAAATACGATGGCTAGGTTTCTGTTCTATAAAATGTAAATCCATTAAAATATATTCCATAAAATAAGATGGCTAGGTTTCTGTTCTATAAAATATAAATCCATTAAAATATATTCCATAAAATAAGATGGCTAGGCTTCTGTTCTATAAAATATAAATCCATTAAAATATATTCCATAAAATACGATGGCTAGGTTTCTGTTCTATAAAATGTAAATCCATTAAAATATATTCCATAAAATAAGATGGCTAGGTTTCTGTTCTATAAAATATAAATCCATTAAAATATATTCCATAAAATACGATGGCTCGGTTTCTGTTCTATAAAATGTAAATCCATTAAAATCTATTCCTTATAATAAGATGGCGAGGTTTCTGTTCCATAAAATGTAAATCCATTAAAATATATTCCATAAAATAAGATGGCTAGGTTTCTGTTCTATAAAATCTAAATCCATTAAAATATATATTCCATAAAATAAGATGGCGAGGTTTCTGTTCTATAAAATATAAATCCATTAAAAATATATTCCATAAAATAAGATGGCTAGAATTCTGCTCTATAAAATATAAATCCATTAAAAATATATTCCATAAAATAAGATGGCTAGGTCTCTGTTCTATAAAATATAAATCCATTAAAATATATTCCATAAAATACGATGGCTAGGTTTCTGTTCTATAAAATGTAAATCCATTAAAATATATTCCATAAAATAAGATGGCTAGGTTTCTGTTCTATAAAATATAAATCCATTAAAATATATTCCATAAAATACGATGGCTCGGTTTCTGTTCTATAAAATGTAAATCCATTAAAATCTATTCCTTATAATAAGATGGCGAGGTTTCTGTTCTATAAAATGTAAATCCATTAAAATATATTCCATAAAATAAGATGGCTAGGTTTCTGTTCTATAAAATATAAATCCATTAAAATATATATTCCATAAAATAAGATGGCTAGGTTTCTGTTCTATAAAATATAAATCCATTAAAATATATTCCATAAAATAAGATGGCTAGGTTTCTGTTCTATAAAATATAAATCCATTAAAATATATTCCATAAAATAAGATGGCTAGGTTTCTGTTCTATAAAATATAAATCCATTAAAAATATATTCCATAAAATAAGATGGCTAGAATTCTGCTCTATAAAATATAAATCCATTAAAAATATATTCCATAAAATAAGATGGCTAGGTTTCTGTTCTATAAAATATAAATCCATTAAAATATATATTCCATAAAATAAGATGGCTAGGTTTCTGTTCTATAAAATATAAATCCATTAAAAATATATTCCATAAAATAAGATGGCTAGAATTCTGCTCTATAAAATATAAATCCATTAAAAATATATTCCATAAAATAAGATGGCTAGGTCTCTGTTCTATAAAATACAAATCCATTAAAAATATAATCCATAAAATAAGATGGCTAGGTTTCTGTTCTATAAAATATAAATCCATTAAAAAATATATTCCATAAAATAAGATGGCTAGGTTTCTGTTCTATAAAATGTAAATCCATTAAAATATATTCCATAAAATAAGATGGCTAGGTTTCTGTTCTATAAAATATAAATCCATTAAAAACAATATTCCATAAAATAAGATGGCTAGGTTTCTGTTCTATAAAATATAAATCCATTAAAAATATATTCCATAAAATAAGATGGCTAGAATTCTGCTCTATAAAATATAAATCCATTAAAAAAAATATTCCATAAAATAAGATGGCTAGGTCTCTGTTCTATAAAATACAAATCCATTAAAAATATAATCCATAAAATAAGATGGCTAGGTTTCTGTTCTATAAAATATAAATCCATTAAAAAATATATTCCATAAAATAAGATGGCTAGGGCTCTGTTCTATAAAATATAAATCCATTAAAATATATTCCATAAAATACGATGGCTAGGTTTCTGTTCTATAAAATGTAAATCCATTAAAATATATTCCATAAAATAAGATGGCTAGGTTTCTGTTCTATAAAATATAAATCCATTAAAATATATTCCATAAAATAAGATGGCTAGGTTTCTGTTCTATAAAATATAATTCCATTAAAATATATTCCATAAAATACGATGGCTAGTTTTCTGTTCTATAAAATGTGAATCCATTAAAATATATTCCATAAAATAAGATGGCTAGGTTTCTGTTCTATAAAATATAAATCCATTAAAATATATTCCATAAAATACGATGGCTCAGTTTCTGTTCTATAAAATGTAAATCCATTAAAATCTATTCCTTAAAATAAGATGGCGAGGTTTCTGTTCTATAAAATGTAAATCCATTAAAATATATTCCATAAAATAAGATGGCTAGGTTTCTGTTCTATAAAATATAAATCCATTAAAAATATATTCCACAAAATAAGATGGCTAGGTTTCTGTTCTATAAAATATAAATCCATTAAAAATATATTCCATAAAATAAGATGGCTAGAATTCTGCTCTATAAAATATAAATCCATTAAAAATATATTCCATAAAATAAGATGGCTAGGTCTCTGTTCTATAAAGTACAAATCCATTAAAAATATATTCCATAAAATAAGATGGCTAGGTTTCTGTTCTATAAAATATAAATCCATTAAAAATATAATCCATAAAATAAGATGGCTAGGTTTCTGTTCTATAAAATACAAATCCATTAAAAATATAATCCATAAAATAAGATGGCTAGGTTTCTGTTCTATAAAATACAAATCCATTAAAAATATAATCCATAAAATAAGATGGCTAGGTTTCTGTTCTATAAAATATAAATCCATTAAAAAATATATTCCATAAAATAAGATGGCTAGGTTTCTGTTCTATAAAATGTAAATCCATTAAAATATATTCAAAAAAATAAGATGGCTAGGTTTCTGTTCTATAAAATATAAAGCCATTAAAATATATATTCCATAAAATAAGATGGCTAGGTCTCTGTTCTATAAAATACAAATCCATTAAAAATATAATCCATAAAATAAGATGGCTAGGCTTCTGTTCTATAAAATATGAATCCATTAAAATATATATTCCATAAAATAAGATGGCTAGGTTTCTGTTCTATAAAATATCAATCCATTAAAATATATATTCCATAAAATAAGATGGCTAGGTTTCTGTTCTATAAAATATAAATCCATTAAAAATATATTCCATAAAATAAGATGGCTAGAATTCTGCTCTATAAAATATAAATCCATTAAAAATATATTCCATAAAATAAGATGGCTAGGTCTCTGTTCTATAAAATATAAATCCATTAAAATATATTCCATAAAATACGATGGCTAGGTTTCTGTTCTATAAAATGTAAATCCATTAAAATATATTCCATAAAATAAGATGGCTAGGTTTCTGTTCTATAAAATATAAATCCATTAAAATATATTCCATAAAATACGATGGCTCGGTTTCTGTTCTATAAAATGTAAATCCATTAAAATCTATTCCTTATAATAAGATGGCGAGGTTTCTGTTCTATAAAATGTAAATCCATTAAAATATATTCCATAAAATAAGATGGCTAGGTTTCTGTTCTATAAAATATAAATCCATTAAAATATATATTCCATAAAATAAGATGGCTAGGTTTCTGTTCTATAAAATATAAATCCATTAAAATATATTCCATAAAATAAGATGGCTAGGTTTCTGTTCTATAAAATATAAATCCATTAAAATATATTCCATAAAATAAGATGGCTAGGTTTCTGTTCTATAAAATATAAATCCATTAAAAATATATTCCATAAAATAAGATGGCTAGAATTCTGCTCTATAAAATATAAATCCATTAAAAATATATTCCATAAAATAAGATGGCTAGGTTTCTGTTCTATAAAATATAAATCCATTAAAATATATATTCCATAAAATAAGATGGCTAGGTTTCTGTTCTATAAAATATAAATCCATTAAAAATATATTCCATAAAATAAGATGGCTAGAATTCTGCTCTATAAAATATAAATCCATTAAAAATATATTCCATAAAATAAGATGGCTAGGTCTCTGTTCTATAAAATACAAATCCATTAAAAATATAATCCATAAAATAAGATGGCTAGGTTTCTGTTCTATAAAATATAAATCCATTAAAAAATATATTCCATAAAATAAGATGGCTAGGTTTCTGTTCTATAAAATGTAAATCCATTAAAATATATTCCATAAAATAAGATGGCTAGGTTTCTGTTCTATAAAATATAAATCCATTAAAAACAATATTCCATCAAATAAGATGGCTAGGTTTCTGTTCTATAAAATATAAATCCATTAAAAATATATTCCATAAAATAAGATGGCTAGAATTCTGCTCTATAAAATATAAATCCATTAAAAAATATATTCCATAAAATAAGATGGCTAGGTCTCTGTTCTATAAAATACAAATCCATTAAAAATATAATCCATAAAATAAGATGGCTAGGTTTCTGTTCTATAAAATATAAATCCATTAAAAAATATATTCCATAAAATAAGATGGCTAGGGCTCTGTTCTATAAAATATAAATCCATTAAAATATATTCCATAAAATACGATGGCTAGGTTTCTGTTCTATAAAATGTAAATCCATTAAAATATATTCCATAAAATAAGATGGCTAGGTTTCTGTTCTATAAAATATAAATCCATTAAAATATATTCCATAAAATAAGATGGCTAGGTTTCTGTTCTATAAAATATAATTCCATTAAAATATATTCCATAAAATACGATGGCTAGTTTTCTGTTCTATAAAATGTGAATCCATTAAAATATATTCCATAAAATAAGATGGCTAGGTTTCTGTTCTATAAAATATAAATCCATTAAAATATATTCCATAAAATACGATGGCTCAGTTTCTGTTCTATAAAATGTAAATCCATTAAAATCTATTCCTTAAAATAAGATGGCGAGGTTTCTGTTCTATAAAATGTAAATCCATTAAAATATATTCCATAAAATAAGATGGCTAGGTTTCTGTTCTATAAAATATAAATCCATTAAAAATATATTCCACAAAATAAGATGGCTAGGTTTCTGTTCTATAAAATATAAATCCATTAAAAATATATTCCATAAAATAAGATGGCTAGAATTCTGCTCTATAAAATATAAAGCCATTAAAAATATATTCCATAAAATAAGATGGCTAGGTCTCTGTTCTATAAAGTACAAATCCATTAAAAATATATTCCATAAAATAAGATGGCTAGGTTTCTGTTCTATAAAATATAAATCCATTAAAAATATAATCCATAAAATAAGATGGCTAGGTTTCTGTTCTATAAAATACAAATCCATTAAAAATATAATCCATAAAATAAGATGGCTAGGTTTCTGTTCTATAAAATACAAATCCATTAAAAATATAATCCATAAAATAAGATGGCTAGGTTTCTGTTCTATAAAATATAAATCCATTAAAAAATATATTCCATAAAATAAGATGGCTAGGTTTCTGTTCTATAAAATGTAAATCCATTAAAATATATTCAAAAAAATAAGATGGCTAGGTTTCTGTTCTATAAAATATAAAGCCATTAAAATATATATTCCATAAAATAAGATGGCTAGGTCTCTGTTCTATAAAATACAAATCCATTAAAAATATAATCCATAAAATAAGATGGCTAGGTTTCTGTTCTATAAAATATAAATTCATTAAAATATATATTCCATAAAATAAGATGGCTAGGTTTCTGTTCTATAAAATATAAATCCATTAAAAATCTATTCCTTAAAATAATATGGCTAGGTTTCTGTTCTATAAAATGTAAATCCATTAAAATATATTCCATAAAATAAGATCGCTAGGTTTCTGTTCTATAAAATATAAATCCATTAAAAATCTATTCCTTAAAATAAGATGGCTAGGTTTCTGTTCTATAAAATGTAAATCCATTAAAATATATTCCATAAAATAAGATGGCTAGGTTTCTGTTCTATAAAATACAAATCCATTAAAAATCTATTCCTTAAAATAAGATGGCTAGGTTTCTGTTCTATAAAATATAAATCCATTAAAATATATTCCATAAAATACGATGGCTAGGTTTCTGTTCTATAAAATGTAAATCCATTAAAATATATTCCATAAAATAAGATGGCTAGGTTTCTGTTCTATAAAATATAAATCCATTAAAATATATTCCATAAAATACGATGGCTCGGTTTCTGTTCTATAAAATGTAAATCCATTAAAATCTATTCCTTATAATAAGATGGCGAGGTTTCTGTTCTATAAAATGTAAATCCATTAAAATATATTCCATTAAATAAGATGGCTAGGTTTCTGTTCTATAAAATATAAATCCATTAAAAATATATTCCATAAAATAAGATGGCTCGGTTTCTGTTCTATAAAATATAAATCCATTAAAATATATTCCTTAAAATAAGATGGCTAGGTTTCTGTTCTATAAAATATAAATCCTTAAAATATATTCCATAAAATAAGATGGCGAGGTTTCTGTTCTATAAAATATAAATCCATTAAAAATATATTCCATAAAATAAGATGGCTAGGTTTCTGTTCTATAAAATATTAATCCATCAAAAACAATATTCCATAAAATAAGATGGCTAGGTTTCTGTTCTATAAAATATAAATCCATTAAAAACAATATTCCATAAAATAAGATGGCTAGGTTTCTGTTCTATAAAATATAAAGCCATTAAAAAATATATTCCATAAAATAAGATCGCTAGGTTTCTGTTCTATAAAATATAAATCCATTAAAAATCTATTCCTTAAAATAAGATGGCTAGGTTTCTGTTCTATAAAATATAAATCCATTAAAATATATTCCATAAAACAAGATGGCTAGGTTTCTGTTCTATAAAATATAAATCCATTAAAAATCTGTTCCTTAAAATAAGATGGCTAGGTTTCTGTTCTATAAAATGTAAATCCATTAAAATATATTCCATAAAATAAGATGGCTAGGTTTCTGTTCTATAAAATACAAATCCATTAAAAATCTATTCCTTAAAATAAGATGGCTAGGTTTCTGTTCTATAAAATATAAATCCATTAAAATATATTCCATAAAATACGATGGCTAGGTTTCTGTTCTATAAAATGTAAATCCATTAAAATATATTCCATAAAATAAGATGGCTAGGTTTCTGTTCTATAAAATATAAATCCATTAAAATATATTCCATAAAATAAGATGGCTAGGTTTCTGTTCTATAAAATATAAATCCATTAAAATATATTCCATAAAATACGATGGCTAGGTTTCTGTTCTATAAAATGTAAATCCATTAAAATATATTCCATAAAATAAGATGGCTAGGTTTCTGTTCTATAAAATATAAATCCATTAAAATATATTCCATAAAATACGATGGCTCAGTTTCTGTTCTATAAAATGTAAATCCATTAAAATCTATTCCTTAAAATAAGATGGCGAGGTTTCTGTTCTATAAAATGTAAATCCATTAAAATATATTCCATAAAATAAGATGGCTAGGTTTCTGTTCTATAAAATATAAATCCATTAAAAATATATTCCACAAAATAAGATGGCTAGGTTTCTGTTCTATAAAATATAAATCCATTAAAAATATATTCCATAAAATAAGATGGCTAGAATTCTGCTCTATAAAATATAAATCCATTAAAAATATATTCCATAAAATAAGATGGCTAGGTCTCTGTTCTATAAAGTACAAATCCATTAAAAATATATTCCATAAAATAAGATGGCTAGAATTCTGCTCTATAAAATATAAATCCATTAAAAATATAATCCATAAAATAAGATGGCTAGGTTTCTGTTCTATAAAATACAAATCCATTAAAAATATAATCCATAAAATAAGATGGCTAGGTTTCTGTTCTATAAAATACAAATCCATTAAAAATATAATCCATAAAATAAGATGGCTAGGTTTCTGTTCTATAAAATATAAATCCATTAAAAAATATATTCCATAAAATAAGATGGCTAGGTCTCTGTTCTATAAAATGTAAATCCATTAAAATATATTCAAAAAAATAAGATGGCTAGGTTTATGTTCTATAAAATGTAAATCCATTAAAATATATTCAAAAAAATAAGATGGCTAGGTTTCTGTTCTATAAAATATAAAGCCATTAAAATATATATTCCATAAAATAAGATGGCTAGGTCTCTGTTCTATAAAATACAAATCCATTAAAAATATAATCCATAAAATAAGATGGCTAGGTTTCTGTTCTATAAAATATAAATCCATTAAAATATATATTCCATAAAATAAGATCGCTAGGTTTCTGTTCTATAAAATATAAATCCATTAAAAATCTATTCCTTAAAATAAGATGGCTAGGTTTCTGTTCTATAAAATGTAAATCCATTAAAATATATTCCATAAAATAAGATGGCTAGTTTTCTGTTCTATAAAATACAAATCCATTAAAAATCTATTCCTTAAAATAAGATGGCTAGGTTTCTGTTCTATAAAATATAAATCCATTAAGATATATTCCATAAAATACGATGGCTAGGTTTCTGTTCTATAAAATGTAAATCCATTAAAATATATTCCATAAAATAAGATGGCTAGGTTTCTGTTCTATAAAATATAAATCCATTAAAATATATTCCATAAAATAAGATGGCTAGGCTTCTGTTCTATAAAATATAAATCCATTAAAATATATTCCATAAAATACGATGGCTAGGTTTCTGTTCTATAAAATGTAAATCCATTAAAATATATTCCATAAAATAAGATGGCTAGGTTTCTGTTCTATAAAATATAAATCCATTAAAATATATTCCATAAAATACGATGGCTCGGTTTCTGTTCTATAAAATGTAAATCCATTAAAATCTATTCCTTATAATAAGATGGCGAGGTTTCTGTTCCATAAAATGTAAATCCATTAAAATATATTCCATAAAATAAGATGGCTAGGTTTCTGTTCTATAAAATATAAATCCATTAAAATATATATTCCATAAAATAAGATGGCTAGGTTTCTGTTCTATAAAATATAAATCCATTAAAAATATATTCCATAAAATAAGATGGCTAGAATTCTGCTCTATAAAATATAAATCCATTAAAAATATATTCCATAAAATAAGATGGCTAGGTCTCTGTTCTATAAAATATAAATCCATTAAAATATATTCCATAAAATACGATGGCTAGGTTTCTGTTCTATAAAATGTAAATCCATTAAAATATATTCCATAAAATAAGATGGCTAGGTTTCTGTTCTATAAAATATAAATCCATTAAAATATATTCCATAAAATACGATGGCTCGGTTTCTGTTCTATAAAATGTAAATCCATTAAAATCTATTCCTTATTATAAGATGGCGAGGTTTCTGTTCTATAAAATGTAAATCCATTAAAATATATTCCATAAAATAAGATGGCTAGGTTTCTGTTCTATAAAATATAAATCCATTAAAATATATATTCCATAAAATAAGATGGCTAGGTTTCTGTTCTATAAAATATAAATCCATTAAAATATATTCCATAAAATAAGATGGCTAGGTTTCTGTTCTATAAAATATAAATCCATTAAAATATATTCCATAAAATAAGATGGCTAGGTTTCTGTTCTATAAAATATAAATCCATTAAAAATATATTCCATAAAATAAGATGGCTAGAATTCTGCTCTATAAAATATAAATCCATTAAAAATATATTCCATAAAATAAGATGGCTAGGTTTCTGTTCTATAAAATATAAATCCATTAAAATATATATTCCATAAAATAAGATGGCTAGGTTTCTGTTCTATAAAATATAAATCCATTAAAAATATATTCCATAAAATAAGATGGCTAGAATTCTGCTCTATAAAATATAAATCCATTAAAAATATATTCCATAAAATAAGATGGCTAGGTCTCTGTTCTATAAAATACAAATCCATTAAAAATATAATCCATAAAATAAGATGGCTAGGTTTCTGTTCTATAAAATATAAATCCATTAAAAAATATATTCCATAAAATAAGATGGCTAGGTTTCTGTTCTATAAAATGTAAATCCATTAAAATATATTCCATAAAATAAGATGGCTAGGTTTCTGTTCTATAAAATATAAATCCATTAAAAACAATATTCCATAAAATAAGATGGCTAGGTTTCTGTTCTATAAAATATAAATCCATTAAAAATATATTCCATAAAATAAGATGGCTAGAATTCTGCTCTATAAAATATAAATCCATTAAAAAATATATTCCATAAAATAAGATGGCTAGGTCTCTGTTCTATAAAATACAAATCCATTAAAAATATAATCCATAAAATAAGATGGCTAGGTTTCTGTTCTATAAAATATAAATCCATTAAAAAATATATTCCATAAAATAAGATGGCTAGGGCTCTGTTCTATAAAATATAAAGCCATTAAAAAATATATTCCATAAAATAAGATGGCTAGGGCTCTGTTCTATAAAATATAAAGCCATTAAAAAATATATTCCATAAAATAAGATGGCTAGGTTTCTGTTCTATAAAATATAAATGCATTGAAAAATATATTCCATAAAATAAGATGGCTAGGGCTCTGTTCTATAAAATATAAAGCCATTAAAAAATATATTCCATAAAATAAGATGGCTAGGGCTCTGTTCTATAAAATATAAAGCCATTAAAAAATATATTCCATAAAATAATATGGCTAGGTTTCTGTTCTATAAAATATAAAGCCATTAAAAAATATATTCCATAAAATAAGATGGCTAGGGCTCTGTTCTATAAAATATAAAGCCATTAAAAAATATATTCCATAAAATAAGATGGCTAGGTTTCTGTTCTATAAAATATAAATGCATTGAAAAATATATTCCATAAAATAAGATGGCTAGGTTTCTGTTCTATAAAATATAAATCCATTGAAAAATATATTCCATAAAATAAGATGGCTAGGTTTCTGTTCTCTAAAATATTAATCCATTAAAAATATAATCCATAAAATACGATGGCTCGGTTTCTGTTCTATAAAATATAAATCCATTAAAAACAATATTCCATCAAATAACATGGCTAGGTTTCTGCTCTATAAAATATAAATCCATTAAAAATATATTCCATAAAATAAGATGGCTAGGTTTCTGCTCTATAAAATATAAATCCATTAAAAATATATTCCATAAAATAAGATGGCTAGGTTTCTGTTCTATAAAATATAAATCCATTAAAAATATATTCCATAAAATAAGATGGCTAGGTTTCTGTTCTATAAAATATAAATCCATTAAAAATATATTCCATAAAATAAGATGGCGAGGTTTCTGTTCTATAAAATATAAATCCATTAAAAATATATTCCATAAAATAAGATGGCTAGGTTTCTGCTCTATAAAATATAAATCCATTAAAAATATATTCCATAAAATAAGATGGCTAGGTTTCTGTTCTATAAAATATAAATCCATTAAAAATATATTCCATAAAATAAGATGGCTAGGTTTCTGTTCTATAAAATATAAATCCATTAAAAATATATTCCATAAAATAAGATGGCTCGGTGTCTGTTCTATAAAATATTAATCCATTAAAAACAATATTCCATAAAATAAGATGGCGAGGTTTCTGTTCAATAAAATATAAATCCATTAAAAATATATTCCATAAAATAAGATGGCTAGGTTTCTGTTCTATAAAATATTAATCCATTAAAAACAATATTCCATAAAATAAGATGGCTAGGTTTCTGTTCTATAAAATATAAATCCATTAAAAACAATATTCCATAAAATAAGATGGCTAGGTTTCTGTTCTATAAAATATAAAGCCATTAAAAAATATATTCCATAAAATAAGATGGCTAGGTTTCTGTTCTATAAAATATAAATCCATTAAAAATCTATTCCTTAAAATAAGATGGCTAGGTTTCTGTTCTATAAAATATAAATCCATTAAAATATATTCCATAAAATAAGATGGCTAGGTTTCTGTTCTATAAAATATAAATCCATTAAAAATCTATTCCTTAAAATAAGATGGCTAGGTTTCTGTTCTATAAAATGTAAATCCATTAAAATATATTCCATAAAATAAGATGGCTAGGTTTCTGTTCTATAAAATACAAATCCATTAAAAATCTATTCCTTAAAATAAGATGGCTAGGTTTCTGTTCTATAAAATATAAATCCATTAAAATATATTCCATAAAATAAGATGGCTAGGTTTCTGTTCTATAAAATATAAATCCATTAAAATATATTCCATAAAATAAGATGGCTAGGTTTCTGTTCTATAAAATATAAATCCATTAAAATATATTCCATAAAATACGATGGCTAGGTTTCTGTTCTATAAAATATAAATCCATTAAAATCTATTCCTTAAAATAAGATGGCGAGGTTTCTGTTCTATAAAATGTAAATCCATTAAAATATATTCCATAAAATAAGATGGCTAGGTTTCTGTTCTATAAAATATAAATCCATTAAAATATATTCCATAAAATACGATGGCTCGGTTTCTGTTCTATAAAATATAAATCCATTAAAATCTATTCCTTAAAATAAGATGGCGAGGTTTCTGTTCTATAAAATGTAAATCCATTAAAATATATTCCATAAAATAAGATGGCTAGGTTTCTGTTCTCTAAAATATAAATCCATTAAAAATATATTCCATAAAATAAGATGGCTAGGTTTCTGCTCTATAAAATAGAAATCCATTAAAATATATTCCATAAAATAAGATGGCTAGGTTTCTGTTCTATAAAATATAAATCCATTAAAATATATTCCATAAAATACGATGGCTCGGTTTCTGTTCTATAAAATGTAAATCCATTAAAATCTATTCCTTAAAATAAGATGGCGAGGTTTCTGTTCTATAAAATGTAAATCCATTAAAATATATTCCATAAAATAAGATGGCTAGGTTTCTGTTCTATAAAATATAAATCCATTAAAAAATATATTCCATAAAATAAGATGGCTAGGTTTCTGTTCTATAAAATATAAATCCATTAAAAATATATTCCATAAAATAAGATTGCTAGGTTTCTGCTCTATAAAATAGAAATCCATTAAAAATATATATTCCATAAAATAAGACACCCCGGCTTGGGGCTGTTCTTGGTGAGATAAAGCAAAAGTTTTGCTCTCAGCAAAGTCAGGTTGTAAAACTGTGGGTGAATGATGGTGGCATGAAAATATTATCATCCCCTGGTCTGTTCATTCCAACTTGTGTCAGTGGCCTGTGTGTGTCTGATTCTGTAGTTTTTCAAAACAATTTGTCAAGCACATGAGGTACCAACTATCACAACATGCAAATCATTTGTCTTAGAGGTGAAAAAAAATATTTCTAAGAATGGCTCATTGATGTAAACTAGCGTCGTTTCAGAGGGGTAGGCATCTTTGACCATGTCTGTTTTCTCAGGGAGTGAGGGATGGCGGGAATGGTGAAGGGGAGTTAGTGGTGTTGATGGTGGATTGGGGCTCGTGGGGGGAAGTGGGGGAATGGTGGACGGGGGATGGGGTCGTTGGTGGGGGAGAGCGGCCGAAATATATTTTGTGCTCTGATTTAATACATACTGTAAATCAGTGTTCAGATCCCAACACGTATAAATAAAAAGGAACTGAGTAAAAATATATATTTATTTTAAATTATCATTTCGAGCAGGAAGGGAGGGTCAATACGAATTTATCAAAAACTGGATGGGAAAGTCGAACTTTCAGGCCTCACAGAGCAGATGTGCCCCCAGTACACTACCTCCCCGAGACTTCCGGCTGGATTTTTACGACGCATCTTTTATTTTGCCCCATGTCAGGAGCTACATCTCGATTAATCAAGTCAAAGTAACAAAAAAAAGTAGCGCTGATGAATACAGGTAAATCATGAATGTGTTTCTTAGGTTAGCTTAACATATACATACATAATTACATATATAATGTATACATATACATTATATGCTTATATATATATAAATGTGTCGTGGATGTGCGACGTCATGTAATGGAATCGGTGCATTGCGATATGGGAGGAGAAGAAAAAAACGTTTTGGTCTGAAGTGGGGGGAGGAGGAAGAAGAGGAGGATCGGGGGAGAATTGGCGGACTCTTCTCGTGCTTTGCTTATACTCGTGTGACTCGGCGCGCTACGCGCGCCTCACCACACGTCGTTTAAGAGGGTTAGGCATCTTTGACCATTTCGGTGTCTTTTGGGTCTTTTGGGTCTTCATGATGTTTTGGGTCTTCAGGGCCATTTGGGTCTTCAGAGTCTTTTGGATCCTCTGAGTCTTTAAGTGTCTTTGGGGTATTTTGGTTCTTCGGGGTATTTAAGAGTATTTTGGATCTAAAGGGTCCTTAAGGGTCTTTGGGGTCCTCGGTTTTTTTTTTGGTATTTAGGGTGTTTTGGGTCTTCGGGGTCTTTTGGGTCTTTGGTGTCTTCAGGGGATTGTGGGTCTTAAGGGTCTTTTGGTTCATCTGGGTCTTTTGAGTCTTCGGGGTCTTTTGGGTCTTCGGGGACATTTGGGTCTTCAGGGTATTTTTGAGTCTCAGGGCCTTCAAGGGTATTTTTGGTCTTTGGGGTGTTTTGGGTCTTCGGGGTCTTTGGGGTCTTTGGGGTCTTCATAGTCTTTGGGGTCTTCAGGGTATTTTGGGTCTTCAGGGTCTTTAAGCGTATTTGTTTGTCTTCAGTGTGTGTTGAGTCTTCAGGGTGTTTTGGGTCTTTGCGGTATTTTGGGTCTTCTGGGTCTTTTGGGTCTTCGGGGTGTTTTGAGTCTTCAGCGTGTTTTGGGTCTTCATTGTCTTTTGGGTCTTCGGGGACATTTGGGTCTTCAGGGTCTTTTTGAGCCTCAGGGCCTTCAAGGGTATTTTTGGTCTTTGGGGTGTTTTGGGTCTTCTGGGTCTTTGGGGTCTTCAGGGTCTTTGGGGTCTTCATAGTCTTTGGGGTCTTCAGGGTATTTTGGGTCTTCAGGGTCTTTAAGCATATTTGTTTGTCTTCAGTGTGTTTTGAGTCTTCAGGGTGTTTTGGGTCTTCACGGTATTTTGGGTCTTCTGGGTCTTTTGGGTGTTCAGGGTGTTTTGTGTCTTCAGGGTCTTTTTGAGCCTCAGGGCCTTCAAGGGTATTTTGGGTCTTTGGGGTGTTTTGTGTCTTTGGGGTCTTCAGGGTCTTCATGGTATTTTGGGTCTTCAGGGTCTTTAAGGGTCTTTGTGGTCTTCTGAGTGTTTTGGGTCTTCAGGGTGTTTTGTGTCTTCGGAGTCTTTTGGGTCTTCAATGTCTTTTGGGTCTTCTTGGTCTTCGGGGTGTTTTGGGTCTTAGGGGTGTTTTGGGTATTTGGGGTCTTTTGTGTCTTTGGGGTCTTTTGGGTCTTTACAGGTCTTTGTGGTCTTCATGGTGTTTTGGGTCTTCAGGGTCTTTGGGGTCTTCAGGTATTTTGGGTCTTCCAGGTCTTTTGGGTCTTCAGCATGTTTTGGGTCTTCAGGGCATTTTGGGTCTTTGGGGTATTTTGGGTCTTTTAGGGTCTTTGTAGTCTTCAGGATGTTTTGGGTCTTCAGGATGTTTTGGGTCTTCAGGGTGTTTTGGGTCTTCAGGGTCTTTTGGGTCTTTGGTGTCTTCAGGGGTTTTTGGGTCTTCAGGGTCTTTTGGGTATTTTAGTTCTTCGGGGTAATTTGGGTTTTGAGGGTCTTTTTGAGAGTCTGAGCCTTCAAGAGTATTTTGGGTCTTGGGGTGTTTTGAGTCTTTGGGTCTTCAGGGTCTTTAAGGGTATTTTGGGTCTTCGTGGGTCTTGGTGGTCTTAAGGGTCTAGGGGTAATTTAAGGGTCATAAAAGGTCTGAGGGGTCTCAGCAGTCTAAACGTAATTAATAGGGTTCATTAAGAGGATGTTAAATTTAGTTGAAGAAGAAGAAGACGTTTGCGTCGCATATAAACAAACATACATAGCTACATAACCATATACGTTTGCTCTATTATAATGAAACTAGCGTGACTCGGCGCGCTCCGCGCACCTCACCACACGTCGTTTCAGAGGAATCAGGGTATTTGGGGTATTTTGGTTCTTCGGGGTATTTAAGAGTATTTTGGATCTAAAGGGTCCTTAAGGGTCTTTGGGGTCCTCAGGGTTTTTTTGGTCTTCAGGGTGTTTTGGGTCTTCGGGGTCTTTTGGGTCTTCGGTGTCTTCAGGGGATTGTGGGTCTTAAGGGTCTATTGGTTCATCTGGGTCTTTTGAGTCTTCGGGGTCTTTTGGGTCTTCGGGGACATGGGGGTGTTTTGGTTTAAGGGTCTTCGGCATCTTTGACAATTTTGGTGTCTTTTTGGTCTTCAGGGTCTTTTGGGTCTTCAGGGTATTTTGGGTCTTCAGGGTATTTTGGGTCTTCATGCTCTTTTTGGTCTTCATGGTGTTTTGGGTTTTCAGGGTCATTTGGGTCTTCAGGGTCTTTTGGATCCTCTGGGCCTTTAAGGGTCTTCGGAGTCTTCAGGGGCTTTTGGGTCTTTGGGATTTTAAGTGTCTTTTGGTTCCTCTGGGTCTTTAAGGGTATTTGAGGTATTTTGGTTCTTCTGCATATTTAAGGGTCTTTTGGGTCTAAAGGGTCTTTGGGTCTTCAGGGCCATTTGGGTATTCAGGGTCTTTTGGATCCTCTGGACCTTTATGGGTGTTTTGGGTCTTTGGGGTGTTTTGGGTCTTCGGGGTCTACAGGGTCTTTTGGGTCTTCGGAGTGTTTTGGGTCTTTGTGGTCTTTTGGATCTTCAGGGCCATTTGGGTCTTCAGGATCTTTTGGATCCTCTGGGCCTTGAAGGGTATTTTGGGTCTTTGGAGTCTTCAAGGTATCTTGGGTCTTCAGGGACTTTTGGGTCTTAAGGGTCTTTTGGTTCCTCTGAGTCTTTAAGAATATTTTGGGTATTTGGGGTATTTTGGGTCTTCAGGGTGTTTTGGGTCTTTGGGGTGTTTTGGGGTATTTTGGGTCTTCAGGGTCTTTTGGGTCTTCTGGTTCTTTTGGGTCTTTGGGTTGTTTGGGGTATTTTTGGGTCTTCGGTATGTTCTGGGTCTTTGGGGTGTTTTGGGTCTTCGGGGCCTTTTGGGTCTTCAGGGCCATTTGGATCTTGGGAGTCTTTAAGGGTATTTTGGATCTTCGGGTGTTTTGGGTCTTCATGGTATTTTGGGTATTTTGGGTCTTTAAGGGTTATTTTGAGTCTTCGGGGTATTTTGGGTCTGCCGGGTCTTTAAGGGTCTTCACGGTCTTTTCGATATTTTGGGCCTTTGGGGTCTTTTGAGTCTTTAAGGGTCTTCGTGGTCTCCAGTGGCTTTAAGGGTCTTTTGCATCTTCAGGGTGTTTTGGGTCTTCATTGTGTTTTAGGTCTTCAGCGTGTTTTGGGTCTTTGGGGTGTTTTCGGTCTTCGGGATGTTTTGGGTCTTCAGGGTATTTTTGGGTCTTTGGGGCCATTAGGGTCTTTAGCGTCTTTTGGATCCTCTGGGCTTTTAAGGGTATTTTCGATCTTCAGGATTTTTGCGTCTTCAGGGTCTTTTGCGTGTTTGGGTCTTTTGGACATTTTGGGTCTTTTGGATCCTCTGGGCCTTTAAGGGTATTTTGGGTCTATGTGGTGTTTTGGGTCTTCGGGGTGTTTTGAATCTTCAGGGTCTTTTGTGTCCTTTGGGTCTTTAAGGGTATTTTGGGTATTCAGGATCTTTAAGAGTATTTTGGGTCTTTGCAGTCTTTAAGGGTATTTTGGGTCTTTAGGGGTCTTGCTGGTCTTAAGGGTCTTGGGGGACTTAAAGGGTAGTCAAAGGTCTGAGGGGTCTCAGCAGTCAAAAGGTATATTCCAACAGTACGTAATTAAGAGCTTACGGACTGTTTCGTGTGTTAATTTTATTTGAAGAAAAAGAAGACTATTTGGTCTCAAATATACAAACAAACAAATGAAGAATCACTCATAGAGCGACACTTGGCAAAACAGAACAAAGTAGAATGGCACTCAATGGAGCATCCTTTTGACCTCAAAAATAATTAGTGGTTGAATTCATTGACCTGAAATGCAAATTGTCTTCAAAGTTTAAGTTAATCGGTTTAAAATTGACAATTTTAGAAATCTGGCCTATGTTGACATTTTGGCCTATGTTGACCTCAAAAATAGTTGGTGGTTTGTTGCAGTGAGCTGGTATGAAAATCCTTTTCAAATTTCATGTCAATCGTATGAAAATTGAGGATTTTAGGGATTTCAAAAAAGTGGTTGACCTTTGGCCTATGTTGACCTAATGACCCATTTTGCTCAAAAATAGTTGGTGGTTGAATTCAGTTAGCTGATATGTAAATCCCATTCAAAGTTCAAGTGAATCGGAAGAAAATTGAGGATTTTAGAAATTTGAAATTGTTGTTGACCTTTGGCCTATGTTGACCTTTTGGCCTACGCTGATCTCAAGAATTGTTGGTGGTTGAATTCAGTTAGCCGATGTGAAAATCACATTCAAATTCCAAGTCAATCGGATGAAAATTTAGGATTTTAGAAATTTGTAATTGTTGTTGACCTTTGGCCTATGTTGACCTTTTGGCCTATGCTGATCTCGAAAATAGTTGGTGGTTGAATTCAGTTAGCCGATATGTAAATCCTTTTTAAATTTCAAGTGAATCGGATGAAAATTGAGGATTTTAGAGACTAGTGAGATACCCGTGCTACGCACGGGTGGGAGGCCAGAAGCAAACAGGCAATGCAGATACGGCGAATGCTAACCATGAAACCAATCAATTCCACATTGCTGTAGCACCCTCAGTCGCATGTCAGACATGGACAGCAAGTTCGTGAAGGACTTCCATGAAAAACGTACCCGTTTGTTTGCGAACAGTTCAAGTACAGAAACATCGATCGTGGGTCCGTGGCGAATCTGCATATGGCGATCCGCGAAGTTCACGTTTAGAAAGTAGAAACCATCACAGCATGTCGTCATATACTTGAACTCGATATCTCTTTTTTCATTCCAAACAACATAACTCCAATCACAAATTAATCACAAAATATATTTTTAACAACATTGTTAATGTTTCCTTCATTGTAAAAACTACCAAGTCAACAGTTAAAAGGATTTTGAGCCGATAGGTGTTACGGCCTTGGCAAGATCGATGGAGACAGCGATCTGTTAGCTTATACACCGCCCAAATAGCTATGTGGAATTCTCTCATGTAGAGATTAAACTCACGTTGTTTGAACTTTGGCCGAGGTCATTATTTACTTTTAATGATGTTTATATACGAATCAAAAAGAAGATAATTGGTTTTGGGTCGTCCTTTACGCATATCTCTTGGGATTGTGAGTTGGAGAGATGACCGTGATGGCGGGGAGGGGGTTGGCATCCTCTCAAGCAGGGATTCAACCCATGTCCTTATAAAAGGTCTTTGTCCGAGGTCACCGAGTCGATCGGTGCAGCTGTGCAGTGATCGGTGCAGCCGTTTGTGCGGCACCCGGGAAAATAACGTTATGCGGGAGTCCAAACCTGAAAATGCTGGAGGCCAAAGCCGAAATTGAAAAAACAATATAGCCTATTTTACTCCAGGAGATCCCAGGATTACCCACCCAAAATATCGTTGTGATCAGTTCAGCCGTTTTAGCGGTACCTTCAAACGGACAGACAGACAGACAGACAGATGGGCATTTGGTGAATTATAGTAAGATTAGAAAAAAGTGGTTCACCTTTGGCCTATGTTGACCTTTTGGCCTTCGCTGATCTCAAAATAGTTGGTGGTTGAATTATTTTAGCTGATATGTAAATCCTCTTCAAATTTCAAGTCAATTGGATGAAAATTGATTTTAGAAATTGAAAAAGAAGTGGTTGACCATTGGCCTATGTTGACCTTTTGGCCTATGCTGATCTCAAAAATAGTTGGTGGTTGAATTCAGTTCGTCGATATGTAAATTATATTCAAATTTCAAGTCAATCGGATTAAAATTGAGGATTTTAGAAATTAGAAAAAAGTGGTTGACCTTTGGCCTATGTTTACCTTTTGACCTTTTGACCTCAAAAATATATAGGATTTTGTCGGACCACGAACTCTACCATTTGGTGAAGTTTCGTGAAGATCGGTTTAAAATTGTGGCCTGTGGGCAAGTATAAGTGAGCGGACAGACAAACACACACACAAACACACACACACACAGACAGACAGACAGACAGACAGACACACACACACACACACACACACACACACACACACACACACACATACACACACACACAAACCAGAGTGATCAACATACTTGCAAAAAAAAAAAAAAATTGCCAAGTAACAAACAAACATAACCATGTAGGTTTGCTCTATTATAATAAGATACAACAAATAATATGCATCCCCAGCATGCTGGTTTTCCTGAGTCTGCAAACAGAGAGCTAAAGGTGGTTGGGCTGGCAGGATAGCTTAGAGGTGTCTAGCCTGGGTTTGAATCCCCACCTGGCTATAAACTGCCACCCTGGTGTTCCACAGGCAGGTGATTCATCAATGCGTGCGCCGGCCCTTGAATGAACGTCAACCATCATTCGTGGGTGGACGTTAAAGATCCCCACGGTGTCCTTCGACAAGCGTCTGCTAGGTATCGCACCTACAATTTTCCTGCTTCCTGAAAGCTCATCAAAGATAAAATTCTCCAACCGGATCTGTTCAGTCTTTCTGTCATTTCATCTACTAGTAGACATGTTCCCTCCGTGGGCAGCAGGAAGAGTCATTCCTCTCCGGGATATATAGATCACAGTCGATGTACAGTCGGGCCTCAAGATCATCGAAGCTCGTTACAATGTGTTCTGATAAAATGTTGAATCGATGATGATCTCCCACCAAACAGAGATTGCCTGAGACAGCACAGCTTATGAGCCACTTATCAGTGTGCAATTTATTGTCGATGTCTTGACACCTCAATCAGCGCCGCAAGTCCAGCGAATCATGAATGGAAGATGGACAATGAATGCCTCACAATACACTGGATGTGTGACTCTCCAGACCTCCCCGAGTGTGCTCAAGAACGTGAATTCTCCCTTCCACAGATCTCCCGATGTCCCTGTTCTATCCTGTTGTGCTTGTGTGCTTCCCTCTCTCTCCCCATATTGTCTCCCCCCTCCCTTTATTATCCTGTACTCACGAAGTGAAAGCAGGGTTAGGCATTCGGGTGCGTGCACACGTGCGTACGTGTCTGCATTTTTAAATTCATTTTCTCGGCAACCGTTAGTCCGAATGGCACGAAATTTTACCAGAGGAGCGCCTCCGCCTGAATAATTTTTTATTCATAATTATGACGCCATATGTCAAGTGGTACGGACGCCATCTTGGAAAAATGTTAAACCTTATATCTCCCAAACCACTCAATGAAAGAAAATTGAAACATGGCTCATTAGCAAGTACTCCCCATGGGGAATAAGGTATGTTGATGATGATGTAATCGGTGCCTTCATTATGACGTCATAATTCGACAAGTACAATGTTTGATGCTTGATTCGATCAGTATAATTTTTTTCCCTCTGCAATTCTTTGTCTGATTGACAAAATTTTCACCATAGGTGGGCCCCTCCTGTAGAATATTTTAGTTATAATTATGACGTCATAGGTCTCATGGTACAGGTGCCATCTTGGAAAAACTTGGCACCTCTATATCTCTGAAACCACTCCATGGAAAAAATTGAGACCTGGCTCATTGTCAACTACTCCCCATTGGGGAATAAGACATGTTAATGATGATGTCATCGGTGCCTTCGTCATGACGTCATAATTCGACAAATACAACACTTATCCGATTATTATGAATTTTTTTCTTAGCAACTGTTGGTCTGATGGACACAATTTTCATCATAGGAGCACCTCCTCCTTTGGAATATTTTAATGATAATTATGACGTCATAGGTCATGTAGTACAGGCGCCATCTTGGAAAAACCGAAAAATGTTGCACTTCTATATCTCCAAAACCGCTCCATGGAAAAAATTGAAACATGGCTCATTGTTAAGAACTCCATATGGGGAATAGGTTTTGTTAACAATGACATCATGGGTGCCATAATTATGATGTCATAATTCGACAGGGACAACGCATAGTCTGATCATTTTGGAATTTATTGAGCGTGATCTACGCAACAATTATATTAGAGAATAAAAATTTATGTCACGTGGTCTGGCAGCCATATTGGATCAAAGAAAAAAAAAACCTATAAAAACAAAAGAGTTCACTCGCACCAAGTTGATTGCGCAGGGTAAGTATTCTATGAATACCATCTAGTTGTTTTATGTGTCCGTTTATGTTTTTTGTGTTTTATGTGCTAATGTGTGTTTAATGCGCCAGCTCTTACACGAGTCTCGATCTCGTATACAAAAAATAAAAATAAGAATTGGAAATGCTCCCAGAGTAAGTGCCAATGCACAAACTGTTCCTGCGTCACAGCCGGCCTCCCTTGCACTGACCATTGTGGGTGCAGCGATTGCTGCAATAGTCAAGAAAACATGACCAGTGATGATGACAATGATCCTGGAGACGAGTCCAGCGACAAGGATTGATTCGATTCATTTTCTGTCATTATTACCTCCGCCACCAAAGGTGGATCAGGTTATGTTTTCACCCCTGTCTGTTTGTCTGTCTGTCTGTGAACAAGATATCTCAAAAAGTTGTGGATGGATTTGGACGAAATTTGGCAGAGAGGTACTGTATGTGACACGGACGAAATGATTAGATTTTGATGAAGATCCGGATTCGGGTTTTAGAGGAGGGAGACAAGTTTGAAAGTTCATTCTTGAGATTGGACCGATGATTTCTGGCTCTCCTGAGAGTAGACACGCTTGTTGTGAGTTTTGTGGAATGATTTTCAGTCGTCTTCGATTGGATTTGCCTTCCAGCAGGAGAATGAATGGAAGTTGTTTCAAAGCACCTGCCTCACCATAGGATTCAGAGTACCAAGAGCGGTAGGATGGGTAAAATAATTGATGACGAGATGGGATGAATCTGTGCACACGAGAGAGCAGGTTTCTGTGGAAGAATTCCCAGGGTGAATCAATATCGGGGGCAGTGGAGATAGGAGACCAGTCCGGAAGTGTGATGGCTGCTTGCAGTCCCTACTAGTTTGTCTGAGTGACTTTCCAGACTCGCCGTCACTGAGGCCGTTCTCTGAGAATGGCCAGAGAGTTTTTGACCTTCACAAACACATGATAGACCTTCACTAGCACTTCCCAAGCACAAGCACATGATAGACCTTCACTAGCACTTCCCAAGCACAAGCACATGATCCAAAGTCTATTCTTGTTGGTGTTATTACTTTGCCACCATAATTGAAGTGTCATTATTATATGTTAAACGGTAAACCTGGTATTAAGATCTTAGGGTCTTGAGTTCGAGCCCCTGTTACTCGTTAAATAACACCAGGTGGGTTGACTCAGCCTGTCATCCTTCCGATGTCAGCAAAATGATTACCAGCTTACTGGAAACAGGGGCTACTGACTGCATCAGCGGCACTAATGCACTCCCAGCGATGATGCAACCAGCAGCCTCAGGCTGCATGCAAAATAATAAGTAAGCATTCATATAACCCAGAATGAATGTCCCAGCTAGTCTTGAATCATTGCTTCGTTGGAAAAATTGCTCTGAGTTGAAATGAAAGTTCTGGGTTAGAATTTGTCTGGAATCGCACATTTGCCTCCAAAATGTCTGCCCCCAACACACCAAATCAGAAGCTTCACACCTTCGGCGCTCGTGGTGTCAAGGTCAGGCCTGCCACAGCTCCAAGACCCAGGAGTGAGTTGATCCCACGTAAGGTACGTTCTGTTCTGACAAACGTATTCACGTGGCAAATGACGTTGAAACAGTATGTAACTATAGAGAGTTCATAGAACACCTTACCCCACACAGTCTTGAGAAAAATGGCATGGGATGAGTCTTTAAACCCCTTGCTTTGCTTTTCAAAGCACGATATATGTTCGTTCTGCTTGTTTATAGCCGGCGAAGCCGGTGTTGTCAATAAACGCGTACGTCTTATGTCGAAAACCTGATTATGCCTTGGCTTGAGAATTCCGAAGCGCATTGGAGGCCGCCATCTTGCGGATGCGGAAGTATGCATAACAAATTGAAAACGTTCAATAGGAGTTTCTTTCACCCGTCTTTGTTTGATTCACGTTCTTATGCACCTCTAATTTATTATTAAAATACTTTAAGACCAACCTCGGGTCGCGCGGGCCTGGTTATCTTCAACGAAACGCGTCACCAAACACCGGACCCAATGAGAGTCGAGCATTTGAAAAAATATTTCTAAAACCAAATCACGCACTGGAGGCCGCCATCGACCGGATGCGTAAGTTTGCATAAAACAATTGTGAAAAAGTTAAATAGGAGTTTGTTTCACCCATCTTTCTTTGATTCACAATCTAATGAACCTCTAATTTGTAATTAAAATACGTTAAGACCAACCTCGTTATCTTCAACGAAAATCGTCACCAAACACCAGAACCAATGAGATTCGAGCATTTGAAAAAATATTTTTAAAAAGCTTATTATGCGTTTCGGAGGGTGAAAACGGCATCAAATATTCTAAAATTGACGAAGAATTATTTTTTAGAAATCTCGTGGCCGTCGGGGATAGTTTTTCACGGCCAGAAATACGATATAAGCGGTTTACATATTTAGTTTAGAAATACGGATAGTTTTTCACGGCCGGAAATATCCGAAGTTGAGACGGAATTCACCGAATTAATCACTGCAAGCTAACTTCTTCTGGTGGAGGAAGCCGCAGTGCCCGGAGAGAACCAGCCCTGACAGCGACTGAAGTTAGAAGACTACACACATACTGTGAAAATGTATGTTAAGCCCAGTTAAAATTTCTTAAAATAGGCCTTAAGCTAGCACATCATATAGTTACTTCCTTAAGCTTCTTGTGACATTTGTTGTATGCAGGTATTGGGGAGGACTGTCTGCTCTTCTCTTTTACCAAGTCTTACCAGGTACGGTACCGACTACAGTCTACACCTACCTACTACCAACTACCTAACCTACTGATGCCATAGTGATGGGTAAAATAGTGGCAAGAGGCTTTGGCTTCGCCGGCTCATTGCGGCTTTGCAGTCGGTACTAGTAGCCGGCGAAGCCGGTGTTGTCAATAAACGCATACGTATTATGTCGAAAACCAGATCATGCTGTATCCCTTGGCTTGAGAATTCCGAAGCGCAATGGAGGCCGCCATCTTGCGGATGCGGAAGTATGCATAACAAATTGAAAAACGTTCAATAGGAGTTTCTTTCACCCGTCTTTGATTGATTCACAATCTTATGCACCTGCAATTTATTATTAAAATACTTTAAGACCAACCTCGGCCCGCACGGGCCTGGTTATCTTCAACGAAAAGCATCACCAAACACCGGAACCAATGAGATTCGAGCATTTGAAAAAATAGTTCTAAAACCAAATCACGCAATGGAGGCCGCCATCGACCGGATGCAGAAGTTTGCATAAAACAATTGCGAAAAAGTTCAATAGGAGTTTGTTTCACCCGTCTTTCTTTGATTCACAATCTAATGCACCTCTAATTTGTAATTAAAATACGTTAAGACCAACCTCGGCCCGCACGGGCCTGGTTATCTTCAACGAAAATCGTCACCAAACACCGGAACCAATGAGATTCGAGCATTTGAAAAATATTTTTAAAAAGCTTATTATGCATTTCGGACGCTGAAAACGGCATCAAATATTCTAAAATTGACGAAGAATTATTTTTTAGAAATCTCGCGGCTGTAGGAGATAGTTTTTCACGGCCAGAAATACGGTATAAGCGGTTTACATAAAGAAAGAAGTTGAAACGGCGCTATCGTCTGATCTGTCGGCACTGATCTTACTGCAAGCTAACTTCTTCTGGTGGAGGAAGCCGCAGTGCCCGGAGAGAACCAGCCCTGACAGCGACTGAAGTTAGAAGACGACACACATACTGTGAAAACGTATGTTAAGCCCAGTTAAAATTTCTTAAAATAGGCCTTAAGCTAGCACATCGTATAGTTACTTCCTTAAGCTTCTTGTGACATTTATTGTATGTAGGTATTGGGGAGGACTGTCTGCTCTTCTCTTTTACCAAGTCTTACCAGGTACGGTACCTACACCGACCTACTATCAACTACCTAACCTACTGATGCCATCGTGATGGGTAAAATAGTGGCAAGAGGCTTTGGCTTCGCCGGCTCATTGCGGCTTTGCAGTCGGGTACTAGTAGCCGGCGAAGCCGGTGTTGTGAATGAACGCATATGTATTATGTTTAAAAGCCAGATTTTGCTGGATCCTTTGAGAATTTCGAAGCTTTGACGCACCAAATCGCTCCATGGAGGCCGCCATCTTGCGGATGCGGAAGTATGCATAAAAATTGCAGAAAAGTTCAATAGGAGTTTGTTTCACCCGTCTTTGTTTGATTCACAATCTAATGCACCTCTAATTTGTAATTAAAATACTTTAAGACCAACGGATGTGAAGAGTATGGTTTTGGTATGGTAACATCCTGGTAATGTAAATAATGGTCGCAGCCGTCCTCCTAATTAATTTCATAGAACATACACGCAGGTCACGATATATCTTTTAAATAGTGTATTTCCTTATTCCATGTAGGCTAAGTATGTGTTTTCCACTAGATTGACTTTGCATTGTATCAAACAAAATAAGCGTAGGCCCTTCCAATTTCCCCAAAACCTCCCTTCCATTTGCCTTCCGCATTTTGGTCGGTTTTTCTCTTCAACCACCATTGGCCACGAGGTAAGGTTGGAGAAGAAAGGCGTGTCTCCACCTCGTCAGAAGAGGGCAGGAGTGAACCGGCCTTAACAGCCAATCAACACCGCGGTGAGTGACCCGGTAGGCGTGCCCTCGGAGCCGGCGGCTTAATTCCGCCGGAGGTGATAAAAGCGAATGTAAGGAACTGCTTTACGGAGAGGCCTTGAGAGATACGCTGGGGGATGACCTGGAAGAGGAGCGCAATCCACCGCAAGCCCTACCTACCTGCCTGCAATATCCCCTGTCGTTGGAGAGACGCGCTGAACGGAGGGAGACGGCTCCACCCCAGGAAGAGGAGCAGGTGTGCCGAGCCAGCGCGTGACGGCCGCGGATACGCGACGGAGGTTTTCCCGCCAAAACCGCGAGGGGTTGAAAGCTGCTGCCTCCGACCTTGCCTTCCTCTCAAGCAATCAACCTCGAGCCATTACCTGCCTGCAATATCCACCGTGTGAGTGTGAACGTCCTGTCCTACTCGTTTGTCTTGGGGATTAAGTAAATGAAATAGAATAAGTTAACAATGCACTGTGTGACTGCTCTTTTCCATCTATTGCTGTAAATAATATTGGTCGCTCTAAAATATTGCTTGTGTGTGTATAATAAATCTGTTCTTCCTCCAAACTCTGTCTTTCTTCTCTCTTCTTCTCTTTCGGTCGCTTTAGAGGTTTCCCAATTGAATATCTGTAGCGCGATTAGTCAACGTTCGGGTGGAATCGGGTTCTAATCGGGGAGTAACTGTTCGGACGCGGTTAAATACACCACCGCTCGGTAAAATAACATCCAAAAACCGTGTCCGTAACAATTGGTAGTCAGGAGATGGGATTCGAACCTGGGACTAAATTTATTTAGCCCAAATTTTGGACACCAATTGTGTTAGTACTGTAACAATTGGTGTCGAGGAGTCGGATTCGGACCCGGGACTAAATTTGTTAGGCCCAAATTTTAAAAAATAATTTTGGTCAAAATTACGAGCTGCCGAAATTGTGTTGTTTTATAAAACCCGAATTTTGAGATCGCGCCATGGACAATCAAGGCGATCGGATGTCGGTGGGGGAGATAGACGGGTTAGGGGTAACCCAGGAACCAGGGGAAATGTATGTGGAAGAAAGGGAGGAGGAGAGCAATGAGGAGGCGGTTGAGGGGGTGTCAGACGCGCAAAATGGCGCTCTCGCGCACGTGGTATCAGACGCACAAAGGGGCGGCTCGCACGAGCGCGGGGTAGCCGCGCCCGCTGCGCAAATAGCGGGAATTGATGTGCGGGACCTCATGGCGCAGATTAATGCAACCATACTAATGGCAAATATGGGGCTAGAAGCAAAAATGGATGCTCAGAGTGAGCGATTAGAGGGCCAAATGGGGGGCCAAATGGGGGAAATGAGGGGAAAAATGGGGGAAATGGGGGAACGGCTAGAAGCTAAATTTGAGGGGTTAGACAATAATTTTAAGGAGTTAGACAAGAAATTTGAGGGGTTAGACAATGGGATAGAAGGAGTGAAACATGGGTTAACGGGGGTGGAAAACAGAATGGCTGCCCAGGAGAATCAGTTAGAGGGGGTGAAAAATGGGCTAATGGGGTTAGAAAATAGGATGGAGGACAAATTGCGGGAAATAGGGGAACAATCCGCCCGGGAAATCGAACAGATGGGGAACCAGATGGAGGAGGTGAAGGAGGAGATACGACGAGGTGTAAGTGAGGAGGTCTCTGGGCTACGCGAGGAGGTAAAGCGAGGCGAAAAGCGTATGGAGAAAGAGGTGAGAAATAATACGGCTAAGTTACAAGGGGGAATAGAAGATCTGACGGAGGAGGTGGAGCAGCTGACAGAGGGACAAACTAAATTAGTGGAGCAGGTTCAAAGGAACACTGCAGTACTCGGAGGGTTAAAGGCGACACAAAAAGAAATTAAAAACGAATTAATAGCGACGCAGAGGCAATGTCAGATGGTACGGGAGGAACTGACAATGAGGGTGGAGGAGGTGACAGAGATAATGGAGACAAAGGACCGGCAGGTGAGGATGCACATAGAGACGGTCACGGTAGCCTTAGAGGACGAACTTGAGGGGACGCACCGAGAAATAAAAGAGGTTAAACAAAAATTAGAGGAAGTGGGAGAAAAGGTGAGTGAAATTAAGAAGGGACGAACAGAAACTAAAAGAGAAATCCAGGAGGAGGTGATGGAATGTGTACAAGGTCTGTGTTCAAATCATGATGTGATGCTCACTAACCAAATAAAGAGTTTGCAGGTGGCAAAGAAGGTGCGGAGACGAGGTACGGAGGTGAGTGGCAATGTACATGATGTGAGGGGAGATTCAGTCGGCTTGGGGATTGGTTTGGATCCGGGTGTTCGTGAAAGGCCGTTGGTGAAGTGTGTGACAGGTCAGGTGTGCGAAAAAAGAGGTGTGCGAGAATGGCCGACCATGGGGTGTGTGAGGAAAAAGTGCACGCCGAGGAGTGAGTGTGCCGTCAGGAGTGAGCCGGTCGGAGCGCGTGTGCGAGGGGGTACATGGAAGCGCGGTGTGGTGAGTGTTACGGAGGAAGTAACGAAAGAGTGTACACCTGTGGTGAGTGTTACGGAGGAAGTAACGAGAGAGTGTACACTTGTGGTGAGTGTTACAGAGGATGTAACGAGGAAGTGTACGCCTGTGGTGAGTGTTACAGAGGATGTAACGGGAGGGTGTGCGCGAGAAAGGTGTGTAACGGACGGGTGCATGAGGAAAGAGTGTGCCGTCGAAAGTAAGGGTGAGTGCGCTGTCAAGAATGGAGGTGAGAGTATTGAGAGTGACAAGGAGAGTGAGTTGGTTGTGACAGGGGAGCGAGGATGTACACCTGGAATAGAAGGATGCACACCTGGAATGGTAGAGCGTGAGTGGGAATGCACGCTGGAATTGGTAGTGAGACACGTGGTTGGGTGTGCGAGTGAGAGCACACCTGTGATTGTCACAGAGGAGGTGACCGAGAAAGGGGCGCGAAGAGGTGTATTGGTGAGGTGTGCGGGCGACGAATGTGTGCCAAAGTGTTCGGTGGTCAGGTGTGTGACCAAGTCGGTGAGCGGAGTGAGTGTACCGGGGTGTGTAAGGAAAGGTACGAGGAGAATGGGAACGGCTGCATGTATGAGCACGAAAGGGGTAGCGTATGCATGTAAGCCTGCAGGTGAGGCGTCGACGATAACCGGGTTAAAGGTTAGGTCGACTTTTAGCCGGATCGGGCCCTCGGTGCGTGCCGGGCTTCGCGTGCCGCGAGAACCAGCGGAGATCCGAGCCACGGCGGTTTCGAAAGAACCGCCGTGCGCGATCCACGCTGGGCCTCGCGTGGAGCGGCCGCGTCCGGGCTCCACAAGGCGGAGCGGGCAGCTCGATAGGAAGGGTCGTCATGGCGACCACGTTTTGTTGAGACGTGCCGGCAGGTCGAGATCGGGACATTGGATGGCTCCACGCCGAGGTGATGCGTGGGATCTCGGCCCGGGTAAGCCCCCGCCCCGGCCCCGAATGCGGGACGCATCCAGCCGCCAGCACAAAACGACCCGCGTTCATTGCTCGGCTGTACGAAGCCGGGCTGTAGATGTGAATTGGCGCACCGAGAGGATGTAATAAGTAGACGGGTGATGGTGGTAGTGATAGTGATTTAAAACGAAATTTAGAAAAGTGAATAGAATTGGCAGTAAATGGAAAATTTTTGAATTGTTGGATTTGGACGAGCGAAATTGGTAGTGAGAGACCCCCGATGTGGTGGGATGGCAAATCCACCATCCCTCACAGGTGGGGGCAAATGCGCAATAGTTTATGGGGTGGCTATGACAACCGAGCCAGGGAGGGCTTGGATAATTGTAGGGATCTAGCGAAGATGACATTAGGTAACGTTAAGGTTAGTTAGTGACTGATACCTGTAGTGGGGACGCAGGTAGATTAGTATGGATGATAATGACGTGGGAGCGCAATAGTTTAAAGGGACGACTGGGAAGCGCAAGTTTCAGAGGGGAGTAGTTAGCTGAGATGATGCCGTGTGTGTGAGGATTGAACAGGTGAGAATGGAACAGGTGTGATTGCACAGGTGTGCAACTGAACAGGTGTGTGGAGCAGTGTATGAGGGAGTAGTGGTGATTGCGTGTTGTGTTGACCAAATGGTCCAGGAAGAAAGGAGGGTGCAGGTGGCACCAGGTGAGATTGCACAGGTGTGCAACGACAGGTGAATGGAGGACAGGTGTATGGAATAAATGGTATGGAGTATTGGCCAATGGATGGTCGTGGAGTGGGTATGGTGGAAATTGTGGAGTGGAGTGGATGGTGCGAAGGTGTGAATGGGGGAAGAGTGGACCCCCATCACGGATACCCGGGGCGGGTAGTGAAGTGTTAGGTAGAGGGTACAGGTAAATTGTGGTTGGATATTGGCATCTGTGGTGCGGGTGACAGAATGGTATGTGGATGGGTGCGTTGGTGTTGTGGAAATGGCTGGGCGTGTAGCCTGTTAGTGTGTGTAGTTGGTTTGGGCACTCCACCACTGTAAGGATGTCGGCCAGGTGAGGCCGCAGGTGGGCTCTGGGAGCCGGTAGTAGTTGTTGTGGATGGGGCCCGAGGATCCGGAGGACGGACCCGGGTAGCCCAGTGCCAGAGGGCACCATGGGGTGACAGAGCCAGGAGAGGGGCTGTCCCCAGGTAGTTAGGTTAGGGTGAGGAGCTAGGTAAGCTCGGGTGGCAACTACAGTGGTGGAGGTGTGCAGGTGGGTAGACCTGTTGGGAGAGGTACACGTCGCAGCCCAGAAATTGTGCTAGAGCACCGGGAGATGAATCGGGGGAGTGAGACCCCAAATTGAGGAGCACCACAGTTTGGCCAATGGGAATTGGTTATTAGAACCCATAGTGTAAGTTGGCCAATGAATTGGCAGGGAAAGACCCCGGGTAGTGTAAAGTGTGTTAAAATCATTTAGAGGATAGTTAGGATGAAGGATCTCCTCACACCATCTGCATCCACTCACCTGAGGTGACAGGTACTCCACACCATGCCATGTTTTGATTATTTTTTATGATGCAAATGTTTGGATTGTGAGACGCATCATGACGTGGGTGTGACATTGTGCTTTGATGTTCCATCTCTGCCTCCTTATGAGGATTGATGATGAATTTGGTGATGGCAAATTTTGAAGTAAAGGGATTGTGGGGACGAATTTGGTATAAGGGAAATATGGGGAAGACGTGACAGTAGTGACGAATTTGTAAATGGGTAGATTTTGTAAATATGGGGTAAGAGCAAGGGTAGTGTAGGTGACAGGGGGGTGACGTACGGTAGGGACGAGCTTTCTCACTTCGCCCTCCGTACGCATTTCACCTTGCATTGCCTTGTTTGACGTGTACCCTTGTGACCTTACCCCTCGCTCAATTGTCTTTCTTTTGTCTCCCACATGACCTGTGCGCCATTGGGTGCCGAGGGGAGCGTGCGTGAGGTGGCCATTGTGCGCCCGAGATTCCCAGAACCAGCACGCATTGCGTTGATGTACCACTTTATGGACCGCTGTTCGGCGGCCAAGTACCACTTGATGGACCCCAGGTTCTGGGGCAGAGCACCTCTGTTGGAGACCGGCCATAGTGGCCAGGGAATCTTGCTTGCGGACCTCGGTAAGGTGGCACCTATGCCAAACAGGTGGACCACCCTTAGTTGGCCCCTGAGGCCCGAAATAATAATAAAAAACGAACACAAGTTGTGCTTTTTATTATGTCCAAATAGGCCGCATGAAGCCAGAAGACGTCAGGAAGAACATCGGCCCAGCAGACAAGGAGAAGACCACCACCAGTTGTTTTGTTGTGTTTATTATGAGCCATGGTGACTGCGCACCGAGTGGTGCTTTGTGGTGCTTGTGGTGCTTTTGGGTGCTTTTGGGTGCTTTGGTGGTATTGGTACTGGTGCATCGATGCAATGCGTGCTGTCTCCTCCCTCCCAACAGGAATTTCTTTCTCTTGTTCCCTAAAAAGAAAGAAAAGAAAAAAACACACAGGTCCTGGGTTGCGTTGTAAATAAGAAATCACGTCATTGTAAATAATGCTCCCCACCGTAAATGTATAGTTTCAGAATAATTCCGTAATTCGGTTAGCTGTGGGCTTGAGTCTGTTAGACAGGATGCAATGCAATAGGGGGACATACTTATTTGTGTTTTAAAATTGTCACTCAGGGTCAGGTTAATTGTAGAGGGAATTACACCTACATGTCACACTCAGTTAAGTCTAGTAGGCCCGAGGACGTGCCTGAAGAAAGGAGGGTGCAGTGTAACGATTTTGAGAAGTGTAACGGGTTTTGAGAAGTGTAACGGGTTTTGAGGAGTGTAACAATTTTGGAGGAAGGGTAACGGATGTGAAGAGTATGGTTTTGGTATGGTAACATCCTGGTAATGTAAATAATGGTCGCAGCCGTCCTCCTAATTAATTTCATAGAACATACACGCAGGTCACGATATATCTTTTAAATAGTGTATTTCCTTATTCCATGTAGGCTAAGTATGTGTTTTCCACTAGATTGACTTTGCATTGTATCAAACAAAATAAGCGTAGGCCCTTCCAATTTCCCCAAAACCTCCCTTCCATTTGCCTTCCGCATTTTGGTCGGTTTTTCTCTTCAACCACCATTGGCCACGAGGTAAGGTTGGAGAAGAAAGGCGTGTCTCCACCTCGTCAGAAGAGGGCAGGAGTGAACCGGCCTTAACAGCCAATCAACACCGCGGTGAGTGACCCGGTAGGCGTGCCCTCGGAGCCGGCGGCTTAATTCCGCCGGAGGTGATAAAAGCGAATGTAAGGAACTGCTTTACGGAGAGGCCTTGAGAGATACGCTGGGGGATGACCTGGAAGAGGAGCGCAATCCACCGCAAGCCCTACCTACCTGCCTGCAATATCCCCTGTCGTTGGAGAGACGCGCTGAACGGAGGGAGACGGCTCCACCCCAGGAAGAGGAGCAGGTGTGCCGAGCCAGCGCGTGACGGCCGCGGATACGCGACGGAGGTTTTCCCGCCAAAACCGCGAGGGGTTGAAAGCTGCTGCCTCCGACCTTGCCTTCCTCTCAAGCAATCAACCTCGAGCCATTACCTGCCTGCAATATCCACCGTGTGAGTGTGAACGTCCTGTCCTACTCGTTTGTCTTGGGGATTAAGTAAATGAAATAGAATAAGTTAACAATGCACTGTGTGACTGCTCTTTTCCATCTATTGCTGTAAATAATATTGGTCGCTCTAAAATATTGCTTGTGTGTGTATAATAAATCTGTTCTTCCTCCAAACTCTGTCTTTCTTCTCTCTTCTTCTCTTTCGGTCGCTTTAGAGGTTTCCCAATTGAATATCTGTAGCGCGATTAGTCAACGTTCGGGTGGAATCGGGTTCTAATCGGGGAGTAACTGTTCGGACGCGGTTAAATACACCACCGCTCGGTAAAATAACATCCAAAAACCGTGTCCGTAACAGTATTATGTTTAAAAGCCAGATTTTGCTGGATCCTTTGAGAATTTCGAAGCTTTGACGCACCAAATCGCTCCATGGAGGCCGCCATCTTGCGGATGCGGAAGTATGCATAAAAATTGCAGAAAAGTTCAATAGGAGTTTGTTTCACCCGTCTTTGTTTGATTCACAATCTAATGCACCTCTAATTTGTAATTAAAATACTTTAAGACCAACCTCGTTCACCGGGCCCGCACGGGCCCTGGTTATCCTCAGGCTCAGCGAAAATCTTCACCAAACACCGGAACCAATGAGATTCGAGCATTTGAAAAAATGTTTCAAAAAATCTTATTACCGCGTTTCGGAGGCTGAAAACGGCGTCAAATATTCTAAAATTGACGAATAATTATTTTTTAGAAATCTCGCAGCCATAGGGGATAGTTTTTCACAGCCGGAAATATCCGAAGTTGAGACGGAAATAGTGGCAAGAGGCTTTGGCTTTGCCGGCTCATTGCGGCTTTGCAGTAGGGTCATATTATTGCATAGCATGCGTGATGGCAACCACACAGTGCTATGCACCGCCATAGTTGTCAGAATGCAGAATTTCAAACAGTTATTCTGCCCTAAGGGTATGATGGTGCGAATACAGATTCTCATAGTTTTTCCGAATGTTACACTGCCCTCAGGGCATGAATTTTTTTTCCAAGTCCTTCTAAAAGGAAGGTTTTTGAAAGTGATAAAAAGGCGATTTCCCTTTTACAATATTCCAGTGTATAATTCAATTGAAATAAAATAAAGATTTTTAAGGGTGTATAAATTATTTTTTTAACATTTACCGCCATTGATGCAGCGTCTTTTACACCACCCGATCTAACATGTCACGTTAGTTCTTCTTAGTTGTTTCTTGAGTCCTTTATGACATCCTTAGGAACAGTAAGTTTCCTGTTTGGAATGATTTTCAATTTTGTTTGACTGCCAGACAGGCAGACAGAGTAACAATTTTTATCTCACTCCTCTCTGTACATGTGCGATTGGAACAAATTGAAGACAAAGTACTGCTAAACGGCAAACTTGTCTTCCTATTCATGTTTCTATTAGTGATCAAAATAAAACATACAATTGAAATCAAGTTGTTTCGTGATCATAAATTGACATTTGTAGACAGAGACAGACATGAATCAATTGCTTAACCACACTTTTCTGTTCGCGTACATGGGGTAATAATTATAAAGACACATATGTCGTGTAAATCTTTCCACAGATAGACAGACAGAGATTAATGGCTTTTTATTGTGTGTAAGATTATGATTATTTGTCCCTCCCTTTGCATTAACCCCAAGACCATCGTTTCATTGCGGTTAGTGACAACTCTTTTGTCTGTCTGAAAAACGTGGAATCTGTTTTGTTAATGCATGCTCATGACCTGTTGTGAGTATTCCATTGGCAGTTTCAGAGCATATCCATGGATTAATTTCATTCAATTTCAAAGTTTGGGTCAAACAGGATTAAAATAAGTTCCTAACTATAGAGCGAAGTCGATGACACACCATCGCAAATCCCCACTCTTCCTACCAAAAGCAATGTGAAAGATGGCATAAAGCTCCACCAAGAATGCCGCAATATCAAATATTGAGTTTTAAAAAAAATTCTTCCGCTTTGACCCCTGTGACCCCAAGTCTCCTCCCCCTGGAGCATGAACAACCACAGGTCAAATCAAAAAATTTTTTTTAGACATTTCATGTTTCCCAATGTTGATTGCATATACAAAGTTTAATTTTTTTAAATGTTTACAAACGTGCTCGTAATTGCATTTTTTGGTATTTGACCTTTCGACCCAACCCCAGGGTCAGGGCCAAAAATGATAGATACTCTTTCACCTTCGTGCCATGTGGTGATCATAACTACCAAGTTTGATGAATTTCTGCACAACCGTTTAGGAGGAGATAGCGTGACGGACGGACAGACGGACAGACAGACGGAACCGATGAAAATATCCCCCGTTTTTCTCAAAATGCATGGGATAATCTACGATACAAGAGAGCTGTTGGTCTGTCTGTGTGTATACGTTTGTGTGTCTGTCTGTGTCGCCGTTTTTCTCAGAGATGGCTGAACGGATCTTCGTCAAACTTTCAGAGGTTCATCAGTGAGTACCTGGGAGTGTTTTAGGCCAAAAAAAAAAAAAAACATCCTGAAATTAAAAAAAGATCGTTTTTTGGGATTAAAAAAAATCGCTCTATAGTGCCTAAGCCTTTAAAAAAAATTAATAACAGTTATATACAAGTACACATTCGCAAATAAATACAAAACAATCACCAGACATTTGAAGACAAATAAATCAAACAATTCCGGAAGTGTACGAAGTTGGTGGTAAGGCTTCTTCTTCTTCCTGAACGTCATCATACTTCACTCAGAAACGTGATGAACAGAACACACTCACCAGCATATATTCAACGAAAAGGTGATGAACCCCCTTCCTCACCACCCCCTCCCCACCCGGAGCATTTTGGTGTCGGTAGATTGCCAAATGTGCTTTTGAAAATGTTTAATGGAAAAGAAAATCGATGAATGAACAAAATGTTTTGTTGAGTCGTATATTATACTGTCAAGTTTACAAAAACAGAATATGGACTGTCTGGGAACGAACTTAAATAAACTCAACAGAAGCTTAATGTTGTAGACAAATGATTTTACAGCAAACTGACAGTTCAGTGACTAATCTTATTTAATCCGAGAACACCTTGCACCTTTCTTTGCTGCATTAAAAAAAATACACATCACCTGCAGAATGAAGTATTTTCCATCAGCTTTGCGTCAAGGTTAATGTTCGTAATCGTCATAACGGTTAATGCAAACTCTCTGTTCCACATCTCATACTCCCTGTTCCTCAATATTCACTGTCACTCGTCTCTATTCCTTCAGTCACCACGATCCATCACTGCTCTCTGTTCCTCAAGTGTGGCGATTTGAGGAGTCACCATGCCAGACAGCTCCGCAACATCCAGACATATGGCCTTGCAGTTTGCGTCTCTGTGTGAGTCTGTAGGTTGGGTTTCACCCAATCTGTAAAATTACTAACCCGGATTTCTGAAACTGGTACGTACTCCCTCCTGGAGCGGTTAATGACTACGTTTCCATCCGATGTCTCCCGTTCGCAGTTCCTCCTCCACCCCCCTTGGACTCTGCTGACCATTTACTTGTTAAAGTCCATGTCTCTTTGGCTTTTGTGAGAGAGCAACCTCAGTCAAGTCAACTAGTCATGACTGAAATCTGCCCTCTCACAAAAGTATTGGACTACCATCTCCACAACATCTGACATTGATTCCGTCTGGGAATACTTCCACAAGAATGTACTCTATTATGCGTAGGTTTATCCTATCCCCTCAACCATGACACATTGAATCCTGTGGCGAACCTGTTGCATACAAGCGTCTTGCTTTCTCAACATGGAAGGCAAACTCGACTGAGCACACTTTTACGTAACCTGTAAGGCTCACAACAAATCTTTGCTCATCTTTGAGGAATCCAGAGAACATCATCTTGCAAAACTCAACGATCAACTCTCCACCCAGTGCCTGTCCTCAAGATCCTGGTGGCACATTGCCATGTCCATCTGCGGTGCACAGTCCTCCTCCATCCACTCCCTCACCTCAAATGGATCGACACAGAATCTGCTCAAGATTAGGCAGAATATCTCAACTTGGGGTGTTTGCCTCCGAATCTGATTTTTATCAGGAAATTGAATCGGCTTCTCCTTGCTTCCCATGGGGGCCAGAATACTTCAATCACAAATTCTGTTTATTCCATCCAAATTGTTCTACCTGTCCGCAAACACAAGACGACACTACCTTTGATGATTATATGACTAGTTTTCATCCTATGTATTTTCATACTCGGTCACTGGAAGAGGTTCAGTCTCTTGAACTTCTAGATCCAATCAGCAGCCATGACCTCTACTGGATCAATCACATATCAAAGCTGTGCGCAGGATTGTAAGATAGTCGTATTATATGTGAACACTCCATGACGTCATGCGGTCCTTCTTTCTGGTCTCCAATGGAAGCACACCGATTAGCAAAAAGAGAAAATACATTATTTGTTGACTCAAGTCACATGATTTAAAGCATAATTGGTGTTAGATTTTGCCATTTCCAACCTTTATGGTTCTTCTGGGCTTTTTGTGAATAATTTTGGTCTGACTTTTAAAGAAAGCAAAGTAGTTCAGAAATAATTATAATTTTAAATCATGATGTTAAGCGCAATTTACATGTTACAAATACTAAAATAATGAACCTATTAGTCTTTTATACATCTTCCTTCCCTCATTACTCCCATCTCCAATTCCGACTCCCTTTCCAATCATTTCCCTCAAATCTCTCAGCTGCTCTCGTCTCCATTATCTCCCCTCTTCTCTTCCATTTTTATTTGATTTCCCTATTCCTAATTCAACCCCCTCCATTGGCATGCAAAACATCTAGATGGCCCCTTGTTAAGCTTTTACTGCAACAGATGGCCTTTTTAATTACTGATGGTTTGTGACTTTGAATAGTACTGCAATCCTTTCATCTTTACTCTCTTTGCTTTTGTGTTGATTCTTTTCTGAGCCACTCACCATCTGGATATACAATTAAATCTCTAAGTGCCAAGACCAAGGTAACAGCAAGTTGATTTGACCAGCATGTCTAACTCGCCCCCGCTACAAATTAGAGGCAAACAAAGTTTGTGGAGATGGATGGAGTTCACAAGTGTTTAAAGGGAAAGTAAAGATTTTTTTACGTTTCTCTTTAACCCAATAATCAAAGATTGGAATGGCAAAGTGAATAAGCACAGCTAGGGTTTGGGCTCCAATGGCCAACATAAACAGTGGTTGGGTCCCTACAGTATCATCACCATGGTGATATCTCAGGAATTTAGATTGTTGTTGATGTAAGATGTGTCATTGTTTGGGCTTTGAGCTCACTTCCCTCTTTCTGCTCCTTCGGCTCATCTGGAAGAGCATCCCTGAGGTAGCTCTTTGCAATGACACCTTTCCAATCTTGAAATATTTACAAGAAATTTGCACGAAATAATATTTATTTGTAATGGTTGTTTTGACGATCATTTGATGACTGTAATAATTGTTGAGAAATTATAATGATTTCGCTTTTGCACCTCTCCTCACCTTTCCATTGTATCCTTTTTAATTGCTGGATTTCATTTGAATATTCAAGCATGGTGTTGGCTTAGCGGTTAGGGTGCCGGCTTGGGATCCTAGGATCCTGGGTTCTGAATCCCGGTCGATCGCTGAATTAACGCCAGGGGGGTTGACTCAGCCTGTCATCCTTCCGAGGTCGGGCAAATTGAGTACCAGTTCACTGGTAATTCCCTGTGTGTCGCAAGAGGCGACTAACAGGGTTGGCGGCAGGAAGGGCATCCGGCCATAAAACATTGCTTCAAAAAGGGGACCATGGTGCCCGAAAAAGGCCAACCCCTGCTCTGCGGGGAAAATGGCCTCGAAAGGTGGTTTGTTTTATTTTTATTTTATTTAAATATTCAGTGTGAGCTCAGAAGCAACAGAAAAATAGATGAAAAGTCACAATATATTCAGTAAAGTAAATGCAAAACGAATAATCTGTTTTCAGCTTTTGATCGAATTTAATGGCATTTGAGAAACTAGGGCATGCCCGTACAAAATTATATCCCCCCCCTCTATTTACATGAAATGGTTTGGTCCATTCGCAAAGCCAAAGCGGACGGCTTGCGAGTACGGTGACAATCCCCCCCCTCTATTTACATGAAATGGTTTGGTCCAAAGCGAACGGCTTGCGAGTACGGTGACAATCCCCCCCCTCTATTTACATGAAATGGTTTGGTCCAAAGCGAACGGCTTGCGAGTACGGTGACAATCCCCCCCCTCTATTTACATGAAATGGTTTGGTCCAAAGCGAACGGCTTGCGGAGTTTGGTAAAGAAATCGCCATAGCTCGGTAACTACTTGTCCGATTAATATGAAACCTTGAAAAGGCACATCCTCGGGTCCCCAGCAATATACCTGGCAAGTTTCAAGTATATCGGACCCGTGGTTGTCGAGAAACAGCGGTCGCATACACACACACACAGACACACACACACACACACAGAGATTACTGGAATTATAGATAGACTAGGGCATGCCCGTACTATATATAAGCTAGGACGTGCCCGTACGTGGGTGCCCGTTCCTTGCCAAAAAAAAAAAAAAAAAAAATTTGTGTAGGGGTGTGTGTGTGTAAACATCCTAGGGCGTGCCCGTACGTGGGTGCAAAAAAACATGCGTGCAAACAACAACAACAAAAAAAAACTTTGAAACCACGTGGCAGTAACGACCACAGAACCCCCCCCCCCCTCTATTTACATGAATGGTTTGGTCCATTCGCAACGACCACAGAACCCCCCCCTCTATTTACATGCAATGGTTTGGTCCATTCGCAACGCCAAAGCGAACGGCGAACGGCTAAATCGCCATAGCTCGGTAAGTACTTGTCCGATTAATTTCAAACCTTGAAAAGGCACATCCTCGGGTCCCCAGCAATATACCTGGCAAGTTTAAAGTATATCGGACCCGTGGTTGTCGAGAAACAGCGGTCACAGACAAACAAACAAACGTACAAACGTACAAACAAACACACAGAGATTACTGGAATTATAGATAGATGATCCAACTTTGCTGTGCAAAGAAGAGCATTTTTAGTTATTGGTCTTTAACCTTGTAACTTCAAAACAGCTACTTTTTTAATTTAACTTTTAAGACAATATTTTTTGTGATCTATTTTCCAAGCATTTAATTTGGATAATCTGTGTATGTGATTAATATACCCATTTAACTGCTAGGTGCTCTCTGAGTAGTTAACCCACTCCCCTAATGATATGCAAGGGTTGAAAAATAACTATCACATGCACAGGGAGGCACAAATGTCACTCACTCACCACTGAGTGCAAGTGGGGGTGTGGCCTTGGAATAGTCAAATGATGATTGGCTGAATTGAAGCTGTGGGTGGGAAGATGGTCCTTCCCACCATAACCTAACGGCTTCCTTTTATTTCTAATAGGCACAAATACAATGGTGTCAAAGATGGGAGATTGTATGTGTGTGTGTGTATATATATATTTGTAACCACTCACTGACTCATTCCCTGATATAAATGTTGAGTACTTTTGAGTGGGGAAGAAAACTGAAATTGTGTATACTGATGAAACTCGAAGCCATTATTCCAGGAAAAATCGCAAAACCATTGGAAAATGTCCAAAAACAAAAATATCCGCAAATAAGAGTCGGTTGGTGCAGACTCACTTTGCTAATGGTGGGTCACATCACCCAAGACAATGGAGCTTACACTCAAACTAGTTGCTAAGCTCTTACACGAGCTCTTACACGAGCCTCGATCTTGCATACAAAAAAAAAAAAGATGAAAAATTTTTTTTTTGGCAATGCCAACATTGTATAAATAAATTGTTTTAAACCTCATTGTACTTCCACCTCCTGTTTTATAACCTTTGCTGTATGTAAAAAATTTGTATACATTTGTATAAATTCAAATGAAAAATTACTATAGCTGTAAACTTTTAAATAAAGAGTTCATGCTCATCACTAATTTTTTTTTTACTTGAGTTATTTAGCTGCTTACAGAATGCAAGCGCATTCCACTTCATCAAATATATGAAGTTCTCTTACAATCTACTTCATCAAATATATAAACGCGTATATCCTTATTCTATCTGCACGGAGGATGCACCTGAGTAGTTGCTTGCAGTGTGCAAGCATGCCCCACTAGTATAAATAAATAAATAAATAATGGTGGCATGTAAAGGTGGCATCACCATGGAGATGGTAAAGTTTATAGAAATAATACATAATTCAAGGTGATTAAGCTGTATCCTTCTTGTCAGTTGCAGTGATGGTAAGGTATACATAAAGAAACCAGAACGGCACTCGGTAGCGAGCACATCTCCGCCAGCCTGAACAGTTTACATTTTGTATCGCACTGATAGGCCAGATCTGGATTTGGACATGAACCAAAATCGAATCCGCTCGTTCTTGTCACCTAACCAACTCATCCACCAAGTTGTCATAACCCATCCAAAACTTTTTGAAATGTTGTGCCATATATCGCTTTGGCCTCATTACTCAATGGTGAAGAATCTTTTTTTTTTCATTCTAGAAAGTTCATAGAACATAATACCCCATGCAGTGTTCAAGTATATACTTCAATTTTTATAAAATAATGATTTTGAAACGTTGACTGCCAATTACGAGTGTACTCGTAGTCGGGGTGCAATCTTAAAATTTCCAGCAGGGGGAATAAAATTGACAGACATCATGGCAAGGCTTACTACATCTGTGGTGCACAATGTAAACTGTTAAGTTAATCAATAAGTTACTTTATATACTGAAACAACTTCTTTAAAAGCTTTAGGAATCACACGTTTTCCAAATCTACTGTTATGCATAATGCATTTGTGTTGTTATTTCTGATTGTTACAATTCACAAGCTATACATTGTGTTACGTTTATGGGGAGAGGTTAGAGAATACTGTAGGAAAGGTAGGATTGCATAGGAATAGTATGGACTGTGTGACATGTAGTAGCATCTCGATGTTCATAAGCAGGGAAAATGTAGCGTAAGTTTGTGTTTAAATGTGCACGATACGAGGGTCGTGCTTGTGATAAGATAGAGAGGGATTAAAGTTAAGGAAACGTGTGTAAAACCTCTTCCGCCAGGCGTGCCGGGTGACATTCTGCCAGGCAGAAGGAGAAGGGGGAGGAGCTGTAATCGTTCCCTGGCCGGGGGTGGAGCTCAACACCTGGAGGAGGGGCATGCCTCGTCAAGAGAGAAGACGAGGGAGGAGCCCCGGAAAGAGAGTTCTGTGAGAGGATTGAGTGAGTTTGGTGTGCTAAAAAGGAGAGGGAACTGTTCTGGGAGGATTGCGTCATATATTTGAGGAGAGCTTGCTCGTTGGAAGAGTTCTGAAAATCTGAAGAGAAGACGGAGGAGCCTGAATTGGGTGGGTTGAGTGTATAGAGAAGCTCGCTGTGGAGTGGAAAGGCTGAAGAGAAGGAGAGAGGAGAGTGAGGGTTTGTGAGGAGAATGGAAGGAGTGCAGAGGAGCTCGCTGGGGAGTGAGGAGAGCTGAAAGGAGGTCGTCCTGCCTGCCTGCCTTGGCCCTGGGCCTGTTTTTGTCTGCCTGCTGCCTATTCATCATCCTGCTCGTCTCCTCAACTTCCCTTTGTTGTCCAGCTGTCACCTCATCTTTCTCATCACCTCGCCCTGCCCATCTCCTCAACACCAGCTCCGTGCCCCCATCTTCCCACTCCCCCATTGCCACACCAGACATAAGTCGCCCGGTTTTGTGTCCCTTATCCCCGTCTGTGACCGTGACTTTGAGTTGTGACTTAGTTTTAATGGAATTTATTTTACCTCATTATTTTCCCTCATTATTTTACCTCATTGTACGAGGGGCATCCTGTTACATCCTGGTCAATAAGTAACCTTAAAAAATTTTCCACTGCTTGTTTATTGCATGTACGTGTGTAACTGTCTTATTTTTCAACATAATATCCATTGCGTTCAATGCATTTTTCCAGCGCTTTACTAAGGCCTGGATTCCTCTAGAAAAATAATATTTTGCTGCTTGTGTAGCCATTCGTGCACCGCCTATTGGACCTCTTCGTCGGATTGGAAAGTGGTTCCACCAAGCGCCTCTTTAAGTGGCCCAAAGATGTGGTAATCCGAAGGGGCGAGGTCTGGCGAGTAGGGTGGATGAGGAGGACACTCAAAATGCAGGTCCTCGATTGTTGCAGCTGTAGTGTGGGCAGTATGGGGCCGAGCATTGTCATGCTGCAGCAAAAACACCTGTAGTGAGTAGTCCACGACGTTTAGATCTGATTGCTGGTTTCAGATGATTTTTAAGGAGGTCGCAGTATGATGCACTGGTGACTGTGGTCCCTCGGTGCATGTAATGCTCTACAAGTGGGCCCTGGCTATCCCAGAAGAGCGTCAGCATCACTTTTCCAGTGGACGGCTGTGTGCGGAATTTTTTGGGCTTCGGTGAAGTTGAATGGTGCCACTCTTTGCTTGCCCTCTTCGGTTCTGGCTGAAAGTAGTGAAGCGTCGCCTTCTGTTTCAGTTTGGGTGTGAGTTGTCTAGCCACCCACCTTGCAGACACTTTGCGGAACCCCAGCACGTTGCGAATGATATGGTGTGCTGAACCATGGCTAATGTTCAATTTGGAGACCACTTCATCCAGCGTAATGTGATGGGTTTCCCTTAGCACGTGCTCATTTCTGGTGTGTCGGCTGTGTGAGGGACGGCCCGAACGAGCAGCGTCTGCCACGCTGGACAATCCACTTTTAAACTTCCAGTCCCAGTCGTACAGCTGCTGCAGCGATAGACATGCGTCACCATTTTGCATCTTCATTCTGCGATGGATTTCACTGGGATTCACACCCTTACTTCCCAAGAAACGGATGACACAACGTTGCTCCTCCATGGTGCATGCTTCTAAGGGAGCTGCCATCTTGGAACTGCTCTACTGACGTGATACGCTCAATGTTGCCAGATCTAAAACAAGAAAAACATGACTCTTACCCATAATGATATGACTCTTATTGACTGGCCCTCGTATATAGTGATTATTGATTTCATTTTCCCTTGTTTGTTCGGGAATAAACCAGTTTGGTTTTTTTTAAAGCCTTAAGGTCGTCGTGATTCGCGAGCTTTTACCGCCATCATTCGGCACGCCTCGGAGATAAAGCCTGTTTCGGCCCATCCGTGCATGGCTCTCGGTGTTAACCGGCTGTGAACACGACCATATCAATAGCGACATAAAGCTGAAAAGTCACACTACGATTAAAATATATCACCAATACATTTCTCACACTGAAAAAAGGTAATGAAAAAAATATTGGAACTATTTAAGCTCTACATGTGCAGATTGAAAACTTATTACCCCTTTGATCAAGTTTGACGGATAAAATTGATTGACAAAAGCCAGATAAAAAATTAAAATAGACCCTGCCCTACACAGCCCCAAATTAATACGGCCTGCTCGTCCTTAGGCCTATCATGTCGGCCTACCCTTTCCAGGCTGCCGCTGCTACCTTTTGTTCAGCGTGTTTTGTTTTTTTTGCTCAGCTGGTACCGTAACTTGCCGGATAAATCTCCAGGTTGGTTCTTCTCGGGTTGTTTAAAAAATAAGTTGCAATTTATGTCTGCTGTCTTCATTTCTTTTCTGGATGCAGCAATTTGTATCACATACTTACAGAGTAAGATTTTGTTTTTAATGTTGGTTTTAAATGCAGCATCGTACTTATGTTGACGTGGTCGATTTTCATTGGTTAATTTGTCCCAACCACCCGTGTTGGCCTCCAAAGTCAGCTGTCGACTTGAAATCCTCCGTCGTGCAGTCTTTCCTTGGGACGTCTGAACTTTTATCTACCTGCAAAGGCTTCATCCACAGGTTGATGCAGTACTGCTATCCCTTTTGGGCAGGTGCCCCTATCTCCCACCTTACTCAGCTTGACAACATGGAAACGAAGGCCTTCAGAATCATTGGAATCTCTTGCAATGAAGCAGAGTCTGGACCTATCATTTCCACATTATAGACAGGTCAGAGATCTCTCTGAACTTCTACCATCTCCTTGCATTTTTGCACCCTCTACCCATTCCATGTTCTGTCCCCCCCCTCTCTCCTCCAGGTTTCTTCAGAGCACACAGGGGTTTCCAGTTATCTTCTGGTGAAACTCCCAAAAATCCAGACTCACTGCTCACCTCCATTCATTCGTTCCTCTATTTTCCTGACTGTGGAACCAACTTATTCAGTCTTTTCAATCTCATGTTTCCATCCAGAGCTTAAAGACAGCTGTTCACCACGATCTTAAGTCATCCATCCCTCATCTACAACCTTGCCATTTCTACTCCATTACCCCTCCCCAAATCCACGTCTTTCTAAGTTTCCAGTTTTTCCATCCACCTTTGTGATTGAGAGTTTGCAGCTGTATCCATCTTGTTTACCCCGTGTCCTCCTCTTGCTTTAATTATTCCCAACGTCTCCTATTTTGTCCCTCGATCCTGCTGCTGTTGTGTCCCCCTCTCTTTCTACTGTTCTTTTTGTTCTGTTACATCCTGGTTCATTCTGTGTTCTGGCTCCTCCACGAGCCTCGACACTATACAAAAAGACCAAAGCATACCTTTATTTTCATATGAAAGGCCAAAGGCCCACCTATGGATAATGTAAAGTTAGTGTTCTGTTTCTTCTCATCTGATACCAGTTCATGATGCAGGAGACCCAGGTTTAAATTGCATGTCCACTACCTGTTTTATTTTCTCCTAATGTCCTTTTACATCATGTAAAAGTATATTTATATCTCGTAATGTCTTTGGCCTGCACGTGATATACACTACTCACAATAAGTTAGGGATATTGGCAGGTTCTTCGGTGTGGTTGATTTTGTGTATTAATTATGTTGAAAAAAGTTGTTGGTCCTAATTCTTTGGTTATTAATGTGTGAAAAAACACAGCATTCTTGATTTCAATACCATAACCCTAACCCCTATAAAAAAAATTTAAAAACTCACTCTCACAATATCCCAAACTTATTGTGAGTAGTGTATGTACAAACTCCACTAAAAGCATATGTATCAATGTGTGAAAATTAAACAAAAGTAAGAGAGTCAGTCCTTCATGGTCCCATGGTTTATTTCTGGGCTAAACTTGTGGCTGGCAGGATGACCTTGAGGTACGCACACTCACCTCTAAGTTGTCTAGCCTGCGTTTGAATCTCAGCCCCAGCTTTAAACTTGTCAGCCCAGTGTTTCCCAGGCAGAGTGATTCCTCAATGTGTGCGCTGTTCCTTGGATGGACCTTGAAATGGGAGTCCCATCTGCTGACATTAGTTGTGGTGGAAGTTGAAGCCCCCACGGTGTTCTTTGCGAAGGGTCGTTGAGCTATTGCTGTTCGTTACCCTGGCCAAATTCCAAATTCCTGTCCTAACTTCCTGTGTTGGTGTGGTGACCCATCCAGGATTGTACCCCGAGCCATATAACTGCTTTGGTATTACCGACACTCTGTCTGCATGGTTCATGATCTGATCTGATCGAAATTTGTGATGTCATTGAAACCGCTCTATTGCATCTCGTTTGCAGAGGCTTTTAATGCCTTACATATTTCAGTATTTTAAATAGTCCGTGAATTAGAATGCAACAGGGTATTAACCCATAAATTGCTGGATTTACTGCTTAGCAGGCCAGAAATGCTTTTGTGCCATCGGCCTTTCTCCACCAATTAGAAGCAAGCTTTCATAAGTTACCACAGTATTACCAACCATATAAAACACGACGTCAGTTTGTGTGTTTGTACAGATGTCTGTCTCCCTTCATAAGGGTAGGTTTTAAAGGCCAATCTTTTAACACGAATGTGTGTTCACTTCAGTCTACTTTTGTGGATAAAACAAAATCGAAAAGCATTTTCCATAAAATAGTGTTGCGAATATGGAATTTGACCTCCATATCCGCTTGTAAATATTCCCCTATCTTCTCCGATACTCCCCAACTCTCCCCTTACCCCATTCCCTAGTCCCATTGTCTGTAAACAACACCCATTAGAGCCGATCTTCCCCTTCATTCCCCCATTAAATGTCGTGCCCAGGTCCCCCGCACCACACGTAGACAATTATAGGACATCTTGCTAGTTATTCTTAATCTATGTCAGTTAAGGACTTGTTTCCATTAATTATGACTCTTCGTTGCACCAGAATGTGATGATATGGCACCAGTAGGAGTTTAGGACCTTCCCATACCTCCCCGCATCTCTTCCCATCATCTCAAGCTCCAACAACAACCACAACAACAGCGGCTTTGCGTCCTCACTCCGGCTCGGTTGGCCGCCATTGAACATGTGCTCGACGGGGTTACCCAGAAGGGGGCTCCCTGTCGGCCCCTCGTCAAGGGCGGAACCGGTAACCCCCGCACCCAATGAGAAGCCATGGGCCGATGCCATATGGGGCGGAGCTAACGAGCGAGGGCGTGACTCCCCGCCGGATATACGCGGCCCCGCGCCGGACGTGACGGGAGATGCGCCCCGAGCTTGGAAAGACAAGACGCCACCCTCCCGAGCGCTGAGCGACCTCCCCGGCATCTCCACCAAAGTCGCGACCCACGAGCGCTGAGCGACCTCCCCGCATCTGCTGGACACCACCGTACGCGATTCTGTCCCTGAGCCAGGTGCACCTGAGCCATCGACTGCCGCTTTCCTGGCCATCAAACCCCGTGTGAGTCAGCGTTGTCCCGTTTATCTGTGGTCTGTCTAGGGTTAATATAAGGTTGTGTCTAAGTGCCCACCTTCCTATGTTTCCCTCTTGTCCCTGTAATCTAACCTTTTCCGCCTTAATATAACCTCCTCCGGAGGTCTTGAGAACTGAACCCCTGGTGTCGTATTGTGTGATTATAATCCAGCCGGGTGTCTTCTTTTCCTTATTGAGCCAGCATAGCGCGGCTTCGTCGACGTTCGAGTACAATCGGGTAACTTGTACGGATACGGCGGCCATCCCGCTCGGCCCACCATACCATCAAAGCCGTATCTGTAACAATTGGTGTCGAGGAGTGGAATTCGGACCCGGGACTAAATTAGTTAGGCCCAAATTTTGGGAGGGAAAATCGATCCGGAGCGCGTACTGCGCTCGACAAAATCGATCCGGAGCGCGTACGGCGCTCGACAAAATCGATCCGGAGCGCGGGTACTGCGCTCGACGAAAGTATAACGGCGAAATTTCGAATTTGTTTTACGAAACTCGAATTTTGAAAGTCGCGCTATGGCGGATCAAGACGGCTGGGGTCCGGTAGGGGAGAGTGAAGCAGGGTCGGTCCAGGACCAAATTGAGACACGTGAGGAGAGCGAAACAGCGGGGGTAGCAGACGCGCGAAATGGCGCCTCGCTGGTCACCGCGCCGGCGACCGTGACAGCGCCCCTGGTGGATCCGAACCTTTTCCTCCTGCAAATGGGGGCCCTTATGGACAGGCTAGAAGCCAAAATGGGACAAATGGGGAACCGGATGGATGCTCAGGGTGAGCAATTGGGGGTAATGAGGGACGAAGCGAGGGCTCGGAGTGAGCAATTGGGGGTAATGAGGGACGAAGCGAGGGGTACCAGTGAGGGGTTAGACAATAATTTTAAGGGATTAGACAATAATTTTAAGGGATTAGACAATAATTTTAAGGGATTAGACATGAAATTTGGGAAATTAGACGATAGATTAGGGGAAATACAGGAGGGGTTAACGGGGGTAGAAAACAGAATGGCCGCTCAAGAGAATCAAATGGAAGGGATGCAAAAAGGGTTAGAGGGGTTAGAAAACACCATGGAAGGCAAATTGAGGGACATGAGGGACCAAGCGGAAAGGGAAGTTAACCAAATGGGGCAGCAGATAGAGGGGGTCAGAATGGGGGTAGAAACCAAACTGGATGCTCACAGGGAGGAAATGGAGCAGATGAGGGTGGCATCTGGGCGTGAGATGCAAGTGATGGGAGAGGAGATCAGAAGAGGAGTGAGTGAGGAGGTCGGAGGAGTGCGCGAGGAGGTGAGGCACTGTAAGGAGCGCATGGAGAAAGAGGTGAGAAAGGGGACTGTAAAATTGCAAGGTGGTATAGAGGAGTTGACGCTGGGAGTAGAACAACTGACAGTGGGACAAAAGGAGTTGGGGGACCAGGTAAAGAAGAACACAGCGGTAATAGAGGGTTTAAAATCGACACAGAAAGAGATGAAAAAGGACGTAGGGGTAATTAAAAAAGAGTGCCAGACGGTACATGAGGACCTGACGAGGAAAATGGACAAGGTGGTAGAGGTAATGGAGGTTAAAGAGCGGGAGGTGCGGGAGCACATAGAAAAAAATAAAGTGGAGTTAGAGGAAGAACTTAAAGGGGCGCACGAAGAGATGAAGGAGATGAAGCAAAAATTAGAAGAAGTGGAAGAAGGGGTGAGCGAAATTAAAAAGCGACGGAGAGAGGATAAGAAAGAGATAAAGGAGGAAGTAAAAGAATTGGTCCAAAGTCTGTGTTCGAATCGTGATGATGTGCTCATTAACCGGATGAGGGATTCGCAGGTGATGGAGGAGAAGCGAAGAGGAAGAGGACCCGGTGTAAGTGGTGACCAATATGGTCGTGCGTATGATGCGCCAGGGGATTTAATAAGCTTGGGGGTCGAGATAGACCCGGGTGTTCGTGAGAGGCCGTTGGTGAAGTGTGCGACAGGTCTGGTGTGCGAAAGAGGAGGTGTGCGAGAAAGTCCGACTCTGGGGTGTGTGAGGAAAAAGTGCGTGCCAAGGAGTGAGGGTGCTGGCGAGAGTGAGTCGGTCGTAGCGCGTGTGCGAGGGGGCACATGGAAGCGCGGTGTGGTGAGTGTTACAGAGGATGTGACGGGAGAGTGTGCGCGAGGAAGGTGTGTGACGGACAGGTGCATGGGGAAAGAGTGCGCTGTCAAAGGCAAGGAAGAATGCACACCTGTGGTGAGTGTTACAGAGGGTGTGACGGGAGAGTGTGCGCGAGGAAGGTGTGTGACGGACAGGTGCATGGGGAAAGAGTGCGCTGTCAAAGGCAAGGAAGAATGCACACCTGTGGTGAGTGTTACAGAGGGTGTGACGGGAGAGTGTGCGCGAGGAAGGTGTGTGACGGACAGGTGCATGGGGAAAGAGTGCGCTGTCAAAGGCAAGGAAGAATGCACACCTGTGGTGAGTGTTACAGAGGGTGTGACGGGAGAGTGTGCGCGAGGAAGGTGTGTGACGGACAGGTGCATGGGGAAAGAGTGCGCTGTCAAGAGTAAGGGTGAGTGCGCTGTCAGGAATGGAGGTGAAAGTAGTGAGAGTGACATGGAGCGTGAGTTAGTTGCGACAGGTGAGCGAGGATGTACACCTGGGATGGAAGGATGTACACCTGGAATGGTAGAGCGTGAGTGGGAATGCACGCTGGAGTTGGTGGTGAGGCACGTGGTTGGGTGTGCGAATGAGAGCACACCTGTGATTGTCACAGAGGAGGTGACCGAGGAGGGGGCGCGAAGAGGTGTATTGGTGAGGTGTGCTACCAACGAGTGTGTGCCAAAGTGTTCGGTGGTCAGGTGTGTGACCAAGGCGGTGAGTGGAATGGGTGTACCGAGGTGTGTAAGGAAAGGTACGAGGGGCATGGAAACGGCTGGATGTGTGAGCAAGGAACGGGCTGCGGGGTGTAAGCGTCCAGGTGAAGCATCGACGTTAGACGGGGTAGAGTTTAGAACGACTTATAGCCGAATCGGGCCCTCGGTGCGTGCTGGGCCTCGCTTTGAACGGCCGCGTCCGTGCTCCACTAGGCGGAGCGGGCAGGCCGATAGGAAGGGTCGTTATGGCGACCACGTTTTGTTGAGACGTGCCGGCAGGTCGAGATCGGGGCATTGGATGGCTCCGTGCCGAGATGGTGCGTGGGATCTCGGCCCGGGTAAACCTCCTTCCCTGCACCGAATGCGGGACGCACCCAGCCGCTGGCACAGAACAACCAGCATTCATGGCTTGGCTTTACGAAGCCGGGCTTTGGACAGGAATTGGCGCACCGAGAGGTATTAGTGAGTAGACTGGGTGATGAGGTTAGTGTTTTGGACCCAAAATTAGAGAAAAACAAAATTTGATGATTGGCAAAGGATTGGCAGTAGTGATTGGCAGATGATGGGCAGTGATTGGCCAAATTTTTGATTTGTTGAAATTTGATGTGCAAAATTGGTAGTGAGAGACCCCCGATGTGGTGGGATGGCAAATCCACCATCCCTCACAGGTGTGGGGCAAAGGAGCAATAGATTATGGGGTGTATGGCAGTGAAAACTAGCCCGGGTGGGTTAGGATATGGTGTGTAGGGATCTAGAGAAGATGACATTAGGTGACGTTAAGTTTAGTTAGTGACTGATACCTGTAGTGGGGACGCAGGTAGATTAGTATGGATGATAATGACGAGGGAGCGCAATAGTTTAAAGGGACGACTGGGAAGCGCAAGTTTCAGAAGGGAGTAGTTAGCTGAGATGATGCTGTGTGTGTGAGAATTGAACAGGTGTGATTGCACAGGTGTGCAACTGGACAGGTGTGTGGAGCAGTGTATGAGTAGTGAGTGTGTGGATCAGCGCGAATGCGCTTGGGGAGAGAAGGGTGCAGGTGGCACCAGGTGTGAGAGCACAGGTGTGCAAGTACAGGTGTGTGGAGAGAGTTGGAGTAAGTGGTATGGAGTGGTGTGCGTGGTGCGAAGGTGTGGATGGGGGTAGAGTGGACCCCTTTCACGAGTACCCGGGGCGGGTAGTGTAAGTGTTAGGTAGAGGGTGCAGGTAAATTGTGGTTGGATATTGGCATTTGTGGTGCGGTGGCAGAATGGTGTTGTGGATGGGTGCATTAGTGTTGTGGAAATGGCTGGGCGTGTAGCCTGTTAGTGTGTGTAGTTGGTTGGGCACTCCACCACTGTGAGGATGTCGGCCAGGTGAGGCCGCAGGTGGGCTCTGGGAGCCGGTAGTTGTGAGTGGGTGCCTGAGGATCCCGGGTGTGGATCGGGCAGCCCAGTGCCAGAGAGGGCACGGAGTGGGGAGAGAGCCAGAGGGCCTTCCCCTGGTAGTTAGGTTAGGGTAAGGAGCAGGTAAGCTCGGAGGCAACTGCAGTGGTGGAGGTGTGCAGGTGGGTAGACCCACTGGGAGAGGTACACGTCGCAGCCCAGAAATTGTACGAGGGCACCGGGAGATGAATCGGGGGAGTGAGACCCCAAATTGAAGAGCACCACAGTTTGGCCAATGGGAATTGGTTTTTAGAACCCATAGTGTAAGAGGGCCAATGGTTTGGCCGGAGGAAGACCCCGGGTAGTGTAAAGTTGTTAAAGTCATTTAGGAGATAGTTAGGATTGATGAACCTGTCGCACCATACGCAGCCACTTACCTGTGGTGATGATGATGACTCCACACCTGTGTTTTCTTTGTTTTGTTGCAGGAGATGAATCGCTGTGTGGATTTGTGAGACGCATCACGACGTGGATGAGACATTGGGGTGATTCCATCTCTCCCCCCCTAGGAGGGACTGATGATGAGTTGGAGATGGCAAATTATGATGTTGAGTTGGAGATGGCAAATTTTGATGAGAGTTGAAAATGGCAAATTTGATTGGTTAGGAGGGAGAGAAGACGAATTTGGTATATGGGAGGAACGGGGAAGACAGTAGGGATGTTTGTGGATTTGTAAAGTAGATGTTTATGGGTAGTGTTGTGTTTTGTGGATACAGTAAGGGGTAAGGGAGGGGCCATGTAGGTTACCTGGTGGGGGGGGGCGTACGATAGGAACGTACCTGTCTCACCTGGTTCCCATGTGCCCCCAGTGTGCATCATCTTGTATTGCGTGCACTTTTGCGCCCTTACCACCTTACTCACTTGTTTCTTCTGTTGTCTCCCACCTCCGAGGATCTGGCTTTGGGGTAGAGAGAGAGGAGAGAGAGGTGCTGGCGACGCAGTTGTGGGCCTGCACTTTCGCTGTTCGCTGCCTGGATCGGTACACCATATGGACCGCAATGTTTGTGGCCACCCACAATGGACCGCAGTTCGTTTGCGGCCAAGCACCACCCGGGGATGGACCTATGGGTCAACGTGGCACCTATGCCATACAGGTGAACCACTTATAATTAACACCACCAAGTGCACCACAAGAAGAGCAAGAGACACCTGCAGGGTTAGGGGTTGTTGAAGTTATTTTTATTTCATTGAACAATGGTGACTGCACCGATTGGTGGTGGGGTGGTGCTTTTGATGCTCGGGAAAGGGTGCTCTGCACGTTATTAAAGGCCGTCGGCCACAGAGCACTCGTGGGTTGGTGTATCGATGTTGGCAAGCGCGCTCTCTCTATGCATAACATCTGCATGTGTTCCTCCAAAGACAGGTCCTGGATCGTAGTGTAAATATCAGCGTAGTCTTGTAAATAATGCTCCCTACCGGCTGTATGTTTAGTTTGAGGATTCTTTCCGGATTCGGTTATCCTGTGGGTGTGTTTCTGTGAGGAGAAGGGTGCAACGTCGCAGGGGGACATATTTACTCATTTGTGAATATCTGTAAAACTGTCGCACTCAGGGTAGAGTTAATAGTAGAGGGAACTACATTGCGTGCCACACTAAAGTAGGTAAAAATTTATCGGGTCGGGACGCCCCGAGGGTAGAGAAGGGTGCAATGTTGCGAATATGGAATTTGACCTCCATATCCGCTTGTAAATATTCCCCTATCTTCTCCGATACTCCCCAACTCTCCCCTTACCCCATTCCCTAGTCCCATTGTCTGTAAACAACACCCATTAGAGCCGATCTTCCCCTTCATTCCCCCATTAAATGTCGTGCCCAGGTCCCCCGCACCACACGTAGACAATTATAGGACATCTTGCTAGTTATTCTTAATCTATGTCAGTTAAGGACTTGTTTCCATTAATTATGACTCTTCGTTGCACCAGAATGTGATGATATGGCACCAGTAGGAGTTTAGGACCTTCCCATACCTCCCCGCATCTCTTCCCATCATCTCAAGCTCCAACAACAACCACAACAACAGCGGCTTTGCGTCCTCACTCCGGCTCGGTTGGCCGCCATTGAACATGTGCTCGACGGGGTTACCCAGAAGGGGGCTCCCTGTCGGCCCCTCGTCAAGGGCGGAACCGGTAACCCCCGCACCCAATGAGAAGCCATGGGCCGATGCCATATGGGGCGGAGCTAACGAGCGAGGGCGTGACTCCCCGCCGGATATACGCGGCCCCGCGCCGGACGTGACGGGAGATGCGCCCCGAGCTTGGAAAGACAAGACGCCACCCTCCCGAGCGCTGAGCGACCTCCCCGGCATCTCCACCAAAGTCGCGACCCACGAGCGCTGAGCGACCTCCCCGCATCTGCTGGACACCACCGTACGCGATTCTGTCCCTGAGCCAGGTGCACCTGAGCCATCGACTGCCGCTTTCCTGGCCATCAAACCCCGTGTGAGTCAGCGTTGTCCCGTTTATCTGTGGTCTGTCTAGGGTTAATATAAGGTTGTGTCTAAGTGCCCACCTTCCTATGTTTCCCTCTTGTCCCTGTAATCTAACCTTTTCCGCCTTAATATAACCTCCTCCGGAGGTCTTGAGAACTGAACCCCTGGTGTCGTATTGTGTGATTATAATCCAGCCGGGTGTCTTCTTTTCCTTATTGAGCCAGCATAGCGCGGCTTCGTCGACGTTCGAGTACAATCGGGTAACTTGTACGGATACGGCGGCCATCCCGCTCGGCCCACCATACCATCAAAGCCGTATCTGTAACAATAGTAATTATGTTTCTTACATTGGAATTGTAGATGGTGGCTTGCAAAACGAGCCTCAAGGGTGGTGTACAAAAAAAAAAAAAAATACAAGGTGAAGGGAGTGAAATTCGCTGCACGTGATGTGTAACGCACACAGAATAAAACGAGAGTGCATTTACATCCGTATGATGTCTAATAAATAAAGAAGATATAAGCACACCTGACACTAGGCCGAGGCTTCAGACTTTGGCATGCTCACGGGGCCGCACCGTCGAATAAACTGTTCCACAACCACTCATTTTTGATGGGCTTTTTACTTCTACATTGTCAGAAAAGTCATGATTCGTTCTTTGGGTTGACATCAGTTTAAAGTCATTTGCACACGCGTCTCGGCCATTATTGTGGCCTGACGCGCTTTGTGGGTTAAAATGAATTGTATGATGCTCATACTTCTGAGATGAAAAAGTTGTTGTTCAAAAACCCTTCTGTTTGCAATGTAAGGTTGATCTTGCAAAATACTTTTCTACCAAGTATTTTGTTTACGTGAATGCCCTGAACAGTTCTACCGGACAGGTTTCTTTTAAGATCAAGCAGTTATGTAATCTGACCTAAACAATACTGCACTATATATGGAATGTTAATGTACTGTGATGTGTCAATCATACCTGAATCATAAAATCTGATGATTCATAAATACGTTGTGTAAGGTGTGTTTCTTCGGGATGATTAAAGTACTTGGCAACACCATTTATCCATTTGCACAATGAATAACAAAATGAGACATTTATTAGCGTGGGCACATTTGTCGTCATGCTTTGGGCACTAATCGGCTTTGCAGGAGCCTGAACATGGCACGATCTGTGCGATGAAGCCATTTCTGAAAGCGATGAACGCAACGCGTCCACACCTACGTCATCGGATATTCAGTAGGCCTAAAAATATTTGTGCCTCTTATTGGGAAATGTCAGTGATTGAAATTCTATCGCATGCAGTGTGTGTAGGATGGGATGCGGAGGGGCCTCAGCGACACAGAAATATATTGGACTACGGTATATACGAGTATAAATGTCAGTATATGGGCCTGTCCCTCAGGAAAGACTGTCATGTTTGTCTACTTCTGTGATCTCCCTTTGAAATATGATAAGTCCAACAAACTCTTAAGTCCTCAGTACATTTACAAGAAAGGGCCTCAAAATCTAGCTGTAGGCTGACAGCTCAAAGCATTCATTCATATTTGTAGCACAATATAATGGTGGTCTTCCTTATGAGCCAGCGCCCGCACATATAAATGCGGTAAAGTCCATAACACTGAAAATTATTGGCATCACTCAACAAGAGACCAAGGCAAAGGGCCTTTGACATTCACCCTGGAGACAAATTGGTTGCCATTGTTTTTTTTTTATTGCATCTTGCTCCACTTGCCCTTTTCAGCCCTCTGTCCCTCTGTTCAGCCCTCTGTTCAGCCTCTCCTTTTCCAAGCTTTCCAGGATAAACATATTTACCCAGAACACCTTCTCTGTAACCTTTCAAAGTCCATGCTCTACATTTCGCTTCCGACCTATCAGGATCACGCTCTTCCCGAGAATACTTCAATGTTGTGCTTGATGACCATCTCACGTTAGCTCCTATTCCCACCAATAATCACTTTTACTCTGATTGATCTTCGTGCGAAGACATTTTACCTCCCTTTCAGATCTTTGAATTTGAAAATTACAAAAACGATAATGCTCATTTGTATTGTTGGCCAAATGACATGCAGTGATTTTGTTACTATAATTGCATTAAGAACATAAGTATAACATTATACATCAGAAGTGTTTTATAAGGCAAGCTGGTGTTTTGTTATTTTGGTATACTTTTAAAAATATAAGGCCGAGGTTCATGGAATGGCAAAGCGAGAGATGGTAAGATAGCAACATACTCTTAAACTGGGGCAGTACAACTGTAGTTGGACACAAGCAAAGGAAATAATGAAACAATGTGTGTGGGTGAGATACACACATATGTATATATATATACGTATATATAATATAATAATTATATATATATATATATATATATATATATATATATCTTCTTCTTATCTTATTATTATTATTTATTATTTATTATTATAATTATTATATTATTATTATTATTATTATTATTTATTTTATATTCTTTTTTTTTCTTATTTTTTAAAATATATATATAAAAGAAAGTTTTTGTTTGTTTGTCTGCACGCGTTAGTCTCCTGAACGATGAAAGATAGGAGGAAACCTCTGGAACAAAAAGTGTCGGGATGGGCCCCGGGAAGGTTATAGGCTAGGTGGCGAGGCCGGTCGAGGCCGCCTCAGCCAGGCTCGGCCCATTTCGCAATTAAAAGCTGAGCTGAATTATCGTCGTCAATCTTCTACGGCCGCAAGTAAAAGCTTAATTATAGTAGTAAATTCATTCAAAAGGAACTAAAAATGTCGGGACGGGCCCCGGGAAGTTTATAGGCTAGGTGGTGAGGCCGGTCGAGGTCGCCTCGGCCGGGCTGGGCCAATTTCGCAATTAAAAGCTGAGCTGAATTATAGTAGTCAATCTTCTATGGTCGCGAGGTAAAAGCTGAATTCTAGTAGTAAATTAATTCAAAAAGAACCCGGGAAACGCCGGGTGCTTTCGGCTAGTGTGTGTGTATATATATATATACACACACATAACAATATATAGATATACAATATATAGTATATCTATATATTGTTATGGATCTCTCCGTCGGCCTTTTTCCCCTTAAGAAGGGGGGATTAATCCCCTTGTGTATGACTGACCGACGTGAGTCCAGAAATTGCCCAAGCTCCCTCCGGAGAGGCAGGTGAGCAACCTCGTTCGCGACCGCGGACAATATGTTAATTGCCGAGCGGATTAGCAGCCGCGGCACGAACCATTAGCAAGTAACTGACCCGATTCCGAAACGTTGGCCAAATCGTGCCACAGGTATTCAATTGGGAAAAGACAAGGACGACCGGACGAGCATGAAGAAGAAGAACGAAGGTAGGAAATAACAGGATTTATTACTACTATTATGTACACAATCAAAAAGAACCAAGGAGAAGGAAAGATACGAAAATAATTTACAGAAGGATGGAAGGACCAGAAGGACACAGTGCAATATTAACTTATACAAGCTTACTTATACCCAGGGACAAGACACACAAAACAAACTCACGTACACAAAAGGATGGAATGGCAGGAATTGAAGGTAGGAATGGCTGGAAGCGAAGGGTCCAGGTAGATGGTTCAGGAGGAAGGTCCGGGGCAGATGGTTCAGGCGTTGAGATCCACGCTCGCGGTTCACGCTCCAGGCTTGAGGCGAAACTCGGCAAAAACGGCTTCGCGTCCCACCGACCGGCAATAGGGCCTAGAGGGTCTCGGCCTATTGCCGCAATACAGGCACCCCCTCACGTCTCTCTCTTTCAGTCTTGCTGGATCACGCCTCTCGTTCATGCCTTCTCACCGACCTTGTACCTTCTCTGTCCAACTCTCATGAACCTTCAAGCACCTCCCTCCACAGAACTCTTACTTCAGAACTCCCTCTGCAGAACTGCTCGTGGGGCTCCCTCACTCATCCGAGGTGGGGGCTCCCGGCAATGGTTATATCGGCCACACCCTCTCAAGCCATACCCCTGAGCCTTGGTTGGTCATTTGGGGCTCCACCCTTCATGATGAGGTGGGGGCCACGCCTTTCTTCTCCGAGCTGGAGCACATGGTGAATGGCGGCAATCGCGGACAAATGGGGAATTGAAAGGGGATCTATCTTATTTGAGTTCAGTGCAATGCAGAGTCAATTAATGGAAGACAGAGCCTTATACTAATAGACATAATAAGGAAATAACTATTTAGAAGGGTATATGATTTGCTACGTGCATGTATATGGACTAACTAAGCAGACGACCTTTGACCTTTACACGCAAATCGGAGATATTTACAAGTATTCATTACACTTACAGAGGGTGATATTTACAACAATATTCTCAAATCCACAACAATATGTATATATATATATTGTTACGGAAACGGGGATGGCGCTCCCCTGACCAAAGGGGGTGGGGGGTTAATCCCCCTGTCCTGTTAAGCTGGCCGTCTCCGCCGGTCCTGGTACTTGTAACGCTCCTTTGCGAGGTGGGATTGATCAGGGTTATTGCTCAAGGTGTTCTCCCGAATACCTTCACCAATCCCTCCGCAAAACAGGGAGACAAGTACCGCTCGAAACCAAGGACGAGATGGTATTTGCCGAGCGGGTTAGCAGTCCGCGGTTCGAGCCGTTAGCAAAGACTAACCCGATTCATAAGCGTTGGCCGAAATCGCACCACAGGAACTCAATGGGGAAATCACTAAAGCGATCGGACGAGGAGGAAACCAAATGGGTAAGAAATAACAGGATTTATTATTATGTACACGAAACCAAAGGAAGAGGAGAAATCAAAGTAATATACAGGAAATGGAAGGAGCAGAAGGACACAGAGCAATTCCTTAACTTATACAGTCTTACTTATACCCAGACAGGACAACACAAACAGACTCACACGAATAGGGGATTGCAGGTAGGATTGGCTGGAGGGAGAAGAAAGTGGGACCACAGGGCTGGAGGGATGACGTTCGATCCCGTACAGGATGGCAGGGTTGATGCGAGCGGCCGCCGACTCTCCGCGCTCGGATCCACACAGCAAGGTTTGCTTGAAGCAGCACGTCAGAGCTGCACGCGGCTGGGGGCTGTTTTAAGCAGCGTCCCTCCTCTGGCTCGTACCTCTCGCAAGCGCCTTCCTCCTCAGAACCCAACTCGGCCAATGCCCCTCCCTCCACATATCTCCCAGTGCGTGCTCCCTCACTCATCTGCCGGTGGGGGCTTCCTGTAACGGGTTACATGGCCACGCATTGGAACCTTCACGAACCTGCTCGATGTTTCTGGTCACGCCCTACCAAGCCATGCCCACCGATTCCTGGTTGGTCGTAAGGGCTCTCTGGCTCCACCTTTTGATGACGATGGGTGGGCCACGCCCTTCTTCTCCGGCTTGACAATGTGCGTAATGGTGGCGAATGCTGCTGGCGATGTAGGCCAATGCTGCTGGCAATGTAGGTTTTGGGGCTATTGAAAAAAAGGGGATCTATCTTATTTGATTTGGTGCAGCGTAAGATCGACTAGTGGGAACATAGCCTTAACTGAAACACAGACTAATGAAATAACTATAGAGAGGTTCTATGATTGGCTACGTGGTGCGATCGACTAACTAAGGTGCACTCATTTCAATTAACAGTTAATTAAGGGGAAATGTACACAGGGGTTATTTATAAGGGATTTTAATACTAAATTTGATAAAGTGAAGGTTCTAAAAACTGCAACACAGCACCCTCATTCCTCACGGGACGTCCCGGCCTGAAAACTTTAACTTAATGTGACACTCAGGTGTAGTTCCCTCTACAATTAACCTGACCCTGAGTGTGACAGTTTTAGAACACCAATAAATATGTCCCCCTATTACGTTGCACCCTACCTAACAGATTCACACCCACAATTAACCGAATTGCGGAATTAATTTTCAAACTATACATGAACGGTGGGGAGCATTATTTACAAGTGACCTTATCTGATTATTTACAAAACTACAACCCAGGACCTGTCATTTTTCTTTTAGGAAACAAAAAGAATCCTGTGGGAGGGAGGAGACAGCATGCACTGCATCGACGCACCAGCACCAATAAAACCAAAGCACCAATCAAAGAGCAGTCAGCACCATCCAGTGCATTGTCATCACATAATGAAAAAAGAAACACACTGATGGTCTTGTTCTTCTGCTCCGCTCCCTCTGCTGGCCGATGTCTCTGCCTGATGTTGTCTTTCTTCCTTCATCTTCTTTTGTTGTTCTTGGCTTGCGGCCTATTTGCAATAATCACAATTTAAAAAGCACAATAAAAAAAGCACAGAACGTGTCCCATGTGTTTATTTATGGCCAACAGGGGCAGACTATGATGGTCCACCTTTTGGCTTGGTGCCACCCCACCGAGGTCCGCAAGCAAGATCTTTCTCTGGCCAACCTGGCCGGTCCCAGTAGAGGGGCCATGCCACAAAACGGGTGGTCCATAAATGGTGCTCGGCCACAGTACTGTGGTCCATATGGTGGTGCATGGATGCAGGCAGCTGGTTGCGGGGATTCGGGCACACAATTGCGGGCTCCCGCACGCTCCCCCTCAGTGCCCAGAGAGCACGGTCCATGGGTGGGGAAGGAAGACAAAGCGGAAGCGTTAGCGAGGGGTAAGGTCACAAGGGTACACATCAATCAAGGTAATGCAGAGCGAGGTGCGAACGAAGAGCGAATTGAGAAAGCTCGTCCCTAACGTACGTCACCCCCCCTGACAACTACTCTACCCTTGCCCTTACCCCATATTTACAAAATCTACACATTTACAAATTCATCACGACGTCCTGTCTTCCCATATCTCCCCTAATCCAAATTCATCACAATCCCTCTAAACCAAATTTGCCATCACCAATTCGTCATCAATCCCTCTTAAGGAGGAAGAGATGGAACATTAAGCACAATGTCACCCCCACGTCATGATGCGTCTCACAATCCAAAACATTTGCAACAACAAAAAAACAACAACCATGGCATGGTGTGGAGCACCGTCGTCACCTCAGGTGAGTGGATGCAGATGGTGCGAGGAGATTTCAATCCTAACTACTTCCTAAATGACATTAACACATTTTACACTACCCGGGGTCTTTCCCTGCCAAACCATTGGCCGTCTTACGCTACGTGGTTTTAAGAACCAAACTCCCATTGGCCAAACTGTGGTGCTCTCCAATTTGGGGTCTCACTCCCCCGATTCAACTCCCTGTGCCTTCGCACAATTTCTGGGCTGAGTCGTGTGGCTCTCCCAGCAGGTCTACCCACCTGCACACCTCCGCCACTGCAGTTGCCTCCGAGCTTACCTGCTCCTTTACCTAACCTATCTAACTGGGGGAAGGCCCTCCCTGGCACTTACCCCCTCGGTGAACTCTCTGGCACTGGGCTACCCGGGTCCGTCCTCCGGATCCTCGGGCCCCATCCACAACAACTCTACTGGCTCCCAGAGCCTACCTGCGGCCTCACCTGGCCGACATCCTTAGAGTGGCGGAGTGCCCATTTAATTACACACACTAACAGGCCACACGCCCAGCCATTTCCACGTCACTAATGCACCCATCCAAACACCATTCTTCCACACGAACCACAGATGCCAATATCCAACCACAATTTACCTATACCCTCTACCTAACTCTTAAACTACCCTCCATGGGTATTCGTGATGGGGGTCCATCCTCCCCATCCACTGCCTTCGCACCAACCACTCCACCCCACAGTTTCCACCATACTCACTCCACACCATCCATTCCATACTCCATTTACTCCAGACCATTCATTCAACCATTCTCCATACACCTGTTCACTCACTTGCACACCTGTGCTCACACACCTGGTGCTTCCTGCACCCTCCTTCCTCCCAGGCTTCTTCATTCAATACAATGCACTCACCCACACTCACAATACTCTGCTCAATACTCTTCTACACACACACACAGCATCACCTAATCTAACTACTCCCTTCTGAAACTCGCGCTCCCCAGTCGCCCCTTATATTATCGCGGTCCCTCGTCGTTATCAACCAGCTCATCTACCTACGTACCCTACTACAGGTATCATGTCACTACTTAATTCTACAGTTACCTATGGTCATTTTTCTAGATCCCTATACAATTATCCAAACCCTCCCTGGCTTGGTTTTCAACGCCACAACCCCATAACTAGTGCTCATGTGCCCGGGTGGATGTGAGGGATGGTGGATTTGCCATCCCTCTACATCGGACATCTCTCGCTATCAATTTTGCCATCAAATTCCACTCTGCCCATCAAATTTGCCAATCATCTGCTAATCAAATTTGCCAATCACTGCCAATCATCTTCGCCAATCAAATTTGCCAATCATATTCCCTATTCCCAATTTCGAACCAAACCACTATCATCATCACAGTCCATTAAACTTGAGCCTCTCGGTACGTCATTACATCATTAAAACTCGGCTTCGCAAAGCCGAGCAATGAATTCGGGTGGTTTGGTCGCCTGCAGGTTGAGTCAGTCCGGCATTCGGTTCAGGGGAGGAGGTTTGGTTGGGCCGAGGTTTAAAGCACCATCCCTACGCAGGGCCTTTCACTCCCAAGCGCGATGGGCCAACCTTGCCCGGGTGGAACGCTGCCACCAAAAGGGGGCGCCGTTCCGATCCCTCCTACCTGCCCTCGAACCGGGCCGGTCGCCTTGCCCGGCAAGGCCCGGACTCGACCATGCGGGGCTGGGCCAGGCCCGAATCGTGCACGACGCTCCGAAGAGAAACGACGCTGCACCGATCCCCGCCGGCTCCCGCAATACCCACAGCCCGGCACGGACCGAGGGCTCGCGTCGGCTAAACGTCGCTCTAAACGCTGCCCGGGTCCACGTCGATGCCTTACTCGCATGCTCACACGCATATGCGACCCCTTTCACACTTACCAAGCCCGGCATCTCAGCGCCTCTCATGCATTCCACACACTCCGTCCATTCCACCACCGCACTCCCTGTTACACACCACACCTCTCGCGCACCTTCTTGTGCCCACTCTCCTGTTACATCCTCTGTAACACTCACCATCACGCGCTCTGATGTGCCCTCCCGCACCCGCGCCACCACCAACTCACTCTCTGGGTCACACTCCATACACTCTGTTTCACAAAGACCCTCCGACGTGCATTCGCTCTCGCACTCGGTATCACTCCCACACTTTGTAACACGCTCACTCTTTGACGCACACGTTTTTTTCACAAGCGCGCCATTTCCACTCACACAGCGCCCAACGGACCTCCCACAAACGCCCGCGGTACGCTGGGATCCCAAGCGCGCGAAAATACATCTTCCTGCAAAACCTCTTAGCACCATACACAGCCCGTCTTACCTTTGGGATCCTCCTCTCCACGCGCACCTGCAAATCTTTATAAGGATTAGCAAGTACGGCATCAGGATGTGAACTTAGAATTTGTGCACAATCCATTTCTCACTTCAATTCCTGGGCTACCTCCGTCGTCTTTTCAATTTCAACTATACCCATTATTTCTTTTTCTTTGTTCACCTCGACGACCGCTGGCTTTATTAAAATTCCCTCTTCCACCTCAGCGGTCGCCGGCTTCCCCACACCCCGGGTCGCGATTTCTACCCCCGTCCAGTTACCCGCGCTTTGCTCCAATTCGCTCAACCGGCGCTTCTCAACCCACTTTACCCCATCGCGTATCCCCGTGACCTCTTCACTCAACATGCGATCCATGCTCTCCCCACATCTCTGCATGCTCTCACCCATTCTGTCCCCAAATTTACCTATTCGCTCCAATTTGCTGTCTAACTTCCCAATTTGGTTACCCAAGTCATTTTTGAATTGCTCTCTCATCTTGGCCATAAGGGCCTCCATTTGCAGCATGAAAAGGTTCAAATCCACCGGTGCTGCGGGCGTGGCTGCCACGGCCACATGCACGCCGCCGCCATTTTGTGCGCCTGAAACCTCGTGCGCGAGGCCGCCATCTTGTGCGCCTGAAATCTCCGCTACCACATCCTCATTGCTCTCCTCCTCCAATTCTCTCAATTCCTCCCCGGGATCCTGGGTTGCCTCTAACCCTTCTTCTAACTCCCCTACCGGCATCCGGTCGCCTTGATCATCCATGGCACGAATTAAATTTAGGATGTTAACAAAATTTCGGCCGCTCGTAATTTTGCGTGCGATAAGCGCACTTCGGGTCCAAATCTCACTCCCCGACACCAATTGTTACGGAAACGGGGAGGGCGCTCCCCTGACCAAGGGGGGGGGGGGGTTAATCCCCCTGTCCTGTTAAGCTGGCCATCTCCACCGGTCCTGGTACTTGTAACGCTCCTTTGCGAGGTGGGATTGATCAGGGTTATTGGTCAAGGTGTTCTCCCGAATACCTTCACCAATCCCTCCGCAAAACAGGGAGACAAGTACCGCTCGAAACCACGGACAAGATGGTATTTGGCGAGCAGATTAGCAGTCCGCGGTTAGAGCCGTTAGCAAAGACTACCCCGATTCATAAGCGTTGGCCGAAATCGCACCACAGGAACTCAATGGGGAAATCACTAAAGCGATCGGACGAGGAGGAAACCAAACGGGTAAGAAATAACAGGATTTATTATTATGTACACGAACCCAAAGGAAGAGGAGAAATCAAAGTAATATACAGGAAATGGAAGGAGCAGAAGGACACAGAGCAATTCATTAACTAATACAGTCTTACTTATACCCAGACAGGACAACACAAACAGACTCACACGAATAGGGGATTGCAGGTAGGATTGGCTGGAGGGAGAAGAAAGTGGGACCACAGGGCGGGAGGGATGACGTTCGATCCCGTACAGGACGGCAGGGTTGATGCGAGCGGCCGCCGACTCTCCGCGCTCAGGTCCACACAGCAAGGTTTGCTTGAAGCAGCACGTCAGAGCTGCACATGGCTGGGGGCTCTTTTCAGCAGCGTCCCTCCTCTGGCTCGTACCTCTCACAAGCGCCTTCCTCCTCAGAACCCAACTCGGTCAATGCCCCTCCCTCCACGTATCTCTCAGTGCGTGCTCCCTCACTCATCTGCCGGTGGGGGCTTCCCGTAACGGGTTATATGGCCACGCCTTGGAACCTTCACGAACCTGCTCGATGTTTCTGGTCACGCCCTACCAAGCCATGCCCACCGATTCCTGGTTGGTCGTAAGGACTCTCTGGCCCTTACGTAAGGTCGTAAGGGCCTTTTGATGACGATGGGCGGGCCACGCCCTTCTTCTCGGGCTTGACAATGTGCGTAATGGCGGCGAATGCTGCTGGCGATGTCGGCCAATGCTGCTGGCATTGTAGGTTTTGGGGTATTGAAAAAAAGGGGATCTATCTTATTTGATTTGGTGCAGCGTAAGATCGACTAGTGGGAACATAGCCTTAACTGAAACACAGACTAATGAAATAACTATAGAGAGGTTCTATGATTGGCTACGTGGTGCGATCGACTAACTAAGGTGCACTCATTTCAATTAACAGCCAATTAAGGGGAAATGTACACAAGGGTTATTTATAAGGGATTTTAATACTAAATTTGATAAAGTGAAGTTTCTAAAAACTGCAACAATATATATATATATATATATATATATATATATATATATATAGATATATATATATATATATAGATATATATAGATATATATAGATATATATATGTATATGGATGGATGTAACCTACAAGACTACAAATGAAACAATTGAGTTAGTTAGGGTGAATGGGAGTATAAAATATTGTTGTTCGGGATTGGAGGTTACATGGGATGGTAGTGCACCACCCCTCTAGAAACCCTGGGAAGGAAGAGTCAGGAAGGCGGTTTGACAAATGGGAGAAAATAAGACAAAAGAGTGGTGGTCGTCATTATAAGCCTGGATTTTGAAACATTAATCAGGAGGGGGTCACCATAATGTTTCTCCTTCCCCACCCCCCCCCCCCCCCCCCCCACTGTTGTGTTTGATGAAAAGTTCCGCAAGCCTGTTACCTCTATACTACTCGCTCTGGTCGTGTTATAAAACGTCCAGACAAACTTAATCTATGATTTGATTTTCATTCTGAAGGCGAGGAGATGTAATGTGATGCCATGTTTCTGTTTCATGTTTGAATCTCTAAGTTGATTTTCATTCTGTTGATTATTATTCTGAAATTTTATCTTTAAATTGATTTTCATTCTGTAGGAGAGGAGATGTAATGTAACGCTATGGTCCTGTTCCATGTGTGTGTGTTGGTTCGGTGTTTTGTGAAATACCATATGCCCTTGTGACTTGAATGGGATCATGTGAGATCTTGAGGGAGCACACCATACAGCCATTGCCTGACAATAAAGCAGTTATCTTACACACTCTCATCCCCCATCCGCTCTGAATCCTACTATATTCCCCGCTTAATCCTTCAACTCACCTCCTGCACACGAAGCAAAAAGCGGAGCTAAGCAATTGGTTCACTTCTGTCTACAAATATCAGTTTATAATCGCAGAACAACCTCATTTCCATATAATATTATATTTTGAATGTGAATCCGAAAACGAACCTGCAGTTTTGCAGTACTTTGGCTCTGAATTTGTCCCGATCGGACATGCGCAGGGTGGAGTAAGCTCAATCCTTTACTCAGTCTGTGTGTCTGGCAGTCAAGTATAACTGAAAATCATTTCAAACAAGAAATTTATAGTTTTTAAGGACGTCATAAAGTACATAAACAACAAGCATGAAGAACTAATGTAACGTTGTAGCGGCTGCCGCTGGGGTTACACAATCGCCTTGCACCTATCAAGGACGCGGAGCGATCACCAGGCCGGGCTCGTCCAGGACGCCCGGGCAGGCCCGCGCTCGACTTGCCAGGCCTCGGTCGGGACGCCCGGGCAGGCTCGCCCTCAACTTGCCAGGCCGCAGCCGGGACGCGGGGCCACGCCCCCTGGCGCCAGGCCTGGGCAAACCCCCTGGCGGAATAGATATATATTGCTGACCGTAAAACGTTTTTCCGAGAGTGCCTGAGTGTTTGATTCGAATAAAGCAGCTCAGATGAATTCAAGCTTTTTGTCGCGTCCATTCTTTCGATCGACGTGGGAGCCACAGCTCCTTCATTGGTGACCTACCGACATGGACACGGCAGTGACGCTTAAACTGCCTACCTTCTGGGAGGCTCACGCGGCTGTTTGGTTCGCTCAGGCGGACTCTCAGTTCGCCCTGCGAGGCATCACCGCGGACGACACCCGCTTCCACCATGTTGTGGCGGCGCTTGGTTCCGCCACCGCGGCCCGCGCCTTGAGCCTCCTCGAGCACCCGCCGGCTGCTGACAAATACGGCGCGATTAAGAAGCTTCTACTCGATGCTTTCGCCCTCCCAGCGGCGGAACGCGCACGGCGCCTGCTCGATTTGCCCGAGCTCGGCGACACGCGCCCTTCCGAGCGAATGGACTACATGCTTTCGCTGCTCGGCGAGCACTCTCCGGCATTCCTGTTCCGGGAGCTGTTCCTCCGTCAGCTGCCTAACCCGGTACGCCTCGCCCTGGCAAGCACGACGATCACAGATCCCCGGGCCCTTGCCAGAGAAGCCGACAAACTCTCCGCCGCGGGACAGCGCATCGCAGCGGCGACATGGGACCCGCCGCCGCCTGATGCACCATCCATGGCGCCCGAGCACCCGGCGCGTTCGACGGCCGAACTGCCGACGCAATTGGCGGCCGCTATACCGAGCCGACCACGTCCAGCACGACGTCCGAAGCCTCCACCCGACCAAGCGTGGTGTTCCTATCATGCCAGGTTCGGACAGAAGGCCCGGACATGCCGACCCCCGTGCACCTTCGGCGGGTCGGGAAACGGCCAGGCCGGCGTTCATTACCTGCCATGAGCGCCGGCCACAGTCACACGGGCAACTTACTGTTCATCACGGACAAAGCGTCCGGACGGCGCTTCCTGTGCGACACCGGCGCCCAACTGAGCGTCATGCCCGCCTCTGACCAGGACAGGCAATCCGCGGTTTGCGGCCCCTCCTTGGTTGCGGCCAACGGATCGACTATCCGCACCTTCGGCCCGCGCAACGTCACCCTCTGCTTCGGCGGCCAACGCTTTGCTTGGACGTTTGTAACCGCCAACGTGCCCATGGCTCTGCTAGGCGCCGACTTCCTCTGCGCACACGGACTGCTGGTGGACGTCCAACGGCGTCGTTTAATCAACGCTGAAACCTTCAGCTCCCTGGTATGCACATTGAGCAGCTCCGCGCCGACCGAGCTGGCATGCGCCGTCCCGGCGGCGAACGAGTTTGCTCGCCTGCTCGCGGAGTTCCCGGCCCTCACGCGGCCGACGTTTTCGGCCGTCGCAGTACGGCATGGGATCGAGCACCACATACCAACCACGGGCCCGCCGGTCTACGCCAGGGCCCGCCGCCTCGACCCAGCCAAGCTTGCCGTTGCGAAGGCCGAATTCGACGCGTTGGAGCACCTCGGCATCGTGCGGCGCTCCGATAGCGCGTGGGCCTCGCCACTGCACATCGTGCCAAAGCCGGGGGGTGGATGGCGCCCGTGTGGCGACTACCGCCGTCTTAATGACGCTACAACACCCGACAGGTACCCGATCCCGCATATCCAAGACTTCTCCGCCCGTCTGGCGGGACGGGTCATTTTTTCGAAAATTGATCTCATACGGGGATATCACCAGGTACCTGTCAGGGCGGCCGACGTCCCTAAAACGGCAGTCATCACGCCGTTCGGCTTATTCGAGTTCTTGCGGATGCCGTTTGGTCTCAAGAACGCGGCTCAGGCGTTCCAGCGCTTGATGGACGGCGTGCTGCGTGACCTGCCGTTCCTTTTCGTTTACCTGGACGACATCCTCGTCGCCAGCACGTCCCGGGCCGAGCACCTCCTCCACCTCCGAACACTGTTCGGGCGCCTCAGCGAGCACGGCCTCATCGTCAACCCGGCCAAATGCCACTTCGGCACGACGGCCGTTGATTTTTTGGGCCACCACATCACCAAGAACGGGGCTGTGCCGCTGCCAACCAAGGTCGAGGCCATCACCACTTTCCCGCGTCCCCGCACCATAAAGGCCCTGCAGGAATTCCTGGGAATGGTGAATTTTTATCACCGCTTCGTGCCCCGCGCTGCTCAACTCATGCGGCCCCTCTACGAAGCCCTCCGGGGCAAGCCGGCCAAGCACGACATCGCCTGGTCCGCAGCAATGGATGCGGCCTTCCAAAGCTCAAAGCGGGCCCTCGCCGACGCAACACTGCTCGCTCACCCGGTGCTCAACGCTCCCATCGCCCTCACCACGGATGCCTCCGACTACGCGGTGGGCGCCGTACATGAGCAATGGGTGAACGGGGTTTGGCAGCCACTCGCTTTTTTCAGCCGGCAGCTCCGGCCGAACGAGCTCAAATACAGCACGTTTGACCGGGAGCTCCTCGGTCTACACCTGGCCGTCCGCCATTTCCGCCACCTCCTGGAGGGCCGACCTTTCACGGCGTTCGTCGACCACAAGCCGTTGGTTTACGCCATGGCCAAGGTCACGGAGCCATGGTCGGCCCGCCAACAGCGCCACCTCTCCGCCGTGTCGGAGTTTACCACGGACATCCGGCACGTCGCCGGCAAAAACAACGCCGTGGCCGACTGTCTTTCCCGGGCCAGCGCGAACGCGGTCCACCTGGGCGTGGATTTTGCGCTTATGGCGGCGGACCAAACCACCGACACCACGGTGCAAGCCCTCCGGGCGGCGGACACGGGCCTCCGCCTGGCCGACATCCCCTGCGCGGACACTGTCCTGCTCTGCGACGTCTCCCAAGGCCGGCCTCGCCCCATCGTGCCCGTCACCTGGCAACGCCGCATCTTCGCCTCCCTCCACGGCCTTTCCCACCCGGGCCGGAAAGCTTCCCAGAAGCTGGTGTCGGCGCGTTTCGTCTGGCACGGCCTTCGTCGGGACGTCCGCGATTGGACCAGCGCCTGCACCGCCTGCCAACGGGCCAAGGTCCACCGACACACCCAGGCCCCGCTGGCACCTTTCACCGTGCCCGAACGACGTTTCGACCACGTCAACGTGGATCTGGTGGGCCCCCTTCCCCCATCACGAGGGTTCACACACCTGCTCACCATGGTGGACAGGACCACCAGGTGGCCGGAGGCCGTTCCCCTCGTCTCCACCACCACCGCCGACGTGGCACAGGCCTTCATCGCCACCTGGGTCGCCCGCTTCGGCGCACCGGCGGACATCTCGTCAGACCGCGGACCACAGTTCACCTCCGAGCTGTGGGGCGCGGTCGCCCGCAACCTGGGGGTCAAGCTCCACCGTACTACGGCCTACCACCCCCAAGCAAACGGGTTGTGCGAGCGATTCCACCGCTCCATGAAGGCCGCGCTCATGGCCGGCCTTCAAGACGGCGGTTGGGCCGACCGGCTGCCGTGGGTCCTTTTGGGCCTTCGCACGGCCCCCAAGGAGGACCTCCAGGCATCCACCGCCGAGCTGGTCTATGGCCAGGTGCTACGCGTCCCGGGCGAATTCGTGCCCGACGCTACCAGCCCCTGGTCCGCAGCTCGCCAGCGCTCGGACCTCCAGGAGGCCGCCCGACGGTTTGCCCCCGTGCCGACATCCCACCACGGTGACCCCCAGTCCTACGTCCCCCCAGCACTCCGCACCGCGGAGTATGTTTTTGTGCGTCACGACGCACATCGGCGGCCACTCCAGCCGCCGTACGACGGGCCCTTCCGGGTGCTGCGACGGGACGACAAGTCGTTCGTCATCGACATCGGCGGCAGGTCGGACCGGATTGCAGTGGACCGCCTCAAGCCGGCGCACGTGGACGTCGACCACCCACCACGGGTGGCCCTCCCGCCGCCGCGAGGCCGCCCCCCGTCCACGGTGCCCCCCACTCGACCGCCCACCACCTCACCGGACCCCCTCCCACGACCCGCCAGGGGTCGCTTCGGCCGGGTCATCAGGACCCCCCTCAAGTTGACCCTGCCGGTGCAAGTCGATTCTGGGGGGACGTGTGTAGCGGCTGCCGCTGGGGTTACACAATCGCCTTGCACCTATCAAGGACGCGGAGCGATCACCAGGCCGGGCTCGTCCAGGACGCCCGGGCAGGCCCGCGCTCGACTTGCCAGGCCTCGGTCGGGACGCCCGGGCAGGCTCGCCCTCAACTTGCCAGGCCGCAGCCGGGACGCGGGGCCACGCCCCCTGGCGCCAGGCCTGGGCAAACCCCCTGGCGGAATAGATATATATTGCTGACCGTAAAACGTTTTTCCGAGAGTGCCTGAGTGTTTGATTCGAATAAAGCAGCTCAGATGAATTCAAGCTTTTTGTCGCGTCCATTCTTTCGATCGACGTGGGAGCCACAGCTCCTTCAACGTGTTAGATAGGGTGGTGTAAAAGACGCTACATCAACGGCGGTGAACCCTTGGAATCTTCATGTTATTTCAATTCAATTATATACCTGAACACTGTAGAACACAAATCGCCTTTTCGCACTTGAAAAACCTTTCCATCTAGCAGGACTTGGAAAAACATTACGGCATTTTACTTCATCACAACCAATCAAATTTGCCACTCGTAGACCCAAAACATGTCGTTGTTTCTATCTGCTTCTTTCTCTCCCAATGCATATAGCATTATTAATTATTGGGGTTAGCATACGTCCGGTGTTTCCCCGGCCATGCCATTTTCGGTCCTTAAATCTCCGTCCGGCCAGGTTTTTAAATTATCTAAACATGTTTTAAAACCCAGGCTAGACAGCTTATTATTTTTTTGTATTAGTGACTGTCCCGATCCACCCGTAAAACGGGGTGAATAGGGACAGCCATAAAAATCCTATTTATTCCTATTTAACCCATATATGGGGTTAATAGGGACTATAAGTTGCTTTTTTTTAAAACAAGAAAACACTTTCAACCCAAATATCAACAAATCTGTATGGTTATCAATTTTCAGCGAAAAAAGTTTCCGAACTTTTTTTCAGTTTGTGTCCCTATTCACCTTGCTGTCCGTATTCACCCCATTTTTACGGTACGGTACCAGCGACATCATAACAATGGCGCTACTTTTGTCACCATACTCAGCAGGGCATTTCCTCAAGAGGAATTTCCTCCTCCCCATTAATGCCAAACAATGGGGATTGTCCGTGCTATTGTAGCGGCTACCGCTGGGTATATACAATCGCCTTGCACCTACCGAGGACGCGGAGCGATCACCATGCCGGGCTCGTCCAGGACGCCCGGGCATGCCCGCTCTCGACTTGCCAGGCCTCGTCCGGGATGCCCGGGCATGCCCGCTCTCGACTTGCCAGGCCTCGTCCAGGACGCCCGGGCACGCCCCCTCTCGCCTTTCCCGGGCAAATGCTCCGGGATAATGTGTATATATATTGCTGCCCGATAAACGGGCTTTTCAGAGTACCCGAGTTGATTTGAGTTAATAAAGAAACTTGGACGAATTCCAGCTTTTTGTCGCGTCCATTCTTCCGATTAACATTGGAGCATAGCTCCTACATTGGTGACCCCGACGTGATTAAAAAGCTCCTCCTCGACGCTTTCGCCCTCTCATCAGCGGAACGCGCACGGCGCCTGCTCGACCTGCCCGAGCTCGGCGACACGCGCCCGTCCGAGCGAATGGACTACATGCTTTTGCTGCTTGGCGAGCACTCTCCGGCATTCCTGTTCCGGGAGCTGTTCCTCCGTCAGCTGCCTAGCCCGGTACGCCTCGCCCTGGCAAGCACGACGATCACGGATCCCCACGCCCTCGCCAGGGAAGCCGACAAGATCTCCGCGGCAGGCCAACGCATTGGAGCAGCGACCTGGAGCCCACCGCCGTCCGAAGCAACGCCCATGGCGCACGAGCACCCGGCACGGTCGACGACCGAACTGCCGACGCAATTGGCGGCCGCTACGCCGCGCCGACCACCTCCAGCACGACGACCGGGGCCTCCACCTGGCCAGGCGTGGTGTTATTATCATGCCAGGTTCGGACAGAAGGCTCGGACATGCCAACCCCCGTGCATCTTCGGCAAGCCGGGAAACGGCCGGGCCGGCGTTCATTACCAGCCATGAGCGCCGGCCACACGGGCAACTTACTTTTCATCAGGGACAAAGCGTCCGGACAGCGCTTCCTGTGTGACACCGGCACCCAACTGAGCATCATACCCACCTCCGATCAGGACAGGCAGTCCGCGGTTTGTGGCCCCTCCTTGGTTGCGGCCAACGGATCGGCCATCCGCACCTTCGGCCCATGCAACTTCACCCTCTGCTTCGGCGGCCAAAGCTTTAATTGGACTTTTGTAACCGCAAGCGTGCCCATGGCTCTGCTAGGCGCCGACTTCCTCTGCGCACACGGACTGCTGGTGGACGTCCAACGGCGTCGCCTCATCAACGCCGAGACCTTCAGCTCCCTGGCATGCACATTGAGCAGCCCCACTCTGACCGAGCTGGCATGCGCCCTCCCGGCGGCGAACGAGTTTGCTCGCCTGCTCACGGAGTTCCCGGCCCTCACGCGGCCGACGTTTTCGCCCGTCGCAGTACGACATGGGATCGAGCACCACATACCAACCACGGGCCCGCCGGTCTACGCCAGAGCCCGCCGCCTCGACCCAGCCAAGCTCACCGTGGCCAAAGCCGAGTTCGACGCTTTGGAACACCTCGGCATCGTGCGGCGCTCCGATAGCGCGTGGGCTTCGCCACTACACATCGTCCCAAAACCAGGGGGCGGCTGGCGCCCATGTGACAACTACCGCCGCCTTAACGACGCTACCACCCCCGACAGGTATCCGATCCCGCACATCCAAGACTTCTCCGCCCGTTTGGCAGGACGGGTCATTTTTTCAAAGATCGATTTAATACGGGGATACCACCAGGTACCTGTCAGGGCGGCCGACGTCCCAAAAACGGCCGTCATCACGCCGTTCAGCTTATTCGAATTCCTGCGAATGCCGTTTGGCCTCAAGAATGCGGCTCAGGCGTTCCAGCGCTTGATGGACGGCGTGCTGCGCGACCTGCCGTTCCTCTTCGTTTACCTGGACGACATCCTCGTCGCCAGCACTTCCTGGGCCGAGCACCTCCTCCACCTCTGAACACTGTTCGGGTGCCTCAGCGAGCACGGCCTCATCATCAACCCGGCCAAATGCCACTTCGGCACGACGGCCGTTGATTTTTTGTGCCACCACATCACCAAGAACGGGGCCGTGCCGCTGCCAACCAAGGTCGAGGCCATCACCACGTTTCCGCGTCTCCGCTCCATAAAGGCCCTGCAGGAATTCCTGGGAATGGTGAATTTCTATCACCGCTTCGTGCCCCGTGCTGCTCAACTCATGCGGCCCCTCTACGAAACCCTCCGGGGCAAGCCGGCCAAGCACGACGTCGTCTGGTCCGCAGCAATGGGCGCGGCCTTTAAAAGCTCAAAGCGGGCCCTCGCCGACGCAACACTGCTCGCTCACCCGGTGCTCAACGCTCCCATCGCCCTCACCATGGATGCCTCCGACTACGCGGTGGGTGCCGTACATGAGCAATGGGTGAACCGGGTTTGGCAGCCACTCGCTTTTTTCAGCCGGCAACTCCGGCCGAACGAGCTCAAATATAGCACGTTTGACCATGAGCTCCTCGGTCTACACCTGGCCATTCGCCATTTCCGCCACCTCCTGGAGGGCCGACCCTTCACGGCGTTCGTCGACCACAAGCCGTTGGTTTACGCAATGGCCAAGGTCACGGAGCCGTGGTCGGCCCGCCAACAGCGCCACCTCTCCGCCGTGACGGAGTTTACCACGGACATCCGGCACGTCACCGGCAAAGACAACGCCGTGGCCGACTGTCTTTCCCGGGCCAGCGCGAACGCGGTCCACCTCGGCGTGGACTTCGCGCTTATGGTGGCGGACCAAACCACCGACACCACGGTGCAAGCCCTCCGGGCGGCGGACACGGGCCTCCGCCTGGCCGACATCCCCTTCGCGGACACTGTCCTGCTCTGCGACGTCTCCCAAGGCCAGCCTCGCCCCATCGTGCCCGTTACCTGGCAACGCCGCATCTTCGCCTCCCTCCACGGCCTTTCCCACCCGGGCCAGAAAGCTTCCCAGAAGCTGGTGTCGGCGCGATTCGTCTGGCACGGCCTTCAACGGGACGTCCGCAATTGGACCAGCACCTGCATAGCCTGCCAACAGGCCAAGGTCCACCGACACACCCAGGCCCCGCTGGCACCTTTCACCGTGCCCGAACGACGTTTCGACCACGTCAACGTGGACCTGGTGGGCCCCCTCCCCCCATCACGGGGTTTCACACACCTGCTCACCATGGTGGACAGGACCACCAGGTGGCCGGAGGCCGTTCCCCTCGTCTCCGCCACCACCGCCGACGTGGCGCAGGCTTTCATCGCCACCTGGGTCGCCCGCTTCGGCGCACCGGCGGACATCTCGTCGGACCGCGGACCGCAGTTCACCTCCGAGCTGTGGGGCGCGGTCGCCCGCAACCTGGGGGTCAAGCTCCACCGTACTACGGCCTACCACCCCCAAGCCAACGGGTTGTGCGAGCGATTCCACCGCTCCATGAAGGCCGCGCTCATGGCCGGCCTTCAGGACGGCGGTTGGGCCGACCGGCTGCCGTGGGTCCTTTTGAGCCTCCGCACGGCCCCCAAGGAGGACCTCCGGGCGTCCACCGCCGAGCTTGTCTACGGCCAGGCGCTACGCATCCCGGGCGAATTCGTGCCCGACGCTACCAGTCCCTGGTCCGCAGCTCACCAGCGCTCGGACCTCCAGGAGACCACCCGACGGTTTGCCCCCGTGCCAATGTCCCACCACGGTGACCCCCAGTCCTACGTCCCCCCAGCGCTTTGCACAGCGGAGTACGTTTTTGTGCGTCATGACGCACATCGGGGGCCACTCCGGCCGCCGTACGACGGGCCCTTCCGGGTCCTGCGACGGGACGACAAGTCGTTCGTCATCGACATCGGCGGCAGGTCGGACCGGATTGCGGTGGACCGCCTCAAGCCGGCGCACGTAGACATCGACCAACCGCCACGGTTGGCCTTTCTGCCGCGGCGAGGCCGCCCCCCGTCCACAGTGCCCCCCACTCGACTGCCCACCACCAAACCGGACCCCCCCCCCCCACGACCCGCCAGGGGTCGCTTCGGCCGGGTCATCAGGACCCCCCTTAAATTGACCCTGCCGGTGCAAGTCGATTCTGGGGGGACGTGTGTAGCGGCTACAGCTGGGTATACACAATCGCCTTGCACCTACCGAGGATGCGGAGCGATCACCATGCCGGGCTCGTCCAGGACGCCTGGGCATGCCCGCTCTCGACTTGCCAGGCCTTGTCCGGGACGCCCGGGCATGCCCGCTCTCGACTTGCCAGGCCTCGTCCAGGACGCCCGGGCACGCCCCCTCTCGCCTTTCCCGGGCAAACGCTCCGGGATAATGTGTATATATATTGCTGCCCGATAAACGGGCTTTTCAGAGTACCCGAGTTGATTTGAGTTAATAAAGAAACTCGGACGAATTCCAGCTTTTTGTCGCGTCCATTCTTCCGATTAACGTTGGAGCATAGCTCCTACACTATATCCTTTTCAAGCAATGAAGCAGCACGTACCGTTTTTAAAGTCTTTGGTATGACTTGAACCGGTCCAAACCAGATCGGTGTTGTTTAGGAGACACCATCTCCTTGCTGACTGGCAATTGACTCCCTACGGGAGCTCATCCGCCCTTTGCCAGGTGTTGTTTTTGGTCCTGGCAGGGTGTCACAGTCACCCTCATCCCCATTAGCAAAGCGGCAGGTAGCACTTGGTTACATGTTACCAATGGCAGTCCCAAAAGACTGACCTGACCTTATGATTAATGAAAAAGTATGTATGATTTTTTCAATTCTGAGTAAATATTTATTTTTGAGGAAAAGTTATTTTATGTTGATGATATAGTTAGATAAAGGTCAGCATTTTTTATGTATTATATATGCAGGTACTCAGCCACAGTATGAGGTGAAGTAGATCTTGTAGCTAAAGCACTGTGTTGTGTACTACATACAAGATTGCCACATGGCCATTGTGGGTTAGTTGGAACAGAAAGCATGGCGTTAGTTCAAACACGTTCCAACTAACCCCACATCCTATATTTTGCTATCTCGCAGTTCCTCAGACGCTGCAGCCATACCAAGGCAAAGGCTGCATATCCTACATTTTCATTCCATGACCATGAAAAAGTGAAGAGTGTCACCATGAACACAAAGATATTGTAATGAAACTTCCAGCCCATACAAAAACGGTGGTACAAAGCGTTGCTCACAAAAACTTGTCTTCCTGGTAGATTTGTCTGCCTACAGCCCAGAGTAGTTGTGTCAAACCCCATTGTAATCAACATATTTATCTGAGAATAATTCATTACTCTGCACTCGCGAAGCGAAAAGTAGGGTTAGGCATTCGGGTGCGTGCGTACGTGTGGCGTACGTGTCTGCATTTTTGAAAATTCATTTTTTCGGCAACCGTTGGTTCAATTGACACAAAGTTTTACAATAGGAGCGCATCCGCCTGTAGAATTTGATATTCATAATCATAACGTCATAGGTCACGTGGTATGGGCGCCATATTGGAAAAACGTTCCACCTCTATATCTCCGAAACCGCTCGATGAAAAAAATTGAAACAAGGCACATCAAGTACTCCCCATGCGGAATAAGATATGTTAATGATGATGTCATCAGTACCTTAATTATGACGTCATAATTTGACGAGTATAACGCTTCATTTGATCAGTATATCTTTCGATTATGGATAGATTTACGTATGCACGTGAGAGGAATTTTTGAGGTCACGTGTATCCTCCCCTCCATGAATCACAATCAATCACCGTTGTTGCATCAGTCCACCACCCCTCATGTATGGAGAATACAGTGCATAAGTCGAGGGAAATTCTACCATTTTTGCTTATGTAATAAATAGATGTTGTAGTGTTTTGACCGACAGATTTTAAGAAAAAATAAATAAAAGCTAACTTTCACCTTTTAAAAATCGTATAATATCGTCTTTTCTCACTTGTTTTGGAAGTAGAGCAAACTGCATTGTGATGCTTTAGAAGGCGGTGTATAATCAGAAATACTGTTTGATAAGGTGATACATTACTGTTATATGAAGAAAATGGAAATGTTGAAAAAATAAGTTTGGAATATATCAAGCGTTTTCTGAATCTAATCAATATGAGAAACGAGATTGAATGAGACTGACCAATATAATAGGTGAAGAAGAAGATGGAGAAAGTTTTTGTTTCAATGTTAATTGAAACCGGCCCATCTATCATCACCTTACTCAACTATATCATACTGTTTGCAGATTGACTAACATCTGATTGATAAACAAATGGCGATCAGAATTGATGGCGAGCATATATACGGCGTATAAATCCTCTATTTGTGGACGGACAAACGCACGCAGGCACACATGCAAGCATGCTGAGATAGAGCTCCTTTTATATTGTAGATACAGGCTCTCTCTCATAGTGTATACAACTTCTTGTCTTGCTGGTGCATTATGGGAAATAAAAGTTCAGAGTTTAGCGAACAATATTAGAAGGGTGGAGATTGAAATGAGTTTTTCCTTCCCTTACTCGACTTTTGAATAATTATACTTATCTACCAGTATGAAAAAGAACTACTAATACTTATTTAATGGCTTCAAATTATTCCCACCTCGTGTGGTCGGCCAGTGAACGTTTTGTGACCAACAACCTGCCAATTTAGAGTCAAGTCTGAAATCAAATTCAGCCTGGAGAGCTCAAAGGTAACTGAACTACATCTGCACCATCCGATTTGATTCTACCAGTGCCAAAAATAATCTGATGCTCACTCTTAAGCATTCCATTCTCTTTGGTCTCACTCAGTGCCATGTTGTCACTTCCTTACCTGCAACTTTATAAAAAGGTCTTCAGCTCTAAGTCTTTAAAAAAAGGCTTTTATCATGAAACCCTGGTAATATTGTTAAATGTGCAATTGACTTAAGAAACTGCTATAATTTTTCAGGATTCAATCCTCCTGGAAGCAGCTGGAATCCTGCCTTTCTCTCCGTCCCAGTTCAAGACTGTTATCGCTGAATGCCAGGATCGGTTCCGTGCCGTGATTCAGCTCTGGAGGAAAGGACATTTTCATGCTTCATCAAGTTAAGAATTTCTACTGGTGATTCCATTTATGGCATGCTTTAACGATGAATCTGTAAAAAAGAAAATTAAACAAAAACTTTTTTGAGGCTGAGGTCATTCAACTTACACCATGTAATAAGCCCTTAACGGGCACCATCTATGTAACAATTACTATTTTATTCCTTCCAGACCTTTCATCACAAGTGTTGTAATTTCATGTTAAAGATGTGTCGATGTTAAAGACCAAAAAGGGTTTTTAATTCACTGAAGGGATGAATTATCAGATCATTCGAAGCAGATGGGTTTGTAGGAATTCGTTGGACTGAAAAATACCTTTAGAAAGAAAGAATTTCAAATGTGTGAATGTGAAGACTCGAATTTCAATCATTTTCCCTCCAATTTTTTTTTAGTAAGAGCGTAATTATGTAATCAACAACAGCAACAGAACACGCTTGACAACTAGACCTGATGGTTGATGTTTTTTTTTTGTTTTTTTTTAAATATACAAGATCGAGGCTCGTGAAAGAGCTAACATTTGATACATTAGTGCCAACTGACAGTGAGGTTTTAAAGCTCAATTCCACATCGCACTGGACCCAGTCACATGGTATCGAAACTATTAGCAAAAAGTGCCAGAGTATATGCATCGATATTTAAATGAGAAGAGCAACGAGGGAGGCTGAGAATCCATTTCTCTTTGGAAGGGGCTGCTGGTTTTCAATTACCGCAGCGGTTGGAGCAATGAATGGCTAGATACATCACTCCATAGATGCTGTCTACCCCATACCTGCTCCTGGCAGGATTGCAACTCGATGCGTGATGTTATAGTCAGATGAAGCAGATCAGCTTTGCTGATTTCCCAACTTTCGGAGAACTATTCATGCACAACTATATTCATGAAAGCGAATGTAATGTGCTCAAATCTAATTCCATATGAGAATACGTACAAAGTTATTTGTGTTGTTAGTGGTAAATTACAAGAAACATATTCCATTTTATTAACAGTATGAGGAATGGCTGGGTTGTTGAAAGGCTAAATCCTTGCTTTTGTCTTTTACCTTCCCGGTGTGGGTTTGATACCCATGGCCATTAACAGCTGGGGTCTTAATACAGTCCAGTTTACATTTCCTGTGTGGCCATAAGCAAAGGATCCACTGTTACCTTTCAATACGAGTTAACTTTAGGGCTGGTATTGTCAATATATGTGTATCATAACAGTGTCATATATGCATGCACAGTGTATGATCAAGTTATTGCTATTCTTAAAATTCATGTCTCGCATTTCCTTGCATAAATGCAATCCTGGGTCGCAATCAATAAACATGGAATCTTCGGCCATTTCTGGTTTTAGGTCGGCACAGGCAAGGCACTGACTGTCAATGCAAACGTTACAGCCCGAGGCAGTCGCAGCGGGCTTTCGAGAGAACCACTCTCCACACTTCAAATGATTCCCTCAACTGGCTCAACATGCACTTTGGCAACAGTCATCAGACAAAGATTTGCTGTCGAATGGACCCCAACTCACCAGATATGTCACTGCCAGATTTCTATATTTCTATAACGGTGAAGGGTAACATCTACAGAGGAAGGCCACTATCCATTGCAGACGCCAAATCAACAATTATCAATGAAATTAGCTCAATTCATACAGCGGAATGTATCAGTGATGAACAATTTTGCCCGTCAAATCCAAGTGTGCTTGCAATGCCATGGTAAACATTTGGAGTGTCATGGCAAGTCAATCCTGGCCTATTTAAGAGGATCTGTGCCAAAAGCTGTGCCATTTATATTAAATAGAATGGGTTGTTTTTCTAGGGTCACCCTGTAATTGGTTGCTTGTCCATGCTCTATCCTTTTAACTGCTGAGAGTCCAGCAAGGTAGCAGCACGTACCATTTAAAAAAGTTTTTGGTATGACTCAGACTGGGTTGGAACCACTGACCTCCCAGATTCAGAGCAGGTGCTCCAACCATTAAACCATTTCAGCTCAATCATTCATTCTGAAAATTTGGCTGTTTATTAACATTTTTTCAGAAATCAGTTATCAAATCTGTTTTCAACTTGATAGAGCATGCAGGGCATCTACATTACTGAATCAGTTTCTTTATTTTATAAATCTGTTGTCTGCTTACCTTAATCCTGTCAAATCCGCATTATTGAAGCTTATTTATTGATGCTGAAATTTTTTTTTTTTCTTCCTGATCCCATTTTCCTTGGTCCAGAAACTCTTGGTGATTGCATTTTATAATCAAACCCAAAGCTTTTCATTTATAGCATACCATGTGAAAAGGTGAGGTGTGGGCAACAGTCCTCTGTCGGGATTGTTGGTTGTAGGGCAAGATTTCCCCCACTATATAACCTCCTTGTTGAGCAAAATTCAGTATCCTGAATGTGCGTACTTGAGGGCTCTCTGCCAGATGATATAGCAGGAAATTTCAAATGAAAAATGTTCATAATGCTGAAAAAAATTAACAGGGAAAATATATATGTATGGTGGACGGGGAAGGGTATATGTATGGTGGAGGGGGAAGAATATTGTCGTGTCCGTGCCGATAAAGACTGGCCTCGGGCGAATGACCGAACAAACTTACTTCTGAGGCGTTCAGTCAGACAATGGAAGATTTTCTTTTCACGTGAGGGAAAGGAGAGTGACGAGGCTTACCTGCATGGGCGGACGCGGCACGTCTGGTTTTCCGAATACCGACAGATAAATGGGACAGGGCAAGGAATTAAAGTTCAACAAATAACAGGTTTAATGAAAATAATGCGAAGGACAAGTAAATGTGCAGGACTAAAATTCCTATTTGGGGCGCCCCCACACAGACTCGTAAAACAGCACAAGGGGACAAATAACTGAAAGTAATAAACGTGTGTAATGAATGTTAGCTGATACTCAGCTCTAGTCCCCTTGACCATCCGGGGTCGTCACAGGCCTCGCGTCCCTGCATGGGAAAACACGCTTTGGCGCGAAGCCGCGTTCACCGCTACGCCGACGCAAAGCGAACAGACCCTCGTTCCGTCCTCGTCCCAGGCTCCACAAAGCCCCGAGGTCTCTCAGGCGCACACAGCCGTCATGAAGTCAGCACCAACGAACCAGGAAAAGGATGCTTGCGCTCCTCCACGCAGCCAGGACCAAGAGAAATATGCATCTGCTAGCAATGAATGCCCCACAACACAAGAGGGAGAAAATGGCAATGCATCCCCATGCGATCACATCCACGAAGCCAGAGAGGGAAAATTCCGGGACTCGGTCTCCAACGTCACCAGATGACGTCCGTGCGTGCTCCATTCAAAGAGTCCATCTCATCGTTCCATCACCCGGACCAATCATCACCTTTCAGGGAGGGGCCTCATGGCCCTGCCTGCTTGGTGTTGCGATGACTCGGTTGGCGGCACCAGCGGTGGTGTTCCATGTCCGAATCCGGTCACTTTATTTGGTGTTATTAATTACGCGCCAATCACTTGGCTGCTAGTGTGTGTAGTGCCATGTCATAAGGAACAAAGGAAAAATCACAGATGTCATTTACATACAGGGGATTTACCCTCAACCCCTAAGCTTCATAGCACAAGAGCCACCCTTTATATGGCCACACGTCACACTTAATTCGAACAAACGGAGCTGACTAAAGTTACAGGAAGTGGCTGCACGACATCAGGAGCATGATAATCTACAGAATCTAACCTGGCCCGAAGGTATTTCATTGGCTACCCCCCATAAACATAATAATAACAAAAATACATACATATATATATATATATATATATATATATATATATATATATATATATATATATATATATATATAGTCACGTGAAAAAGTAAGTACGCCCCATGTAAAGTTTTGACTTTTTCAACATATTTCAACATACAGCTATTTGATCTTCATTTCAACAATATTGACAGATAAAGGTGATATAATATAACAAATATCATGAAACATTTACATTTTGTAGTCCATTGTATAATTTAAATAAACATAAATGCAAATTTCGCATGTGGAAAAAGTAAGTACACCCCCACATTTTTCACTACTTCAAATACCTAAAATTAGAATCAGGTGCACCAGCTCAGGTGCAAATGATTAGAACATCGTTAGAGAGGATCTTGGAGGAACCTGTTATTTAAACCTCAGACATTTAGTTTGGTTTGCTCTTTGTTGTTGAAGTGTGCCGCATCACCATGCCAAGATCAAAAGAGCTCTCTGAGGCCTTCAGAAAGAAGGTTATAGATGCCTATGAGTCTGGGAAGGGATTTAAAAAGATCTCCAAACAATTTGAAATCAATCATTCTACTGTCTGGAAGATCATCTACAAGTGGAGAGGATTCCAAACAACTGCCAACTCGTTCAGGCCAGACCGCCCCAGCAAGTTCAGCCCGAGAGCAGACCGCAAGATGCTGAAAGAAGTCTCTAAGAACCCCAGAATGTCATCACGGGACCTACAGGTAGCTCTTGCCACTGTTGATGTCAAAGTGCACGAGTCTACCATAAGAAAGAGGCTGCACAAATTTGATCTACATGGGAGGTGTGCCAGGAGGAAACCTTTGCTGTCCAGAAAGAACATCAGGGCAAGACTAAGGTTTGCCAATGAACACCGAGGCAAAGACCAGCACTTCTGGAACAATGTGCTCTGGACAGATGAGTGAAAAGTAGAGCTATTTGGCCACAGTACCAGAAGACATGTTTGGCGAAAACCGAAGACATGTTTGGCGAAAACCAAAGACAGCATTTGACCACAATAACCTGATACCAACTGTAAAGCATGGTGGTGGAAATATTATGGTTTGGGGCAGCTTTGCTGCATCAGGGCCTGGGCAGCTCACTATCATAGAATCCACTATGAATTCTTCATTGTACCAGAGGGTGCTTGAGGATAATGTGAGGCCATCTGTCGGAAAGTTGAAGCTCAACCGAAGGTGGACCATGCAACATGACAATGACCCTAAACATACCAGTAAATCCACCAAGGAATGGCTGAAACGAAAGAAATGGAGGGTTCTGGAATGGCCAAGTCAAAGCCCGGATCTAAATCCCATCGAGATGTTGTGGGGGGATTTGAAACGAGCTGTGCATGCAAGAAACCCCTCAAACATCGCACAGCTGAAAGAATTCTGCAAGGAGGAGTGAGCAAAAATTTCTCCCAGTCGATGTCAGAGACTGGTAGACAGTTATAAGAAACGCCCACGTGAGGTTGTTTCTGCCAAAGGGGGCAATACCACCTATGAGAGCCAACGGTGTACTTACTTTTTCCACATGCGAAATTTGCATTTATGTTTATTTAAATTATACAATGGACTACAAAATGTAAATGTTTCATGGTGTTTGTTCTATTATATCACCTTTATCTATCAATATTGTTGAAATGAAGATCAAATAGCTGTATGTTGAAATATGTTGAAAAAGTCAAAACTTGATATGGGGTGTACTTACTTTTTCACGTGACTGTATATATATATATATATATATATATATATATATATATATATATATATATATATATATATATATATATATATATATATATATATATATATATATATATATATATATATACATATATATATATATATATACATATATATATACATATATATACATATATATATATACATATATATATACATATATATATATATACATATATATATATATATACATATATATATATATATATATATATATATATATATATATATATATATATATATATATATATATATATATATATAACTGTAAGAAATAGTAGAAACTCCAAAGTACGAGCAGGGCGTCTCATTTGTATTGAATAAATAATCGTTAGATTAAATAAGACGCGGACGTAGCTTCAGGACGTCGATCTTTAATTGTCGACAAGCTTTCGACCAACAAAGGTCTTCTTCTGAGTCTACAAAAATTCAAAAAGTCATTCATTCATTCATTCATTCATTCATTCTACCTTTATATGTCATTTATATAAATATATAAATATATTATATGAATATAAATGGGATATGAATATATGCTTGTGTGGTTATGTATGTATATCTCTATATTTGTATATGCACGTGCACCCTAACTGTAACGCAAACGGTCACTTCCGTTGAACTTGGGGCTGGTGAGTGAACTTTGGCGTGGCTCTTCCTTCTGTATGCATTTTCTACACACATCACACATCTCACACACATATCACCATACATACTTGACTGATATACATGCCAGATGTTTTTGTAGACTCAGGAGAAGACCTTTGTATTGTTGGTCGAAAGCTTGTCGACAATTAAAGATCGACGTCCTGAAGCTACGTCCGCGTCTTATTTAATCTAACGATTATATATATATATATATATATATATATATATATATATATATATATATATATATATATATATATATATATATATATATATATATACATATATATATAAGGAGGGGGAAGTATGTATATATACGTATATATAGGTAGGCTTCTGGTAGATGGATGAAGTGACACCTCGTGTGGATCCTTCGACCAACATGTCCAAGAATGGTAAAGTGTTTGAGATTCCAGCTCCATGGTGAACTTCAGCGCTGGATAGAGAGTGTTGAGCTGTGTCAAGAATGCATCACATGCATGGCACTAAGAACCCTGTAACCGCATGTCGGACCAATTGGCGTTCGCGGTTGGCTAGCAACCTGCCGTGGTACGAAGTTATTTGTGCTCGGTGGCGTCAGGCCCAGTAATTTGTATGCAGAATCGAGGCTCGTGAAAGAGCTAACATTTATCACAAAAAAAAAAAATCAAACAGACAAACAAAATATATAAAAAGAGGGAGCGATAGACAAGATGTGGAGAGAAGGGGAAGCACACAAACACAACATTTGAGAGCAGGGACATCGGGAGATGTGTGGGAGGGAGAGGGCTTGGGGGGAGGAGGCGTGGCAAGGGGGAGGGGGGTTGGAGAAGTATAAAACACAGGGACACCAAGGACTTCCAGGAAAGAAGTTGGTATTTCAAAAAAGTGGATTTGGGGTGAAATTAGTGGGGGTAGAAAAGATCAAGGTTTTGGATGGGGGAAGATGGTCGTGAACAGCTGTTTTAAAGACCTGGAGGGAGGAGTGGGATTGAAGAGAGTGAGGGAGTTTGTTCCATGTTCCAGAGGCGGGAGAAAAGAGGAATGAAGGAGTGAAGGTGAGCAGAGAGTCTTGATTTTGGCAGTTTAACCATAAGGGGGTTGCAGGCAGATCTTGTGCGACCTGTAGGAATATTTGGGGGACAGAGTACAGATAGAGCTGGGGGAGCAAGGCCGGAGAGGAGTCGGTAGAAGATGGAAAGACCACCAACCTGCCTGCGGTGAGTAAGTGAAAGGCCCTCGGAGATAGCTTCATCGCGGGAGATTCCAATGATTCTGAACGCTTTGGTTTCAACAGCGTGAAGACGAGCTAGGTGTGAGGCAGGAGCACCAGCCCAGAGGGGAGAGCAGTACTCCATTGAGCTGCAGATGAAAGCCTTGTTTTAAGTGAAAGTGAAGGCAGTGAAAGCTTATTTAAGTGAAATTTTAAGTGAAAGCAGGGATTCCTCTTTGTAGTACACCTGAAACCTGTGGGCGTAACAATATATTCAGTGCCTAAATAAAGTCTACACCCCCTTTCAAAATTTTCACGTTTTGTTGGCTTATAGCCTACAATTAAATTGCATTAAATCAGACTTTTTCCCACCTTTATTTACACATTCTAACCCACAACTTCCAGGTGAAAAACAAATTCTACAAATTTGAGAAAATGAATTAAAAATACAAAGCTGGAATATCTTGGTAATTTCTGATTTCAAGGAGATAGCCAACGAGCCCAGTTCCAAAATTTCCTTTAACTACACATTGTCAATTGTCCATTGCGTTGATATTATGTTATCATTTGTTACTGAAAGTGACGAAAAGTAAATGATTAAACCAATAAACTAATTATTTTTATGGCCAGAATTTTTTTTCCCGTTAGCCTAAGAGTCGGGACTGGCCAAGCCTGACATTCGACTGCAAGCCGATGGCAAATATTTGGTATTGATCAGTTTGTTGGAAATGACTCGCCGACTCTTCATGAAAGACACATTGGGATGCTTAACATTCTCAACAACAAGTGCTGGCAGGTGGGTCCTCCGGCTTAACGTCCTTCCGACATATTGATGCATCACCCTGCATGTTAAGCACCAGGGTGGCAGTTTATAGCTGCGTCGAGATTCGAACCCAGGCTCGAGAGCTCAAAACTCTAAAGCTATCCTTCCAGCCCCGTAAGCGATGCCACAGTACGTTTCAGGAAGAGTTGGCCAATAGCATGATGGCTAAATCTGCCCTAAGTACTGCTGAGATGAGCAGTGATAAAGCACACAGTGTATGACTGCTTTATCAGCACCGAGGCTGTGGCAAGATCATGGCTATGAACTGAGTGGATGGGAATGGAAACATATTTGATGAGAGAGGCTGCCACATGCTGGCCAAGCATGGGATTGTGTGAACCCTGTTCTGATGAGGATAATTCTGAAACTACATTCGATCACTGGTGTTAATGTAAACATGTGAAAACTTACCTGACAACTCCACATAACACATTTGGTCTAACGGTTCATTGTGCTCACTCTCTGACGTCATCCCTACCTCGCCATAGTTCGATGGAAACTGAAATTGGCTTCTGTTATTTAGAATCATTTGAAGACGAACCTTCCATTATAGAGATATTACAACAAATATTTGTTGTTAAGAGAGGACATAACTTTTACTTCTTTAGTTTTGTTTAAGAAATTAAGGTAAATCCCAGTATGGTCTCATTAAGATGAAAAATCCTTGAGAAAAAAAATATATATTTACAATAAGAAAAAAAAAAGAATAAACAAATTGAAATAAATAAATGTTTTAAAAAACCAATAAGGATTTAAAATATGATGTTATTATTTCTGTAAAATTATTCATTACAAATGGGAAGCAATGGCATGATTGGCATGATGACGATTTGACAAAGATCACAATTTCACCATCAGTCTATTTGCCATTTCAGTCTAAATGTGGAGAGCTAAGAAGAGGACATAGAAGGTCAGGGGAAACGGTGTCTGATAAACAAGTATACGCAAGGAAACCCAAAATAAAAAAAAACAGAGGCTGGAAAGGCAATGGAAACAATTGAGAAAGGAAATTGGACAAATAGAGCAATTCATGCAGGAAGGGAAATTGATGTTCAAAATATAAGAAAAAAAAGTGTTGTCAAAAAAATAAAACTACTACTACTATTACTGCTACTACTACTACTACTACTATTATTATTATATAAAACTAGAAAGTGCAAGATTGAAAGCAAAGTCGGCAGTGTAGTTTTGTATGCCTGGGAACTTTGTTGCCTTCATGGATCACTTTGGAGTTTAAGGTGGCACAATATTCCCAATCTATCGGGAGTTTTATAGAAGTCTGGACAGAAAATAATGTACTTTGTAGTGTTTCGCCACAAAGCACTTTACTATTATTTGTTTAAAGGTGTCATTTTGTGTTTTTGGTGATCTTTTAACTCTCCATCTGCCCTGGTAGTGCTTTCTCTTTAAAATGCTCTACATTGTCTACTGCGGTTCAAACCATGGACTTGCAGGGATGAGGAAGTTGCGCGACATTAAACAGGAAACTTGTGTTTGCCTGAACTTTCCTGAGTCCTGAGTGCAAACCTCTATTATCTTTCCAACAAAAGCACCACTACTACGGTGGTCCCAATTACTCCCACATTTTTGTGGAGTACGTTGGAGAACGTTTTTGACGCAGGTCTTTCATGAACTTGACTTTTGAGTGAAGGCAGGAAGAATTTGCAATTAGTTCAGTGTGTTTCGATAACTTCGATACTTTTTTGAAAAGACATCCTGAGATCGTTAACGTCCACCGAAGAGCACTGCTTGCATATGGGTCCACCGGCTTAACATCTTTCCGAGGGACGGCGCACACACTAAGGCCTCACCCGACAAGCAAAACACCAGGATGAAAAGTTTATAGCTGGGTCGACATCTCAGCTGATTCTGGATTCAAACCCAGGTTAGACAGCTTAGATATACCTCTAGAGTCTAGGCCATCCTGCCAGACCAGAAGAGATGAGAACTAGTGCATTAAAAGCATGTGCATTTATAAGCTTTGACCAAGCCCACAATTAGCACCGAAAACAAACTCAAAATCGAAATGATGACAGGGCGAATAATAAAACAAAAGACTTGGAGAAGCAAAACACATAAGAAAACATAGCTAGTTGTTTGAAAATTACTAAAATAAATTCCACCAATAGTTAGGGAAAAATAAGCAAAATGTTACAAAGCCCCAATAATTAGACAAACAAGAAAAGTTCTGGAAAGTAATTTATTGAAGACCAGAAATAACACAATAATGATGTGGATGGATTGAAAGATTGAAAAAGAAAAACAATATATTGGGAAAATGCCTCGAGTGACAGAGAGGTAATGAAAAAGAAAACTAACAGAAAACAAATCACAGAAATGCCAAAGTTTAAAGCCCTCGTCCAGAGGAAATACCAAATACCTGGCTAAATCAACTTGATGATCTTCACAATACCAGCTCTATACACTCAAATATTAATGAACCAATCTGAGAAGAAAAGGTAATTGAAGAATGGCTCACAGAAGGCGAGACCATTCGTTAGTGTTCGGGTTAGGGTTAGGTTAGTCCCAAAGACTGAAAATTACAACTGCCTTAAAAATATAGACTAACAAGAAGAAAAAGACATAAAATGTCATAGCCCCCGTGATTTTAGAAATTTTGCTGTACGGAGTTATTGGCCGTCAGTCGGCCATCTTTGGTCGGATTACAAAACAAAATCTTCTGCACATGTATATTCTCATGTATTGTCTTTCTGCCAAGTTTGAACTAAATCGGACCATGCATGTTCAAGAAATGGTTGGAGACATGTTTAAGTAACAAAATGTCTGCCAATTAGAATCTTGGATCTGTTCTCGAATATAAATGACTAGCATATGTAAGCCATCATTCATTATATGTGTGCAAAGTTTGAATAAAATCGGTAAATGCATTTCCAAGAGAAGGGTTATTAATTTGCCTTCTTCATATTCTCATAATAAAGCTTTGTTGAAGATTTGATGACAAAACTCAAATGGTAAATTGAAATTTCAGGTCAATTGGATGAAAATTGATGATTTTATGTGATGCTGACCTTTGACCTTTTGACCAAATTATTAATTTTCCTTCTCCATATTCTCGTAATAAAATTTTGTCGAAAATTTGATGACAAAACTCAAAAGGTACATTTAAATTTCAGGTCAACTGGATGAAAATTGATGATTTTATGTGACCTTTAACCTTTTGACCTTTCACAAAATTATTAATTTGTCTTCTCCATATTTTCATAATAAAGCTTTGTTGAAAATTTGATGACAACTCAAATGGTAAATTGAAATTTCAGGTCAATTGGATGAAAATTGCTGATTTTATGTCATGCTGACCTTTGACCTTTTGACCAAATTATTAATTTGCCTTCTCCATATTCTCATAATAAAACTTTGTTGAAAATTTGATGACAAAACTCAAAAGGTACATTTAAATTTCAGGTCAACTGGATGAAAATTGATGATTTTATGTGACCTTTAACCTTTTGACCTTTGACCAAATTATTAATTTGTCTTCTCCATATTCTCATAATAAAGCTTTGTTGAAAATTTGATGACAAATCTCAAATGGTAAATTCAAATTTCTGGTCAATTGGATGAAAATTGATGATTTTATGTGATGCTGACCTTTAACCTTTTGTCCTTTAGACCAAATTATTAATTTGTCTTCTCAATAACATCATAATAAAGCTTCGGTGAAAATTTGATGACAAAACTCAAATGGCAAATTGAAATTTCAGGTAAATTGGATAAAAATTGATGATTTTATGTGACACTGACCTTTGACATCATTATTAATTGGCCTTCTCTGTATTATCATACTAAAGCTTTGGTAAAAATTTGATGACAATAGCTTAAATAGTCAAAAAAACAAAAATTACAGTGTGGACTGATACAGACAGACAGAGATAGGCACACAGAAGTGATTACAAAACCCCGTCTCCTGCTGTGCAGGGAACTATAAACGAGTGTCTAAATGCAATCTCTTCACTTCCATGGGGACAGACAGCTTAGAGACTTCGAGTGCTTCAAAATAATTTAATACTTACATTATTTGCTAACTGGTATCTCCATCCAGGTTATACTATCCTCTTCAACTAATTACTAAAGTATCAAACGAGCCCGGCTGTGCCGCTCTCAGACTTTTGGTCTTGTTTACAACTACAATGGCCGCCAGTATACCAGTCAGCCATCTTTTATCAGATCGCAAAATAAAGTGAGGCACACGTGTATGCCATCATGTACTGTGCTTGTGCCAAGTTTGAACAAAATCGGACCATCCGACCATGCACGTCCGAGAAATGGTTGAGGACGTGTTCAGCATCGGGGGTTTTTTTTTTTTTACAATAAAATGGCCGCCAGTCAGACATCTCTCATCGCATTTTGAAACAAAATGATGTGCATATGTATACCCTCAGGTATTGTCTTTGTGCCAAATACGAACAAAATATGTCCATACATCGCCGAGATATGGTTGCGGACACGCGCACGCACAGACGGGACCCAATCCATAAGCTCCCATTTTGGACTAAGTTCAACGGGGGCTAATAACATGCCTCGCAACAACATAAAGTTCTAAACAAGAATCATCACAGAAGAGATGTTCCCAATTTAACTGAATACATATTCCTAGAGGTAAAACAAAAAGGATGCAGGAGAAACTGATCCAGAATTACTGACCTCCTCTCGCCAAGCAAGACCATCCTCAAAAACAGTCAGCAGCATGAATTGACTCATGGATCATAGAATCTATGAAACTATACAAAATCTATCCCAAAACCAGAACGCCACTCAGTAGAGCGCATACTCCCGCCGTGGGTCAAGTTGGAATAGTACAATTTCACAAAAGTTTGAGGGAGTAGTTCAGTGACAACACAAGACAGACACTGCACAAATATATATTTAGAATATATAGAAGATTGTGGCGGACACAAAAGCCCACTGGCGTGGTGACATCATTCCACGCACCAAGTGGGCGGTGGCCACGCCCGAGGGGTAGGCGTGGCCTCATGATATACACCGGGCGACCAGCCCGGAGGAGTACAGTGTTACAGTGTAGTCTTACAATAAAGACGTTTATATGTTACCGCTTGTCCGCTTCCTCCTTGCTCACAAGCAGCGCGCGTAACGCCGCGCTTTACTGGTGACCCTCGACGTTGGATCTGCCGGAGCGATCCTTCCACACGCGACGCCATCGCCATGGCCGACTTCGTCAAACTTCCGGAATTTTGGGAGGCTCAGGCCGAAGTCTGGTTCGTCCAGGCCGAAGCCCAATTTCAGCTTCGGCACCTCACCGGCGATGACACGCGCTATTGCCACGTCGTCGCCTCCCTCGGGCCCGGCACGGCCGCTCGAGTTGTGTCCATCCTTCGCCACCCACCGAAAGGCCACAAGTACGAGGCACTCAAGCGGCTACTCCTAGCCACGTTCAGCCTCACGGACGACGCACGGGCCGACCGCCTCCTGGATCTCCCCGAGCTCGGTGAGACGCGCCCGTCGGTCCGAATGGACCATATGCTGTCACTGTTGGGCGGCGAAGCCCCCGGTTCGCTATTCCGGGCGCTTTTCCGTCGCCAACTTCCAGCGGAGGTTCGCCTCGCGTTGGCCGGGACCGGGCTAACGGAACCCCGAGCATTGGCGGCCGAGGCGGACAAGTACTTCGCCGCTTCGGACACGCGGGCGAGCGTCGGCGTGGCCGTCACGGCCTTCGACGCTGATGTTCAGCAGCATGTTCCACAGCATCATCTTCTACAGCACGCTGATGTTCAGCAGCACGCTGATGTTCAGCAGCATGCTGATACGCACCTCGTGAACGCCGCCACGCCCCGCCCACCGCCGCGGCGAAAACCGCCACCGCGGGGAAACCCGTCGACTCCACCGGCCTGGCGGAGCCAGCCGCGCTCCTCCAGCTCCACCACCTGGTGCTGGTTCCACGCCAAGTTCGGCCACGAAGCTCGGCGGTGTCATCCGCCGTGCTCCTTCAACGGGTTGGGAAACGCCCGGGCCGGCGCTCAATAGTGGCGATGAGCGCCGGCCGTTCGAGCAGCCTGCTGTTCATAACGGACACCTTCTCCGGGCGCCGTTACCTGTGCGACACGGGAGCGCAGGTGAGTGTCATTCCCGCCGGCACGTCAGACAAGCACGCCGCGGGTGGGGGCCCCGCGCTGCTTGCCGCGAACGGGACGCCCATCCGTACGTACGGAAAACGCTGCCTCTCTCTGCGGTTTGGAGGGCAGGTTTTCCGATGGACGTTCGTCACCGCCGACGTGCCCATGGCACTGCTTGGCGCGGACTTCCTGTGCGCTAATGGGCTCCTGGTCGACGTCAAGCGCAGACGGCTTGTCCAGGCCGAGACGTTCAGCTCGCTCGCTTGTGCGTTGCCCAGCTCAACGAGCGGCTTGCCAAGCGGCTTGCCGAACGATTTGGTTCCGGCCACGTTGGTCTGTACGCTTCCGGCAGCGGACGCATTCACCCGCCTCCTTGCCGGCTTCCCGGCCCTCACGCGGCCCACCTTCTCGGCGGGGGCCGTCAAGCACGGGGTGGCCCATCACATCCCCACCGTCGGGCCACCGGTCTACGCCCGGGCACGCCGCCTCGAGCCGACGAAGCTGGCGGTGGCAAAAGCGGCGTTCGCTACCCTGGAGCGACTCGGCATCGTTCGGCGCTCAGAGAGCGCTTGGGCGTCGCCGCTGCACATCGTGCCGAAGCCCGGCGGGGGATGGCGACCGTGCGGGGACTATCGCCGTCTCAATGACGCCACGACTCCCGACCGCTACCCCGTCCCCCACATTCAGGACTTTTCCGCCCGTTTGGCGGGCAGGTCCTTCTTCTCGAAGGTGGACCTCATACGCGGCTACCATCAGGTCCCCGTCAGGCCGGAGGACGTCCCGAAGACGGCGGTCATCACGCCATTCGGACTCTTCGAGTTCCTGCGCATGCCCTTCGGTCTGAAGAATGCGGCTCAGGCGTTCCAGCGACTGATGGACAGCGTCCTGCGCGACTTGGATTTTGTCTACGTCTACCTGGACGATATCCTCGTCGCCAGCGCGTCCCGCGAAGAGCACCTACGCCACCTCCGCACGCTCTTCGAACGCCTGGGCCAGCATGGCCTGATTGTGAACCCCGCAAAGTGCCGGTTCGGCGCCGCCACAATCGATTTTCTGGGGCACCGTGTCACCAGGCACGGAGCCGTCCCCCTGCCGGCCAAGGTGGAGGCGGTGAAGGGGTTTCCGCGCCCCCGCACGATCAGAGGGCTGCAGGAGTTCCTGGGCATGGTGAACTTTTACCATCGGTTCCTGCCCCATATCGCCCAGCTCCTGCGCCCCCTGCACGAAGCTCTCCGAGGTAAGCCGGGCAAAGGCGACGTTACCTGGACCGAGCAGATGGACACGGCGTTCACGGGCGCGAAGCTCGCCTTGGCTAACGCCACCATGCTCGCGCACCCGGCGCCCGATGCACCGATCGCCCTCACCACAGATGCCTCGGACTACGCGGTGGGCGCGGTGCACGAGCAATGGGTGCGTGGAGCTTGGCAACCGCTGGCGTTCTTTAGCCGGCAGCTTCGCCCGCCCGAACGCCGTTACAGTACCTTCGACCGCGAGTTGCTCGGACTTCACTTGGCGGTCAGGCACTTCCGCCATCTGCTCGAGGGCCGGGCGTTCACTGCCTTCGTCGACCACAAGCCGCTGATCTTCGCGATGGGCAAGGTCACCGAGCCGTGGTCGGCCCGGCAGCAGCGTCACCTCTCGGCCGTGTCCGAGTACACGACGGACATCCAGCACGTCGCGGGGAAGGACAACCCGGTGGCGGATTGCCTTTCCCGGGCCGTCGCCCACGCAGTCCACCTCGGCATCGACTATGCCCGGATGGCAGCGGACCAGGCCGCTGACCCCGACGTCCAGGCCTTGCGGACCGCCATCACGGGCCTCCGCGTCACCGAGGTGCCGTTTGACGGCGCGGGCGCGGCCCTCTTGTGCGACGTCTCCCTCGGGCGTTCTCGCCCCATTGTGCCCGCGGGCTGGCAGCGCCAGGTGTTTGACGCCATCCACGGCCTGTCCCACCCGGGCGCGAGGGCCTCCCAAAGGCTGATCGCCGACAAGTTCGTCTGGCATGGCCTCCGGAAGGCCGTCCGCGGCTGGGCCAGGACGTGCCTCGTGTGCCAGCGCGCCAAGGTGCACCGGCACACCCAGGCCCCGTTGGCCCCGTTCACGGTGCCGGAACGCCGGTTTGACCACGTCTACGTGGACCTGGTGGGACCTCTGCCCCCCTCGCGGGGTTTCACCTACGTCCTCACCATGGTGGACCGCACCACCCGGTGGCCGGAGGCCGTGCCCTTGGCGTCGACAACGGCGGCCGATGTCGCGCAGGCTTTCATCGCCACCTGGTCGCCCGGTTCGGTGCCCCCTCAGACATCTCATCCGACCGTGGCCCCCAGTTCACCTCGGAGCTCTGGGGGGCGGTTGCGCAGGGGCTCGGGGTCCGGCTGCACCGAACCACGGCCTACCACCCCCAGGCTAACGGCCTGTGTGAGCGATTTCACCGCTCATTGAAGGCCGCGCTCCGGGCCACCCTCCGCGACGGCGGCTGGGTCGACAGGCTCCCATGGGTCCTGCTGGGCCTCCGGATGGCGCCCAAGGAGGACCTGCGCGCATCCGCGGCGGAGTTGGTCTTCGGGCAACCGCTGCGGGTGCCGGGCGAGTTCCTCCCCGACTCCACGGCACCATGGTCCACGGCACAGCAGCGCTCCGCTCTGCAAGAGACCACCCAGAGGTTCGCCCCGGTGCCAACGGCATGCCACGGGCACCCACCGACGCACGTCGCCCCGGAGCTTCGCACGGCGGAGTACGTCTTCGTCCGCCACGATGCCCATCGGACACCACTGCGGCCCCCGTACGACGGGCCTTTCCGCGTGCTGGAGACCGGGGCGAAGCACTTCACCCTGGACATCGGCGGTACTCCTGACCGCGTTTCGGTAGACCGCCTCAAGCCGGCCCACCTCGATGTGGACCATCCACCGCCAGTGGCCCGACCCCCACGTCGGGGCCGCCCTCCTGCGGGCGGACCCCCGGCACCGCCCAGCCCCGCCGCCACGCTGCCCCCCGGTCCTGCACCCATCCCAGGGGCAGCCAGGGGCATCCCACCTGGCATCCCTGCACCCCGGACGCCGCCGATCGCCAGGGGGCGCTTCGGCCGGGTCATTCGTCTGCCCCGCAAACTGGCCCTCCAGGTGCGCGGGAATTCTGGGGGGGCGCGTGTGGCGGACACAAAAGCCCACTGGCGTGGTGACATCATTCCACGCACCAAGTGGGCGGTGGCCACGCCCGAGGGGTAGGCGTGGCCTCATGATATACACCGGGCGACCAGCCCGGAGGAGTACAGTGTTACAGTGTAGTCTTACAATAAAGACGTTTATATGTTACCGCTTGTCCGCTTCCTCCTTGCTCACAAGCAGCGCGCGTAACGCCGCGCTTTAAGATAATGTTTAAAAAAAAACAAGGCAATTTCACTTACATTTTCGGATTCAGCGTTCAATCCTATATAAGTGAGTGTATTTTGAGGCATGTGTGACTTCAAATAAAATTGTAAGCCAGAAAAAACGGCGTTTCATTCCTTAGGGATACAACATGTAAAACTGGCCCAAACGTCAAAACAAAACTCGCTCATTTTAAGTCGTACAAGCTAATGCGACCACTCATTCTTCTGGGAAGAATCCCGTGCACATGCTTGTCACACTTTTTACTCACTTGTCTTTACAAGTTCATCAAATACTGACACCGCGATTGACATTCGCTGAGGTAAATCTAAATGTTGATATCTCTTCTGAAGTTAAAAAAAAGAAAGAAAAAAAAGTTTTAAAGCATTATATGTATCAAACGATACATTTTATGAAACGGGTAAACCTAATACACACTTTGGTGGTTTTAAAATGACAGAATATGTCTGAAAAGGAAAAAAAAAGAACCTTGAAGACGACGTGCTAACAAAATACACCGCTCTAACGCATAACCACGAGTTTAAACTACATTTACAACAAATATGAAAACTATTTTCATATCACAATGCTAAATATAGAATATATAGAAGATAATGTTAAAAAAAAATGAGCCCTATCTTCCAATGGTAAACATTTGGTTCGTGAACTCGATGGTTCGTGTGTTTGTGAACAAGATATCTGGAAAAGTTCTGAACGGATTTGGATGAAAGTTGGTGGGATGATTGCCCTTGGGATAAGGAAGAATTCATCAGTTTTTGGTGAAGCTCAGGATATTATTCCAGATCCAGGAATTTTTTGAAGGATTTTTTTTATCGCCATCGATTGTATCGAGATACTATCAAACCAGCGAACCGTCGTCATCTGTTCACTTCCGGATCCGGTAGCCAAGTCCGTGTTGATCGCATTTCAAAATCATAATTGTATTGAGGAATTTCTAAAACTTCCTACCGACGTTAAGACACCCGCTGAGACCCCAAAACGTTCCACAGAAGGTTATTATATTTCCTTTTTAGTAAAATATGCAACTGTAATGGTTCCTCAATGCTGTCCCCCTGTCATGTGACAAGATCCTCAGCTCTGATTGGTGGACGCTTGTGAGCGACATACATACATACATACATACACACATCAGACCGACAGACAAATGCTGTTCTAGATGATATTGCCTTACGCCTTATGGGCTATGCCATAAAAATGCCAAACTGAACCGCTTCCTTCAGACACGGGTGTGATTTTTACCCCCGCCAGAAGACAGGGTATTGCATTTGAGTCCGTTTGTCTGTCTGTCTGTTTGTCTGCACAGAATAAATATGATTTTCTCTGCAACTGTTTGTCGGATTGACAGGAAATGTTCACCATAGGTGCAACTCCACCTGTAGAATTTTTTATGATAATTATGACGTCACAGGTCACGTGGTTCGGCCGCCATCTTGGAAAAAACGAAAAACTTTGCACCTCTACATCTCCGAAAGTGCTGCATAGAAAAAATTGAGACATGGCTCATGGTAAATAACTCTATGGGGAATAAAATATGTTAATGATGATGATGTCATTGGTTTTTGCGTTATGACATCATAATTCTACAAGTACAAAACTTCATCTGATCAAGATGAAATTTCTTGAGCGTCATCTAGGGATAAATTTGTGGAGAAAAATAATAATAATGGTGACGTCATCGGTCACGTGCTTCGGCCGTCATATTTGTTTTAACACAAAAGCCTTAAAAACACGTCCTGGCGAGCGTCTGCAATCTCGGATTGCTCTTTCTTGTTCTTCAATGTGCTACTATGATTGTTTTTATAAATATAAGGCCATGGGAAGAATGAGGGTCAGCGAGCGACCCAATGTGAAACGCCGGTCTGTATCGAAGACCTGTCCTGCTTTTGGCTTTGGGATTGAAAAAAAAGGAAACAAAAAAAAGGGGTGAGTTCAGATGGAGTGGCAGGGAAATTTTACACACAAGTGTCAATATAAGACATGGTCATCCTGTGAAGGTGGTATCATCAGGAAGAGTAGTTAGTACAGCATGTCCCCATCTGGAAGACTGCATGCTCCCAGATACGGCACCACCCTACTGACATTAGATCAGAACAATACAGTAGATTTGACTTAAGCCTGACTCAGTCACTCGGAGATTGAACATGGATTGGATGATAAATTAACACTAACAGTGAGCATGTGAGTGAGTGAGCACAAGCCACCCATCGTTGTTGATGTTCGCTTTTGTAAACTCACATCATCACTTGACTGTCACCTTTCGGGAGGTGACATCTTGTGGAGGTCTCGGTTGTGGGGATCTGAAGACACCAATTTTGGTCCGGGTTACCTTTATAACACATTCTGCGCAGGTGTGGAGGGCCGGACGGACGTTCCTCCTCTCTATGTGGTCGCAGCATGCAAGGAGGGGTGAGGGGTTTCAGTTTATAGAGAAAAGGAGGAGCATGTAGATAAATTAATCAAATGCACACACCATCCTCAACATAGTCCTTCGGTCTTGTGTTCCGAGGGCATAACTCCATTTACACATCGTCTCGTTCAATCAGTGCCACACGCGTGGTTTCTCGCGGGATCCTGGACTTTATTAGCGGGAAAAGAAGAGGAAGAGCGAGACAAGAAGGGTGAGTGGGAGCATTGCAAGCAATTTTCACGGGTCTGCAGATTGAGTTCACAACGAGTGGAAGGTGAGGAGTTGTGCGGTGAGAGATCGGGTAGTGTATATGAGCTCGGGGGAAACCTTGGCAAAACCTTGACGATGAGGAAACGCAACAAGTGTGCACAGCGAGAAAGGCGCTCTCGCTAAACTAGCTCCAGGGTGCAGTTGACTCGATGGTATTATAGATGTCGCTTAATGAGGAAGACAAGGTGGTATTATAGGGGTAAACATGCCACATGGTGATGTAATGAGGGAAACGAGGTGATATGACTATAAGTATAAGGGAAACGACGTGATATAATCATAATGAGGGAATCGAGGTGATATCATGAGGGACACGAGGTGATATCATGAGGGAAACAAGGTGATATCATGAGGAAAACGATGTGATATCATGAGGAAAACGATGTGATATCATGAGGGACACGAGGTGGTATCATGACGGAAACGAGGCGGTATCATGAGCAAAACGAGGTGATATCATGAGGAAAACGATGTGATATCATGAAGGACACGAGGTGGTATCATGAGGGAAACGAGGTGGTATCATGAGGGAAACGAGGTGATATCACGAGGAAAACGATGTGATATCATGAGGGACACGAGGTGTTATGAGGAAAACGAGGTGGTATCATGAGGGAAACGAAGATATAATGAAGGAAACGACATGATATAATGAGGGAGACGAGGCTATAATGAGGGAGACGAGGTGATATAATGAGGGAGACGAGGTGATATAATGAGGGAGACGAGGTGATATTGAAGGAGCTCGGGCTCCCACGTCGATCGGAAGAATGGACGCGACAAAAAGCTGGAATTCGTCCGAGTTGCTTTATTCAAACAAAACACTCAGGTACTCTCAAAAGCCGGTTTATCGGGCAGCAATATATATACACACATTATCCCGGAGCGTTTGCCCAGGAAAGGCGAGAGGGGGCGTGGCCGAGCGTCCTGGCTGCGGCCTGGCAAGTTGAGGGCGAGCCTGCCCGGGCGTCCCGACCGAGGCCTGGCAAGTTGAGCGCGGACCTGCCCGGGCGTCCCGACCGAGGCCTGGCAAGTTGAGCGCGGACCTGCCCGGGTGTCCTGGATGAGCCGGGCATGGTGATCGCTCCGCGTCCTTGATAGGTGCAAGGCGATTGTGAAAACCCAGCGGTAGCCGCTACACACGTCCCCCCAGAAGCGACTTGCACCGGCAGGGTCAATTTGAGGGGGGTCCTGATGACCCAGCCAAAGCGACCCCTGGCGGGTCGTGGGGGGGGGGGGGGTCCGGTGTGGTGGTGGGCGGTCGAGTGGGGGGCACCGTGGATGGGGGGCGGCCTCGCCGCGGCGGAAGGGCCACCCGTGGTGGTTGGTCGACGTCCACGTGCGCCGGCTTGAGGCGGTCCACCGCAATCCGGTCCGACCTGCCGCCGATGTCGATGACGAACGACTTGTCGTCCCATCGCAGGACCCGGAAGGGCCCGTCGTACGGCGGCCGAAGTGGCCCCCGATGTGCGTCCTGACGCACAAAAACATACTCCGCTGTGCGAAGTGCTGGGGGGACGTAGGACTGGGGGTCACCGTGGTGGGATGTTGGCACGGGGGCAAACCGTCGGGCGGCCTCCTGGAGGTCCGAGCGCTGGTGAGCTGCGGACCAGGGACTGGTAGCGTCGGGCACGAATTCGCCCGGGATGCGTAGCGCCTGGCCGTAGACAAGCTCGGCGGTGGATGCCTGGAGGTCCTCCTTGGGGGCCGTGCGGAGGCCCAAAAGGACCCACGGCAGCCGGTCGGCCCAACCGCCGTCTTGAAGGCCGGCCATGAGCGCGGCCTTCATGGAGCGGTGGAATGGCTCGCACAACCCGTTTGCTTGGGGGTGGTAGGCCGTAGTACGGTGGAGCTTGACCCCCAGGTTGCGGGCGACTGCGCCCCACAGCTCAGAGGTGAACTGTGGTCCGCGGTCTGACGAGATGTCCGCCGGTGCGCCGAAGCGGGCGACCCAGGTGGCGATGAAAGCCTGCCCCACGTCGGCGGTGGTGGTGGAGATGAGGGGAACGGCCTCCGGCCACCTGGTGGTCCTGTCCATCATGGTGAGCAGGTGTGTGAACCCCCGTGATGGGGGGAGGGGGCCCACCAGATCCACGTTGACGTGGTCGAAACGTCGTTCGGGCACGGTGAAAGGTGCCAGCGGGGCCTGGGTGTGTCGGTGGACCTTGGCCCGTTGGCAGGCTGTGCAGGTGCTGGTCCAATCGCGGACGTCCCGACGAAGGCTGTGCCAGACGAATCGTGCCGACACCAGCTTCTGGGAAGCTTTCCGGCCCGGGTGGGAAAGGCCGTGGAGGGAGGCGAAGATGCGGCGTTGCCAGGTGACGGGCACGATGGGGCGAGGCTGGCCTTGGGAGACGTCGCAGAGCAGGACAGTGTCCGCGAAGGGGATGTCGGCCAGGCGGAGGCCCGTGTCTGCCGCCCGGAGGGCTTGCACCGTGGTGTCGGTGGTTTGGTCCGCCGCCATAAGCGCGAAGTCCACGCCCAGGTGGACCGCGTTCGCGCTGGCCCGGGAAAGACAGTCGGCCACAGCGTTGTTTTTGCCGGCGACGTACCGGATGTCCGTGGTAAACTCCGACACAGCGGAGAGGTGTCGCTGTTGGTGGGTCGACCACGGCTCCGTGACCTTGGCCATTGCGTAAACCAACGGCTTGTGGTCGACGAACGCCGTGAAAGGTCAGCCCTCCAGGAGGTGGCGGAAATGGCGGACGGCCAGGTGTAGACCGAGGAGCTCATGGTCAAACGTGCTGTATTTGAGCTCGTTCGGCCGGAGCTGCCGGCTGAAAAAAACGAGTGGCTGCCAAACCCCGTTCACCCATTGCTCATGTACGGCGCCCACCGCGTAGTCGGAGGCATCCATGGTGAGGGCGATGGGAGCGTTGAGCACCGGGTGAGCGAGCAGTGTTGCGTCGGCGAGGGCCCGCTTTGAGCTTTGGAAGGCCGCGTCCATTGCTGCGGACCAGGCGATGTCGTGCTTGGCCGGCTTTCCCCGGAGGGCTTCGTAGAGGGGCCGCATGAGTTGAGCAGCGCGGGGCACGAAGCGGTGATAAAAATTCACCATTCCCAGGCATTCCTGCAGGGCCTTTATGGTGCAGGGACGCGGGAACGTGGTGATGGCCTCGACCTTGGTTGGCAGCAGCACGGCCCCGTTCTTGGTGATGTGGTGGCCCAAAAAATCAACGGCCGTCGTGCCGAAGTGGCATTTGGCTGGGTTGACGATGAGGCCATGCTCGCTGAGGCGCCCGAACAGTGTTCGGAGGTGGAGGAGGTGCTCGGCCCGGGACGTGCTGGCGACGAGGATGTCGTCCAGGTAAACGAAAAGGAACAGCAGGTCACGCAGCACGCCGTCCATCAAGCGCTGGAACGCCTGAGCCACGTTCTTGAGACCAAACGGCATCCGTAAGAATTCGAATAAGCCGAACGGCGTGATAACTGCCGTTTTAGGGACGTCGGCCGCCCTGACAGGTACCTGGTGATATCCCCGTATGAGATCAATTTTCGAAAAAATGACCCATCCCGCCAGACGGGCGGAGAAGTGTTGGATGTGCGGGATCATATACCTGTCGGGGGTGGTAGCGTCGTTAAGGCGGCGGTAGTCGCCACATGGGCGCCAGCTGCCCCCTGGCTTTGGGACGATGTGTAGTGGCGAAGCCCATGCGCTATCGGAGCGCCGCACGATGCCGAGGTGTTCTAAAGCGTCGAACTCGGCTTTGGCCATGGCGAGCTTGGCTGGGTCGAGGCGGCGGGCTCTGGCGTAGACCGGCGGGCCCGTGGTTGGTATGTGGTGCTCGATCCCATGCCGTACTGCGACGGCCGAAAACGTCGGCCGCGTGAGGGCCGGGAACTCCGTGAGCAGGCGAGCAAACTCGTTTGCCGCCGGGAGGGCGCATGCCAGCTCGGTCGGCGCGGAGCTGCTCAATGTGCATACCAGGGAGCTGAAGGTTTCGGCGTTGATTAAACGACGCCATTGGACGTCCACCAGCAGTCCGTGTGCGCAGAGGAAGTCGGCGCCTAGCAGAGCCATGGGCACGTTTGCGGTTACAAACGTCCAAGTAAAGCATTGGCCACCGAAGCAGAGGGTGACGTTGCGCGGGCCGAAGGTGCGGATGGCCGATCCGTTGGCCGCAACCAAGGAGGGGCCGCAAACCGCGGACTGCCTGTCCTGGTCAGAGGCGAGTATGATGCTCAGTTGGGCGCCGGTGTCGCACAGGAAGCGCCGTCCGGACGCTTTATCCGTGATGAACAGTAAGTTGCCCGTGTGGCCGGCGCTCATGGCTGGTAATGAACGCCGGCCCGGCCGTTTCCCGGCCTGCCGAAGGTGCACGGGGGTCGGCATGTCCGGTCCTTCTGTCCGAACCTGGCATGATAGTAACACCACGCTTGGTCAGGTGGAGGCCCCGGTCGTCGTGCTGGAGGTGGTCGGCTCGGTGTAGCGGCCGCCAATTGCGTCGGCAGTTCGGTCGTCGACCGTGCCGGGTGCTCGGGCACCATGGGTGTTGCGTCGGATGGTGGTGGGCCCCAGGTCGCTGCTGCGATGCGCTGGCCTGCGGCGGAGATCTTGTCGGCTTCCCTGGCAAGGGCACGGGGATCCGTGATCGTCGTGCTTGCCAGGGCGAGGCGTACCGGGCTAGGCAGCTGACGGAGGAACAGCTCCCGGAATAGGAATGCCGGAGCGTGCTCGCCGAGCAGCGAAAGCATGTAGTCCATTTGCTCAGAAGGGCGCGTGTCGCCGAGCTCGGGCAGGTCAAGCAGGCGCCGTGCGCGTTCCGCCGATGGGAGGGCGAAAGCGTCGAGGAGGAGCTTTTTAATCACGCCGTATTTGTCAGCGGCTGGCGGGCTCTCGAGGAGGCTCAGGGCGCGGGCCGCGGTGGCTGAACCGAGCGCTGCTACCACATGGTGGAAGCGGTGTCGTCGGCCGTGATGCCTCGCAGGGCGAACAGGGAGTCCGCCTGTGCGAACCAAACCGCCGCGTGAGCCTCCCAGAAGGTAGGCAGTTTAAGGGCCACTGCCGTGTCCATGTCGGTAGGTCACCAATGAAGGAGCTCGGGCTCCCACGTCGATCGGAAGAATGGACGCGACAAAAAGCTGGAATTCGTCCGAGTTGCTTTATTCAAACAAAACACTCAGGTACTCTCAAAAGCCCGTTTATCGGGCAGCAATATATATACACACATTATCCCGGAGCGTTTGCCCAGGAAAGGCGAGAGGGGGCGTGGCCAAGCGTCCTGGCTGCGGCCTGGCAAGTTGAGGGCGAGCCTGCCCGGGCATGCCCGGACGTCCCGACCGAGGCCTGGCAAGTTGAGCGCGGGCCTGCCCGGGCGTCCTGGACGAGCCCGGCATGGTGATCGCTCCGCGTCCTTGATAGGTGCAAGGCGATTGTGAAAACCCAGCAGTAGCCGCTACAATATAATGAGGGAGACGAGGCGATATCATGAGAGAAACGATCATATAATGAGGGAGACGAGGTGATATAATGAGGGAGACGAGGTGATATAATGAGGGAGACGAGGCTATAATGAGGGAGACGAGGTGATATAATGAGGGAGACGAGGCTATAATGAGGGAGACGAGGTGATATAATGAGGGAGACGAGGTGATATAATGAGGGAGACGAGGTGATATAATGAGGGAGACGAGGTGATATAATGAGGGAGACGAGGCGATATCATGAGAGAAACGAGGATATAATGAGCGAGACAAGGATATAATGAGGGAGACGAGGTGATATAATGAGGGAGACGAGGTGATATAATGAGGGAGACGAGGTGATATAATGAGGGAGACGAGGCTATAATGAGGGAGACGAGGTGATATAATGAGGGAGACGAGGATATAATGAGGGAGACGAGGTGATATAATGAGGGAGACGAGGTGATATAATGAGGGAGACGAGGTGATATAATGAGGGAGACGAGGTGATATAATGAGGGAGACGAGGCGATATCATGAGAGAAACGAGGATATAATGAGCGAGACAAGGATATAATGAGGGAGACGAGGTGATATAATGAGGGAGACGAGGTGATATAATGAGGGAGACGAGGTGATATAATGAGGGAGACGAGGTGATATAATGAGGGAGACGAGGCTATAATGAGGGAGACGAGGTGATATAATGAGGAAGACGAGGTGATATAATGAGGGAGACGAGGTGATATAATGAGAGAAAGGAGGATTTAATGAGGGAAACGAGGCGATATCATGAGAGAAACGAGGATATAATGAGGGAGACAAGGTGATATAATGAGAGAAACGAGGCTATCATGAGGGAGACGAGGTGATATAATGAGGGAGACGAGGTGATATAATGAGGGACACGAGGCGATATGAGAGAAACGAGGATATAATGAGGGAGACAAGGATATATTGAGGGAGACGAGGCTATAATGAGGGAGACGAGGTGATATAATGAGAGAAACGAGGATATAATGAGGGAAACGAGGCGATATCATGAGAGAAATGAGGATATCATGAGAGAAACGAGGATATCATGAGGGAGACGAGGTGATATAATGAGGGAGACGAGGTGATATAATGAGGGAGACGAGGTGATATAATGAGAGAAACGATGATATAATGAGGGAGACGAGGTGATATAATGAGGGAGACGGGGACATAATGAGGGAGACGTGGTGATATGAGAGAAACGAGGATATAATGAGGGAGACGAGGTGATATAATGAGGGAGATGAGGCTTTAATGAGGGAGACGAGGTGATATAATGAGGGAGACGAGGTGATATAATGAGGAAGACGAGGATATATAATGAGGGAGATGAGGTGATATAATGAGGGAGACGAGGATATAATGAGGGAGACGAGGTGATATAATGAGGGAGACGAGGTGATATAATGAGGGAGACGAGGTGATATAATGAGGGAGACGAGGTGATATAATGAGGGAGATGAGGTGATATAATGAGAGAAACGAGGATATAATGAGGGAGATGAGGGGATATAATGAGAGAAACGAGGATATTGTTGCGGATATGGGACTTGGCCTCAATATCCGCTTGTAAATACTCCCCTATTTCCCCAATACTCCCCAACTATCCCCAATCCCCCATTCCCTAGTCCCATTGCCTGTAAATAACACTCTGTAGAACCGACCTTCCCCTTTTTCCCCCATTAAATGTCGTGCCCAGGTCCACCGCATCTCACGTAGACAACTTTCGGACATCTTGCTAGTTATTCTTAGTCTATGTCAGTTAAGGACTCGTTTCCATTAATTCTGACTCTTCGTTGCACCAGAATGTGATTATATGGCACCAGTAGTGAGTTTAGGACCTTCCCATACCTCCTCCCATCTTCTTCCCCAAACAACAACTACAACAACAACTACAACAACAACTACAACAACGGCGCGGCGCGGGGGAGTGTGCGTCCTCACACCGGCTCGGTTAGCCGCCATTGACCATGCGCTCCGACGGGGTTACCACGAAGGGGCTCCCTGTCAGCCCCTCGTCAAGGGCGGAGCAGGTAACCCCCCCCGCACGCACCCAATGAGAAGCAACGGGCCGATTCCATCTGGGGCGGAGCTAACGAGCCGAGGGCGTGTCACTCCCCGCCGGATATACGCGGCCACTTACCGGACGTGACATGAGATGCGCCCCGAGCTTGAAGAGGAAAGAACCAGTCGCGACCTCCGAGCGCTGTGACCTCCCTGCATCTACTGGACCGTACTGTACCCTGTCCTTGAGCCAAGAGTGCACCTTGAGCCATCGACTACCCGCTTTCCTTGCCATCAATCCCCGTGTGAGTCAGTTTTTGTCCCGTTTATCTGTGGTCTGTCGGGAATAAGATAAGTGTGTCTAAGTGCCTGTCTTTCTATGCTGTCCCTCTTGTCGTTGTAATCTGACCTTCCGCCCTAATATAACCTCCTCCGGAGGTCTTGAGAACTGAACCCTTGGTGTCGTGTCATTTTAATCCCAGCCGTTGTGTCCTTTTCCTCAATTGATCTAGCGTAGCGCAATTAGTCAACGTTCGGGTGGAATCGGGTAAACTGTGCAGACGTGGTCATACCAAACCGCTCGGTAAACCAATATCCACAACCGCGTCTGTAACAAATGGTGTCTGGGAGTGGGATTCGAGGCCCGACCAAATTTTTTTAAAAAAAACGAATAGAGGAAAAAAAAAATTTTTGGTCAAAATTTGGAGCGGCCGAAATTTGTTTTGTTGTATAAAAACCCGAATTTTGAAAGTCGCGCTATGGCGGATCAAGACAGCTGGGGTCCGGTAGGGGAGAGTGAGGCAGGGTCGGTCCAGGACCAAATTGAGGGACATGAGGGACAGGAGGAGAGCGAAGCAGTGAGGGCGGCAGGGTCGCAAAATAGCGTTGTCGTGCACAAGGTGGCCACGGCGTCCACGCCCGCGACCGTAGTGGCGCCACCGGTGGATTTGAACTTGTTTTTAATACAAATGAAGGCCCTTATGGCCCAGAATTGTGAGCAAATGAGGGCTGATAGAAAGCGATTGGGTGAGCGATTGAGTGAGCGATTGGAGGGCCAAATGGGGGCAATGAGGGACGAAGCGAGGGCTCGGAGTGAGCAATTGGGGGTAATGGGAAACCAATTGGGGGTAATGAGGGACGAAGCGAGGGGTACCGGTGAGGGGTTAGACAATAATTTTAAGGGTTTAGACAAGAAATTTGGGAAGTTAGACGACAAATTTGAGGGGTTAGACAACGGGATAAAAGAGGTGAGAAATGGGTTAATGGGGGTAGAAAACAGAATGGCCGCTCAAGAGAATCAAATGGAAGGGATGCAAAAGGGGTTAGAGGGGGTAGAAAATAGAATGGCTGCCCAGGAGAATCAGATAGAGGGAGTGAAAAATGGGTTAGAGGGGTTAGAAAACAGGATGGAAGGCAAATTGAGGGACATGAGGGACCAAGCGGAAAGGGAAGTTAACCAAATGGGGCAGCAGATAGAGGGGGTCAGAATGGGGGTAGAAACCAAACTGGATGCTCACAGGGAGGAAATGGAGCAGATGAGGGTGGCATCTGGGCAGGAGATGCAAGTGATGGGAGAGGAGATCAGAAGAGGAGTGGGTGAGGAGGTCGGAGGAGTGCGCGAGGAGGTGAGGCACTGTAAGGAGCACATGGAGAAGGAGGTGAGAAAGGGGACTGTAAAATTGCAAGGGGGCATAGAGGACCTGACGCAGGAGGTGGAGCAGCTAACAGAGGGACAAAAAGAACTAACGGACCAGGTAAAGAAGAACACAGCGGTAATAGGAGGTTTAAAAGCGACACAAAACGACATAAAAAACGACTTAATAGCGACAAAGAGGGAATGTCAGATGGTACGTGAGGGACTGACAACGAGGTTGGACGAGGTGATAGAGGTAATGGAGACGAAGGACCGGCAGGTGAGGACACACCTGGAAACGGTCAAGGTAGCCTTAGAGGACGAGCTTGAGGAGACGTACCGGGGAATAAAGGAGGTGAAGCAGAAATTAGAAGAAGTGGAAGAAGGGGTGAGCGAAATTAAGAAGCGACGGAGAGGGGATAAGAAGGAGATAAAAGAGGAAGTAAAAGAATTGGTCCAAAGTCTGTGTTCGGATCGTAATGATGTGCTCATTAACCGGATGAGGGATTCGCAGGTGATGGAGGAGAAGCGAAGAGGAAGAGGACCCGGTGTAAGTGGTGACCAATATGGTCGTGCGTATGATGCGCCAGGGGATTTAAGAAGCTTGGGGGTCGAGATAGACCCGGGTGTTCGTGAGAGGCCGTTGGTGAAGTGTGCGACAGGTCTGGTGTGCAAAAAAGGAGGTGTGCAAGAAAGTCCGACTCTGGGGTGTGTGAGGAAAAAGGGCGTGCCAAGGAGTGAGGGTGCTGGCGAGAGTGAGTCGGTCGTAGCGCGTGTGCGAGGGAGCACATGGAAGCGCGGTGTGGTAAGTGTTACAGAGGGTGTGACGGGAGAGTGTGCGCAGGAGTGTGCGCGAGAAAGGTGTGTGACGGACAGGTGCATGGGGAAAGAGTGCGCTGTCAAAGGCAAAGAAGAATGCACACCTGTGGTAAGTGTTACACAGGGTGTAACGGGAGAGTGTGCGCGAGAAAGGTGTGTGACGGACAGGTGCATGAGGAAAGAGTGCGCTGTCAAGAGTAAGGGTGAGTGCGCTGTCAAGAATGGAGGTGAGAGTAGTGAGAGTGACAAGGAGAGTGAGTTGGTTGTGACAGGTGAGCGAGGATGTACACCTGGGATGGTAGGATGCACACCTGGAATGGTAGAGCGTGAGTGGGAATGCACGCTGGAATTGGTAGTGAGGCACGTGGTTGGGTGTGCGAATGAGAGCACACCTGTGATTGTCACAGAGGAGGTGACAGAGGAGGGGGCGCGAAGAGGTGTGTTGGTGAGGTGTGCGGGTGACGAATGTGTGCCAAGGTGTTCGGTGGTCAGGTGTGTGACCAAGGCTGTGAGTGGAATGAGGGTACCTGGGTGTGTAAGGAAAGGTACGAGGAGCATGGGCACGGCTGGATGTGTGAGCAAGGAACGGGCTGCGGGGTGTAAGCGTCCAGGTGAAGCATCGACGGTAACCGGGTTAGAGGTTAGAACGACTTTTAGCCGAATCGGGCCCTCGGTGCGTGCTGGGCCTCGCTTTGAACGGCCGCGTCCGTGCTCCACTAGGCGGAGCGGGCGGCTGGATAGGAAGGGTCGTCATGGCGACCACTTTTTGTTGAGGCATTCCGGCAGGTCGAGATCGAGCCATGGGATGGCTCTGTGCCGAGATGGTGCGCGGGATCTCGGCCCGGGTAAACCTCCTGCCCTGCACCGAATGCGGGACGTGTCCAGCCGCTGGCACCAAACAACCCGCATTCATGGCTTGGCTTTACGAAGCCGGGCTTTGGATAGGAATTGGCGCACCGAGAGGCATTAGTGAGTAGACTGTGTGATGAGGTTAGTGTTTTGGCCCCAAAATTAGAGAAAAACAAAATTTGGTGATTGGCAAAGGATTGGCAGTAGTGCTTGGCAGATGATGGGTAGTGATTGGCAAATTTTTAATTTGTTGAAATTTGATGTGCCAAATTGGTAGTGAGTGATGGGCCCGGTGGGTAAGGGGGGCATCCCTGCCACCCTTCCCATAGTGGGGCAAATGCGCAATAGCTTATGGGGTGTATGGCAGTGAAAACTAGCCCGGGTGGGTTAGGATATGGTGTGTAGGGATCTAGCGAAGATGACCTTAGGTAACGTTAAGGTTAGTTAGTGACTGATACCTGTAGTGGGGACGCAGGTAGATTAGTGTGGATGATAATGACGAGGGAGCGCAATAGTTTAAAGGGACGACTGGGAAGCGCAAGTTTCAGAGGGGAGTAGTTAGATGAGATGATGCTGTGTGAGAATTGAACAGGTGTGATTGCACAGGTGTGCAACTGGACAGGTGTGTGGAACAGTGTGTGAGTAATGAGTGTTGTGGATCAGCGCGAATGCGCTTGGGGAGAGAAGGGTGCAGGTGGCACCAGGTGTGAGAGCACAGGAGTGCAGGTACAGGTGTGTGGAGAGAGTTGGAGTAAGTGGTACGGAGTGGTGTGCATGGTGCGAAGGTGTGAATGGGGGAAGAGTGGACCCCCATCACGGATACCCGGGGCGGGTAGTGTAAGTGTTAGGTAGAGGGTACAGGTAAATTGTGGTTGGATATTGGCATTTGTGGTGCGGTTGCAGAATGGTGTTGTGGATGGGTGCATTAGTGTTGTGGAAATGGCTGGGCGTGTAGCCTGTTAGTGTGTGTAGTTGGTTGGGCACTCCACCACTGTGAGGATGTCGGCCAGGTGAGGCCGCAGGTGGGCTCTGGGAGCCGGTAGTTGTGAGTGGGTGCCTGAGGATCCCGGGTGTGGATCGGGCAGCCCAGTGCCAGAGAGGGCACCGAGTGGGGAGAGCGCCAGAGGGCCTTCCCCAGGTAGTTAGGTTAGGGTAAGGAGCAGGTAAGCTCGGAGGCAACTGCAGTGGTGGAGGTGTGCAGGTGGGTAGACCCACTGGGAGAGGTACACGCCACAGCCCAGAAATTGTGCGAGGGCACCGGGAGATGAATCGGGGGAGTGAGACCCCAAATTGAAAAGCACCACAGTTTGGCCAATGGGAATTGGTTTTTAGAACCCATAGTGTAAGAGGGCCAATGGTTTGGCCGGAGAAAGACCCTGGGTAGTGTAAAGTTGTTAAAGTAATTTAGGAAATAGTTAGGATTGATGAACCTGTCACACCATACGCAGCCACTTACCTGTGGTGATGATGATGACTCCACACCTGTGTTTTCTTTGTTTTGTTGCAGGAAATGAGATTGCTGTGAGGATTTGTGAGACGCATCACGACGTGGATGAGACATTGGGGTGATTCCATCTCTCCCTCCCTAGGAGGGACTGATGATGAATTGGTGATAGCAAATTATGATGTTGAGTTGGAGATGGCAAATTTTGATGAGAGTTGAAAATGGCAAATTTGATTGGTTAGGAGGGAGAGAAGACGAATTTGGTTTATGGGAGGAACGGGGAAGACAGTAGGGACGTTTGTTGATTTGTAAAGTAGATGTTTATGGGTAGTGTTGTGTTTTGTGGATACAGTAAGGGGTAAGGGAGGGGCCATGTAGGTTACCTGGTGGGGGGGGGGGGAGCGTACGGTAGGAACGTACCTGTCTCACCTGGTTCCCATGTGCCCCCAGTGTGCATTACCTTACATTGCGTGCACTTTTGCGCCCTTACCACCTTACTCACTTGTCTGCTTCTTTTGTCTCCCACCTCCGAGGATCTGGCTTTGGGGCAGAGAGAGAGGAGAGAGAGGTGCTGGCTCCGCAGTTGTGGGCCTGCACTTTCGCTGCTTGCTGCTGGGATCGATACACCATATGGACCGCAATGTTTGTGGCCACCCACAATGGACCGCAGTTCTTTTGCGGCCAAGCACCACCCATTGATGGACCTCTGGGTCAACGGGGCACCTATGCCAAACAGGTGAACCACTAATAGTTGGCCCCCTGGCGGCCACAATATAGAAATGGACGCGGTTGGCGCCTTTCTTTATTTTTGAAAGAGGCAAGAAGGCCAAGTGCACCACACGAAGGCAAGACCAGTGGCAGAACATCGGCCGGCTGCGACACCACCGGTGATTATAGACACTTTATTGGTGCACCGGATGGTGCTGACTGTGTGATGGGGTGGTGCTTTTGGTGCTGGGAGGGGGTGCTCTGCACGTTATTAAAGGCCGTAAGGCCACAGAGCACTCGTGGATTGGTGTATCGATGCTGGCATGCGTGCTCTCTCTATGCATAACATCTGCATGTGTTCCTCCAAAAACAGGTCCTGGATCGTAGTGTAAATATCAGCGTAGTCTTGTAAATAATGCTCCCTACCGGCTGTATGTTTAGTTTGCGAATTCTTTCCGGATTCGGTTATCCTGTGGGTGTGTTTCTGTGAGGAGAAGGGTGCAACGTCGCAGGGGGACATATTTACTCATTTGTGAACATCTGTAAAACTGTCGCACTCAGGGTAGAGTTAATAGTAGAGGGAACTACATCTGAGTGCCACACTAAAGTAGGTAAAAATTTATCGGGTCGGGACGCCCCGAGGGTAGAGAAGGGTGCAATGTTGCGGATATGGGACTTGGCCTCAATATCCGCTTGTAAATACTCCCCTATTTCCCCAATACTCCCCAACTATCCCCAATCCCCCATTCCCTAGTCCCATTGCCTGTAAATAACACTCTGTAGAACCGACCTTCCCCTTTTTCCCCCATTAAATGTCGTGCCCAGGTCCACCGCATCTCACGTAGACAACTTTCGGACATCTTGCTAGTTATTCTTAGTCTATGTCAGTTAAGGACTCGTTTCCATTAATTCTGACTCTTCGTTGCACCAGAATGTGATTATATGGCACCAGTAGTGAGTTTAGGACCTTCCCATACCTCCTCCCATCTTCTTCCCCAAACAACAACTACAACAACAACTACAACAACAACTACAACAACGGCGCGGCGCGGGGGAGTGTGCGTCCTCACACCGGCTCGGTTAGCCGCCATTGACCATGCGCTCCGACGGGGTTACCACGAAGGGGCTCCCTGTCAGCCCCTCGTCAAGGGCGGAGCAGGTAACCCCCCCCCGCACGCACCCAATGAGAAGCAACGGGCCGATTCCATCTGGGGCGGAGCTAACGAGCCGAGGGCGTGTCACTCCCCGCCGGATATACGCGGCCACTTACCGGACGTGACATGAGATGCGCCCCGAGCTTGAAGAGGAAAGAACCAGTCGCGACCTCCGAGCGCTGTGACCTCCCTGCATCTACTGGACCGTACTGTACCCTGTCCTTGAGCCAAGAGTGCACCTTGAGCCATCGACTACCCGCTTTCCTTGCCATCAATCCCCGTGTGAGTCAGTTTTTGTCCCGTTTATCTGTGGTCTGTCGGGAATAAGATAAGTGTGTCTAAGTGCCTGTCTTTCTATGCTGTCCCTCTTGTCGTTGTAATCTGACCTTCCGCCCTAATATAACCTCCTCCGGAGGTCTTGAGAACTGAACCCTTGGTGTCGTGTCATTTTAATCCCAGCCGTTGTGTCCTTTTCCTCAATTGATCTAGCGTAGCGCAATTAGTCAACGTTCGGGTGGAATCGGGTAAACTGTGCAGACGTGGTCATACCAAACCGCTCGGTAAACCAACATCCACAACCGCGTCTGTAACAATATAATGAGGGAGACGAGGTGATATAATGAGGGAGACGAGGATATAATGAGGGAGATGAGGTGATATCATGAGAGAAACGAGGATATAATGAGGGAGACGAGGAGATATAATGAGAGAAACGAGGCTTTAATGAGGGAGACGAGGTGATATAATGAGGGAGATGTGGTGATATAATGAGAGAAACGAGGATATAATGAGGAAAAGAGGCGATATCATGAGAGAAACGAGGGTATAATGAGGGAGACGAGGTTATAATGAGGGAGACGAGGTGATATAATGAGAGAAACGAGGATATAATGAGGGAGACGAGGTGATATAATGAGGGAGACGAGGTGATATCATGAGAGAAACGAGGATATAATGAGGGAGATGAGGTGATATAATGAGAGAAACGAGGATAAAATGAGGGAGACGAGGTGATATCATGAGAGAAATGAGGATATAATGAGGGAGATGACGTGATATCATGAGAGAAACGAGGCTATAATGAGGGAGACGAGGTGGTATAATGAGGGAGACGAGGTGGTATAATGAGGGAGACGAGGTGGTATAATGAGGGAGACGAGGTGGTATAATGAGGGAGACGAGGCTATAATGAGAGAAACGAGGTATAATGAGGGAGACGAGGTGATATCATGAGAGAAACGAGGATATAATGAGGGAGATGAGGTGATATCATGAGAGAAACGAGGATATAATGAGGGAGACGAGGTGATATAATGAGGGAGACGAGGTGGTATAATGAGGGAGACGAGGCAGTATAATGAGGGAGACGAGGTGATATAATGAGAGAAACGAGGAAATAATGAGGGAGACGAGGTGATATAATGAGGGAGATGAGGTGATATAATGAGAGAAATGAGGATATAATGAGGAAACGAGGCGATATCATGAGAGAAACGAGGGTATAATGAGGGAGACGAGGTTATAATGAGGGAGACGAGGTGATATAACGAGAGAAACGAGGATATAATGAGGGAGACGAGGTGATATAATGAGGGAGACGAGGTGATATAATGAGGGAGACGAGGTGATATAATGAGGGAGACGAGGTGATATAATGAGGGAGACGAGGCGATATAATGAGAGAAACGAGGCTATTGTTGCGGATCTCGAGCCCATCGACGTACAGAGGGGGGCTAAACCCTTTCCCCCTCGAGCTTCAAGTCCACGAGGCCGAGCCGCCACTCCCGTAGCGATCGTCCGGAAGGGTATCTGGTCGATTCCCTAATTACCTTCGTTACACACGCCGCCGCGAGAACGGGGACTGGACCTCGCACGAATCACGCTGATCTGATACGCCCGAGCAGTTTGCGTGCCACGTGACCCGTGCCGTTAATTCTTATTGAACCCGATTGAGTGGTCTTATTCGTAAAGTGCGAAGCCAATGGTGGAAAATGACGTGAATGACCAAATGGAAGGAAGAACACAGGTTTATTATATTATACAATTTACAATGGCCAAAGAATAGAGACACAGAGCAGATACTGAATCAGTCTTATCTTAATACCCGGACAAGGGCCCACTCACTCACGCGGGGAAAAGGAAGGAAGGAAAAGTATGCGCTCCAAACGCGTCCTTGGTGCTGTTCGCTCCGGTCAGCTCGCCGGGCGTGTCCCTCGAGGTGTTCGCGGCACATGTGCAGGTTGCTCGTTGGCGTCTGTGGCCCCGAGAGTGACCGTCCTCGCAAGCGCTGTTATCAAGCCGCAGAGCGCAGGGCACAGGGAGAGTTCGTGCTATTTCTCGATCACACCTCTCTATGACAGAGGGAGCTTAGCACGGAGGAGATCGTTCGGGGGCAGCGGGCAAGAGCGAGACCGTTCACAGAGAGCGAGCTGGGGGCAGAGAGCATTCGTTCACAGACCTCTTGGACAGAAACTCTCACTCTGACTCTGACTGGGTGACTGCGGCGGGGGGCCCGGGGCAGGGTCTTATAGCCCCGCCACAGAGTCTTACCCGAATGTTCCAAACTCCTCCCCCGGCTGCCGTTGTTAGCCACTCCCCTTGAGCGTTCATTGGCTGCCTGCCGCTTACCGGCCACTCCCCTGCAGCTCCTTCCTTGGGCCTTCTAGGCTTGTCCTGGGCATAGCACATGGCATTCTAGCCCAATTGAGGCCCACACTCACTGGCCTGCTCAATGCATACTAACACAGGAAAGGAGACTATGCTTAACATTTAATAAGAGATAACTGAACTAGAGCGAGGCTACATGTTGTGGTGCAACTAACTAAGGGGGGGGGGGGGGTTATCTTTATTCCCACAACCGCAACAATATAATGAGGGAGACGAGGTAATATAATGAGGGAGACGAGGTGATATAATGAGGGAGACGAGGTGATATAATGAGGGAGACGAGGTGATATAATGAGGGAGACGAGGTGATATAATGAGGGAGACGAGGTGATATAATGAGAGAAACGAGGATATAATGAGGGAGACGAGGTGATATAATGAGAGAAACGAGGATAAAATGAGGGAGACGAGGTGATATAATGAGGGAAATGAGGTGATACAATGAGGGAGACGAGGTGATCTAATGAGGGCGACGAGGTAATACAATGAGGGAAACGACGTGAAATAATCGAGTAAACAAGATTATATATTATAGTAAACAAGGTGATGCAATAGAGTAAATAAGGTGATACAACAGAGTAAATAAGGTGATATAATATATCACCTTATTTACTCGATTGCATCACCTTGTTTATTATAATATATAATCTTGTTTACTTATTACATCACATTATTACCCTATTACATCACCTTGTTTACTCTTATAATCGAGTAAATAAGGTGATGTAATCGAGTAAATAATGTGATGTAATGGGGAAAATAAGGGGATATCATGAGGGAAATGAGGTGATATAATCGTGTAAACAAGGTGATACAATAGAGTAAATAAGGTGATATAATTAAGTAAACAAGGTGATATAATAGAGTTAATAAGGTGATATAATAGAGTTAATAAGGTGATATAATAGAGTAAATAAGGTGATATAATCAAGTAAACAAGGTGATATAATAGAGTTAATAAGGTGATATAATAGAGTTAATAAGGTGATATAATAGAGTAAATAAGGTGATATAATCAAGTAAACAAGGTGATATAATAGAGTTAATCTATATGAATAAAACATAGTTTGTGTGTGTGTGTGTGTGTGTGTGTGTGTGTGTGTATGTGTATGTTACCGATAGACTCGTAAACGGAGAGGCTCACGTGCTTGATATTTGGCATAGACATGGCCATTGAGCCTGGGAAGGACATGGCCTGCCTAAAAATATTTGACGAGATCCATATTTTTTATTCATATTTACCTCAGCGCCTTTCAGCGAGGAACATTATACACGGAATCTCAGCCTGTGCCATAGCAGCTCGCTGATTCGCTCAGAGCGATCACATGATGTTCCATCCTCGCCACCAGACCATTGAACTGAAAATATATAGAATGACCATTGCCATTCACGCCACATAGGTGGAGATGCAGCTACCGGGCGCCATCTTGGTTGGCACTCGATGCTGGGCGATGGTGATTTCCTTCACGCGTTTGCACGTAATTCAGAGCGAAAAGCGATTGCGTTTTTTCACCTTTTGTGCGATCGTGTTTTGTATCGATTTTTGTCGATTTTGTGCGATATGAATTAAACGTCTTTGAAACAGCTGTGAAACGTCTTTCCACAACCCTTCCTTAACCGATTGGAGCAGTTTATTGGTGCACAAAATGACATTTTAACAGTTGTCTCGCTTTTAAAATCTGGGACACGTTTAAAACAAACGAGATCCCTGAAGCGAGTCGGTCTAGTCGTGCTAACCAAGATGGCGACACGGCGGCTACACTTTTCACGGAGTACGAGCGTTCTATATATTTTCAATTCAGTGCGCCAGACTCGCTCACGTACTTGATTTGTGGCATAGACATGGCCATTGGGCCTTCACGGTGTAATTTGTGCGAGGCTTTTGTCCGAGTGAGCTTGAGTCGAGAGGGCGAATGTACGGGTTGGGAATGTACGGGTCTCCCTTCCCCCGCCCGGCAACGCCGGTACTGGAGGACGTCACACTCACAGGATCGGTGAGTCTCCAAAATCCGCTTCATGCTGTTGTTGCGAAGATGCAGGACGATGTCGTGATTGTTGTGCTGCTCTCCTACCATGAGAACTGCAACGTCATTCTTGACTGGCCCTCCCCTTCCTCCCCTCCGCTTCCCCCTTCCCCTCCCCCCTCCGTCCTCCCCTTCCCCTCCCCCCTCCGTCCTCCCCTTCCCCTCCCCCCTCCCCCCGCCCCTCCCCCGCCCGGCAATGCCGGGTACTTCTGCTAGTAAGGTGATATAATAGAATAAAAAGGTGATATAATAAAGTAAACAAGGTGATATAATGGAGTAAACAATGTGATATAATAAAGTAAACAAGGTGATATAATAGAGTTAATAAGGTGATATAATCAAGTAAACAAGGTGATATAATAGAGTAAATAAGGTGATATAATCAAGTAAACAAGGTGATACAATAGAGTAAATAAGGTGATATAATCAAGTAAACAAGGTGATATAGAGTTAATAAGGTGATATAATCAAGTAAACAAGGTGATATAATAAAGTAAACAAGGTGATATAATAGAGTAAACAAGGTGATACAATAGAGTTAATAAGGTGATATAATCAAGTAAACAAGGTGATACAATAGATTAAATAAGGTGATATAATCAAGTAAACAAAGTGATATAATAGAGTTAATAAGGTGATATAATCGAGTAATTGAGGTTATATAATAGAGTAATTGAGGTTATCCAATAGAGTTAATGAGGTAATATAATCGTGTAAACAAGGTGATATAATAAAGTAAACAAGGTGATATAATAGAGTAAACAACGTGATACAATAGAGTAAATAAGGTGATATAACAGAGTAAACAAGGTGATATAATAGAGTAATTGAGGTTATCCAATAGAGTTAATGAGGTAATATAATCGTGTAAACAAGGTGATATAATAAAGTAAACAAGGTGATATAATAGAGTAAACAACGTGATACAATAGAGTAAATAAGGTGATATAACAGAGTAAACAAGGTGATATAATCGAGTAATTGAGGTTATATAATAGAGTTAATAAGGTGATATATTAAAGTAAGTGAGGTTATATGATAGGGTTAATGAGGTGATATAATAGAGTAATTAAGGTTACATAATAGAGTTAATAAGGTGATATAATAGAGTAAAAAGGTGATATAACAGAGTAAACAAGGTGATATAGTAAAGTAAACAAGGTGATATAACAGAGTAAACAAGGTGATATAACAGAGTTAATAAGGTGATATAATCAAGTAAACAAGGTGATATAATCAAGTAAACAAGGTGATATAATCGAGTAATTGAGGTTATATAATAGAGTTAATAAGGTGATATATTAAAGTAAGTGAGGTTATATGATAGGGTTAATGAGGTGATATAATAGAGTAATTAAGGTATATAATAGAGTTAATGAGGTGATGTAATAGAGTAATTGAGGTTATACAATAGAGTTAATGAGGTGATATAATCGTGTAAACAAGGTGATATAATCGTGTAAACAAGGTGATATAATAAAGTAAACAAGGTGATACAACAGAGTAATTGAGGTTATATAATAGAGTTAATGAGGTGATATAATAGCGTAATTGAGGTTATATAATAGAGTTAATGAGGTGATATAATAGAGTAATTGAGGTTATATAATAGAGTTAATGAGGTGATATAATAGCGTAATTGAGGTTATACAATAGAGTTAATGAGGTGATATAATCGTGTAAACAAGGTGATATAATAAAGTAAACAAGGTGATATCATAGAATAATTGAGGTTATATAATAGAGTTAATGAGGTGATATAATAGAGTAATTGAGGTTATATAATAGAGTTAATGAGGTGATATAATAGCGTAATTGAGGTTATACAATAGAGTTAATGAGGTGATATAATCGTGTAAACAAGGTGATATAATAAAGTAAACAAGGTGATAAAATAGAGTAAACAAGGTGATATAATCAAGTAAACAAGGTGATATAATAGAGTTAATAAGGTGATATAATCAAGTAAACAAGGTGATATAATAGAGTAAATAAGGTGATATAATCAAGTAAACAAGGTTATATAATAGAGTTAATGAGGTGATATAATAGAGTAATTGAGGTTATACAATAGAGTTAATGAGGTGATATAATAGAATAATTGAGGTTATACAATAGAGTTAATGAGGTGATATAATCGTGTAAACAAGGTGATATAACAGAGTAAACAAGGTGATATAATAAAGTAAACAAGGTGATATAATCAAGTAAACAAGGTGATATAATAGAGTTAATAAGGTGATATAATCAAGTAAACAAGGTGATATAATAGAGTAAATAAGGTGATATAATCAAGTAAACAAGGTTATATAATAGAGTTAATGAGGTGATATAATAGAGTAATTGAGGTTATACAACAGAGTTAATGAGGTGATGTAATCGTGTAAACAAGGTGATATAATAAAGTAAACAAGGTGATACAATAGAGTAATTGAGGTTATACAATAGAGTTAATGAGGTGATATAATCGTGTAAACAAGGTGATATAACAGAGTAAACAAGGTGATATAACAGAGTAAACAAGGTGATATAATAGAGTAATTGAGGTTATATAATAGAGTTAATGAGGTGATATATTAAAGTAAGTGAGGTTATATAACAGAGTAAACAAGGTGATATAATAGAGTGAATATGAATTGAATGATCGTTTTAAGGCCATTTTTCCCTGCTAGAGCGGGGGTTAGTCTTGCAGGCCCCATGACAATCATGGTTCCCTGTTTGAGGCAATGTTTTTATGGCCGGATGCCCTTTCTGACGCCAACCCTTGGTCGCCTCTTACGATGCGCAGGGATACGGTGTACATATTGTTACGGATTCGGCCCTTCCGTAGGTGTGGTTGTCATCCACTTATAACCTTGCTGGTGATGTAGTATTATTCTTATCGGGGTTGTAAAGGAAACGGCGGTTATTATTGTTTAAAGGAAATGGTTATTGTGGTGAAAAGGTTAAAAAGCGCTCCTGGTAAAAATGTGGCCGGAAATCGGATGGTGGGCCGGAAGACGGACGGAGTGAGGAGGAAGAGGCGTGGAGAGAAGTGAAAAAGACGATCTTGGTTGAAGCTCCGTACCGAGCGGTCGAGCGTACAGTGCGAGTGAACTTTGAGTCCTTAAAAGGAAGTTCGGGCGATAGGTGATATCGCCGGAGTGCTGTGGAGCCTGCGTAGTCGGGTATCTGCATTGAGGTTCCGGAGTATCCTTGCCTCGAAGCCCCGGCTCGAGTGAAAGCCGTCTGCCATTTCGCCACGCGCGCTGCCTTCAGTGAAAAGGTTTTTGTCGCGTCGGCCGGGCATTATTCCCCGGTGGGTTGCCGGGGACGGCTGTGCCAGAAAGTGGCTTTTGGAGGATTACAAGGAGACTCGCTGATTGAACCGCAAACGTGTATGTCTGAGCGCGTCTTTGGGAGGTTTTCCATTCCACCACTATTTTGCTGGGTGTTGGACCACATGACCTCTGGGTTGCTTCGATCGTCCACGCCTCAATTTATTTTGATCGGACATTGATCCAACGATCGCTGGAGCGAATCGACTTCGCCTTGAAGGGGCACAGAGACATTGGGGGAGTGTTGTGAGTTTGGGTTAAAGGACGAGATAAGGTTGTACCATCTTAAGATAGTGATTGTAGGGTGAATTGCTATTATTATTTGTGTCGTGATTCCGGTGTGATTTATAATATATTATTGTTTGTTCATTACCCTTGGTGTGGTTTCATTATTGGTTTGATTGTTTCATTTGATGGTTTCATTGAGGGTTTCATTCTTGATTGATTTTAACCAAGGATAACATATCTTTCTGCCGGGGACCCTCTCGGGGTTCAGAGGTTTACCGAGACCAGGGGATAGGGGAGGACCCCGTAACACTATTCTAAACCGGGGTACACACCGGGATAGGTGATATAATAGAGTAATTGAGGTTATATAATAGAGTTAATGAGGTGATATATTAAAGTAAGTGAGGTTATATAATAGGATTAATGAAGTGATATAGAGTAATTGAGGTTATATAATAGAGTTAATGAGATGATATAATAGAGTAATTGAGGTTATACAATAGAGTTAATGGGGTGATATAATGCAGTAAATAAGGTGATATAATAGAGAAACAGGGTATACAATAGAGTAAACGAGGTGATATAATGCAGTATACGAGATTATATATAGGAGTGAACAAGGCTATATAATGAGGGAAAAGAGGCGAGATATGAAGTAAATGACATGATTTATAAGGCAAATAATGTGAAAAAGGGTGCAACGTAATATTTGTGTGTGGATTAATATTTTATTTTCTCCGTGCTTCTTTGCGGCAAGTGACCTCACTTGATTTGATTACGATGTTGTTGCTTTGTGTCTTATTGTATTTCCACTGACGTGTGTAGAGCGCTGTTTCACCATCTAATGCCAGTCTGGAAACGTGAACGCAGGTGGAAATTAGAGTCGAATGCAGAAGCAGATTTGAAAACGGAAATAAATGCAATAGCTTGTGCAGGTGATTGCTCAGGTAGGCATGCTATATTTTGTTTAAATGTGGAATCTAGGAATATATAGTGGGTTTTTTTTTTCTTCTTCTCTACAAGAGCGAGGATCATGGAAGAGTGGTTAAATTAAATTGACAGTGGGGTTGTGGGACAACAACTGGATACAACTGGAAATGGAATAATCGAACAGGAGACTGAAATCAGCAAGTAAGAGGGCTGGGGTTAGGAAGAGTTAATGGAGGCAATAAGAATCATGGATCAGGATGAGGGACAACATGACGTCGCTGTGCACTGCCTGCTTGATGTCCTGGAGGGAGGAGTAGGAAAGAACGGCCTCTGGAGGGTGGTTCCATAGATTGAAGAAGTGAGGAATATAAGAGATGAAGTATGCAGTCAGCCTGGATTTTTGATGTTTAACTAGGAGGGCGTTACTATAAGTTGATTGCTTCCTGGAGTTGTTAGAGAGGGTCTGAGGACTGAGAGCGCAGCTGGAGCAATATTGAAGAAGAGGTGGCAAAAAAAAAACAGAGACCACCAACCTGCCTGCAATGTGAAAGCAAAAGTCCTTGTGCTTCGGCCTCATCACGGGAGAATCAAATCAAGTTGAGGGCTTTATATTCCACAAAATCCAGGGGAGACAGATATGATGCTCTGGAGCCAGCATATGGGAGAGCAGTACTCCATTGAGCCTTGTAGACTGAGAGTAGCTCTGATTTGCTAAGGAAATACAATGGCATATGCCCATTCGGAGGCTGCCTTTGGAGGTGAGCTTTGTTATATGGTTGGCCCAGGAGAGGTAATGGCTAATGGTGAGGCCTTGAAGTTCAAGGGACCAAACCTCTTCCAGTGGCTAACCATGGACACAGACAGGTGGGTTCATTGGACGATCATTCTGCAGTTGCAGGGCGAAAGAGTGAGATTTTTCAGGATTGCAGGACATGTTCCATTTATCAGACCAGTGTCTATTCAATTCCAGACCAGCAGAGAGTGATACAGCAGCATTCTGCCGAGCAGTGTGATGGGGATACTGTACAACATAATGTGGAGTCTCCGCTAGGAGAGCTCCATTGATAGCAACACTTTGACTGTTTGATTTGAGGAAGTCAGAAATCCAGGAATAAAGGTGGCCTTCTATGCCACAGGTAGAGGGCTTGGCAAGCAAAGCAGGAAGCCAGATTGTTGAACACACAGGGTGACCACAACAACAACAAAATCCCTTGTATGCATAACGTTCTCCATATTCATGATATCTTCATACTTCTTGCACGTGTACAAAGTGGAGTTCATGCATAGACAGCAGATTTAGATTTAGTCAAGATAGCCCTATTTTTACCTTGCGCTCACGAAGTGAAAATCAGGGTTAGGCATTCGGTTGCGGCGTACGTGTGACGTACGTGTGGCATACGTGTGGCGTGTCTGTATGTTTATGCCTCCACTGACGAAGTCGCCAGAGGCATTATGTTTTCAAGTCTGTCTGTCCTTTACGTGATAGGTTTTCGTGATAACTTGAGAACGGCTAAAGGGATCTTAGTCAAACTTGGTACAGGTATGTATAATGAGGTAAAGATGAACTGATTATATTATGGGGTCAATAGATCAAAGGGCAAAGGTCAGAGGTCATGTGAGGTAAAAATACTGTTACCGCGATAACTTGTGAACCAGTGATGGGATTCTGACCAAATGTGGAACACTTATGTAGAATGATGTAAAGATGAAATGATTAGATATTGGGGTCAAAGGTCAAAGGTCAAATCTGCAATAGGTCTATAACTTGAGAACGGCTGAAGTGATCTTATTCAAACTTGGTACAAGTATGTCTAATGTTGTAAAGATTAAGTGATTCGATTTTGGGGTCATAAGTCAAAGTCTGTAATAGGTTTATAACTTGAGAACGGCTGAAGTGATCTTATTCAAACTTGGTACAAGTATGTCTAATGTTGTAAAGATTACATGATTAGATTTTGGGGTCATCCTCCAGGTCTTTAAAACGGCTGTTCACCACCATCTCTTATCTTCCCCAATCCAAAACCTTGATCTTTTCTACCCCCGCTAATTTCACCCCAAATCCACTTTTTTGAGGTGCCGACTTCTTTCCTGGAAGTCCTTGGTGTCCTTGCGTTTTATACCTATCCTGCCCTCCCCCCCAGGCCCTCTCCCTCCCACACATCTCCCGATGTCCCTGCTCTCAAATGTTGTGTTTGTGTGCTTCCTCCCCTTCTCTCCCCATCTTGTCGACCGCTCCCCTTTTTATATACTTTGTTTGCTTGTTTGTTTGATTTGTTTGTTTGATAAATGTTAGCTCTTTCACGAGCCTCGACTCTGTATACAAAAAAAAAGAAAAAAAAAAGTCAAAGTCTGTAATAGGTTTATAATTTGAGAACGGCTGAAGTGACCTAATTCAAACTTGGTACAAGTATGTCTAATGTTGTAAAGATTAAGTGATTCGATTTTGGGGTCGTAGGTCAAAGGTCAAAGTCTGTAATAGGTCTATAATTTGAGAACGGCTGAAGTGATCGAATTCAAAGTTGGTACAGGTATGTATAATGTTGTAAAGATTAAGGGATTAGATTTTGCAGTCATAGGTCAAAGTCTGTAATAGGTCTATAACTTGAGAACGGCTGAAGTGATCTTATTCAAACTTGGTACAGGTATGTCTAATGTTGTAAAGATTAAGTGGTTAGATTTTGGGGTCATAAGACAAAGGTCAAATCTGTAAATGGTCTATAACTTGAGAACGGCGGAAGTGATCTAATTCAAACCTGGTACAGGTTTGGTACAAACTTGGTACAGACAATTTATTGGTAACATGGTTTAGCATTCACTGTTTCCGCATTTTGTTTGCCTTTGTCTTCCCACCCGTGCATAGCATGGGTACCTCGCTAGTGTATATATATATATATATATATATATATATATATATATATATATATATATATATATATATATATATATATATATATATACACATGAGTGTATGTGTACATACCTACAGTCATGTGAAAAAGTAAGTACACCCCATGTAAAGTTTTGACTTTTTCAACATATTTCAACATACAGCTATTTGATCTTCATTTCAACAATATTGATAGATAAAGGTGATATAATATAACAAATATCATGAAACATTTACATTTTGTAGTCCATTGTGTAATTCAAATAAACATAAATGCAAATTTCGCATGTGGAAAAAGTAAGTACATCCCTACATTTATCACTACTTCAAATACCTAAAATTAGAATCAGGTGCACCAGCTCAGGTGCAAATGATTAGAACATCGGTAGAGAGGATCTTGGAGGAACCTGTCTTATTTAAACCTCAGACATTTAGTTTGGTTTGCTCTTTGTTGTTGAAGTGTGCGGCGTCACCATGCCTAGATCAAAAGAGCTCTCTGAGGCCTTCAGAAAGAAGGTTATAGATGCCTACGAGTCTGGGAAGGGATTTAAAAAGATCTCCAAACAATTTGAAATCAATCATTCGACTGTCCGGAAAATCATCTACAAGTGGAGAAGATTCCAAACAACTGCCAACTTGTTCAGGCCAGGCCGCCCCAGCAAGTTCAGCCCAAGAGCAGACCGCAAGATGCTGAAAGAAGTCTCTAAGAACCCCAGAATGTCATCACTGGACCTACAGGTAGCTCTTGCCACTGTTGATGTCAAAGTGCACGTGTCTTTTATGGTTTGGTTTGGGTTTGGGGCAGCTTGGGCCAGAAACATTATGGTTTGGGGCAGCTTTGCTGCATCAGGGCCTGGGTGGCTCACCATCATAGTGAGTGAATTCTTCATTGTACCAGAGGGTGCTTGAGGATAATGTGAGGCCATCTGTCAGAGAAGTTGAAGCTCAACCGAAGGTGGACCTTGCAACATGACAATGACCCTAAACATACCAGTAAATCCACCAAGGAATGGCTGAAAAGAAAGAAATGGAGGATTCTGGAATGGCCGAGTCAAAGCCCGGATCTAAATCCCATCGATATGTAGTGGGGGGATTTGAAACGAGCTGTGCATGCAAGAAACCCCTCAAACATCGCACAGCTGAAAAAATTCTGCATGGAGGAGTGGGCAAAAATTTCTCCCGATCGATGTCAGAGACTGGTAGACAGTTATAAGAAACGCCTACTTGAGGTTGTTTCTGCCAAAGGGGGCAATACCACCTATTAGGGCCAAGGGTGTACTTACTTTTTCCACATGCGAAATCTGCATTTGTTCATATAAATTATACAATGCACTACAAAATGTAAATGTTTCATGATATTTGTTATATTATATCACCGTTATCTATCAATATTGTTGAAATGAAGATCAAATAGCTGTATGTTGAAATATGTTGAAAAAGTCAAAACTTTACATGGGGTGTACTTACTTTTTCACGTGACTGTATGTATATATATACATACACACGACATGACCAACCGAACATCGAACATCTCATTCCAAAATCATGGGTATTATTATGGAGTTGGTCCCACCTTTGCTGCTATAACAGCCTCCACTCTTCTGGGAAGGCTTTCCACTAGATGTTGGAACACTGCTGCGGGGATTTATTTCCATTCAGCCACAAGAGCATACGTGAGGTCGGGCCCTGATGTTGGGCGATTAGGCCTGGCTCGCAGACGGTGTTCCAATTAATCCCAAAGGTGTTTGATGGGGTTGAGGTTAGGGCTCTTGGCAGGCCAGTCAAGTTCACCCACACCGATCTTGTCAAACTATTTCTGTATGGACCTCGTTTTGGGCATGGGGGAATTGTCATGCTGAAACAGGAAAGGGCCTTCCCCAAACTGTTGCCACAAAGTTGGAAGCACACAATCGTCTAGAATGCATTGTGTGCTGTAGCATTAAGATTTCCCTTCACTGGAACTAAGGGCCCTAGCCAGAACCATGAAAAACAGCCCCAGACCATCATTCCTCCTACACCAAACTTTACAGTTGGCACTATACATTCGGGCAGGTCGCATTCTCCTGGCATCCACGAAACCCAGATTCATCCGTCGGACTGCCAGGTGGTGAAGCACGATTCATCACTCCGGAGAACACGTTTCCACTGCTCCAGAGTCCAATGGCGGCAAGCTTTACACCACTCCAACCGACGCTTGGCATTGCACATGGTGATCTTAGGCTTGTTTGCGGCTGCTCGGCCATGGAAACAAATTTCCTGAAGCTCCCAATGAACAGTCGTTGTGCTGACGTTGCTTCCAGAGGCAGTTTGGAACTCGATAGTGAGTGCTGCAACCGAGAACAGACGATCTTTACACGCTACACACTTCAGCACTTGGCGGTCCCGTTCTGTGAGCTTGTGTGGCCTACCACTTCACGGCTGTGCTGCTGTTCCTCCTCGACGTTTCCACTTCACAATAACAGCACTTACAGTTGACCAGGGCAGCTCTAGCAGGGCAGAAATTTGACGAACTGAATTGTTGGAAAGGTGGCATCCTATGACGGTGCCACGTTGAAAGTCACCGAGCTCTTCAGTATGGTCCATTCTACTGCCAATGTTTGTCTATGGAGATTGCATGGCTGTGTGCTTTATTATATATACCTGTCAGCAATAGGTGTGGCCGAAATAGCCGAATCCACCAATTAGAAGGGTGTCCGCATACTTTTGGTCATGTAGTGTGTGTAAATATGTACTGTTCATATCATGATTGGTGATGAAAGATAGTTCCACTATTTCGACACAGAAACCAAGCAGCAAAGCATGGGTTGACATCATTCCACATCTCCAAAAAAAGTAGGCCAAAAGAGTACCCTTTGCTGGTAAAGTTTTATAAAACCGTCCTTTGGAATCCCGAGGGATTCATACTGGTCAATTTCCTGCCCAAATAGGAAGCAATCAATGTGGCTCGCCACGTTGAGATGCTCAATAAACGTAAACGTGCACTTTCGGAAAAGTTCCCTTTTAAAAAAGCTGTCATCTTTCAGCACGACAATGCTGAACCTCACACTGCACATCTGACAATGGAGGGAATATCACAATTCGACAAAATATCAAAGAATGGCTGGGAAGTGCTCTGCCACCCCCGTATGGTCCGTACTTGGCCCCTTCTGACTGTTCAGGCATTCCCTTGAAAGACCACATGAGAGGCCAGCACCATGGAAATGATGACAGTCCAGATCGCCATGCGTAGCTGTTTGCGAAGTGTTGGAATGGATTTCCACCACAGTGGGGATTTTTAAGCTCATGCAGCACTGGCAGAAATTCGTCGATCATTCTAGATATATTTTTTGAAAAGTAATGTGGTATGTCCAGTTCATCTATCTATAATTCCATTAATCTCTGTGTGTATGTGTGTATGTGTGTATGTGTGTATGTGTGTATGTTTGTCTGTGACCGCTGTTTCTCGACAACTACCGGTCCGATATACTTGAAACTTGCCAGGTATATTGCTGGGGACCCGAGGATGTGCCTTTTCAAGGTTTGAAATTAATCGGACAAGTAGTTACCGAGCTATGGCGATTTCTTTACCAAACACCGCAAGCCGTTCGCTTTGGACCAAACCATTTCATGTAAATAGAGGGGGGGGGGGGGGGGGGTTCTGTGGTCGTTGCGAATGGACCAAACCATTCATGTAAATAGAGGGGGGGGGGGTTCTGTGGTCGTTACTGCCACGTGGTTTCAAAGTTTTTTTTTGTTGTTGTTGTTTGCACGCATGTTTTTTTGCACCCACGTACGGGCACGCCCTAGGATGTTTACACACACACACCCCTACACAAATTTTTTTTTTTTTTTTTTTTTGGCAAGGAACGGGCACCCACGTACGGGCACGTCCTAGCTTATATATAGTACGGGCATGCCCTAGTATTGACAATAACAGTTTTCTTACATGTAACTTTGTTTTACTATAAAATAAACATGCTCATGACTTTTGCTACGGCCCTCATATATTTCGAGTATGAAGATCATATTAATTTCGATATTGTGAGGATTATCACACCTGATCATTGTCGTTGCAGTGAGATGGCATCTGCTACAGGAAGTCGAACCCTTCCAGTCTCCAAAGTTTCCTCCGTTGCTGACCAGAACTTTGATTATATGTTCAAACTGCTTATAATTGGGAACAGTGCTGTGGGAAAAACATCCTTGCTGTTCCGCTATGCAGATCACACCTTCACTCCTGCATTTGTCAGTACTGTTGGAATCGACTTCAAAGTGAAAACCATCCACCGCAAGGACAAACGAATTAAACTACAGATTTGGGTAAGACAAATATTGCTTGGCATAATTATTGGCCTAAACATAATTGGAGCCTTAACAATGAAATTGGATCTCTTTTAGCTCAAAAGACAACTCACTCCTTTACAGGAGATGGATTTTACCAGCTGAAAGAAATGCAGTGATGATGTTTCTTTTTTGTATTTGTACGAGGGAAATGCAGCAAGGGCTTGATTGGGTAAATGGCATCATGCCGTCACAACAATGTGGATCATGTTGCAGTGGATGTATTAAAATAAATGGTAATTGAGATGATTTTAATTACAGTAAAACAATTACAACAAATTTTTTTTTTTTTTTAATTATCAGAACAAAGACTTGGTGTAAATGAGCGCAAGTGCCAAGCGCTAGGGGGATCCATGAGCTATGTTCCTACTGATCTCAAGACAACAAACTTAGCAACTAAAATGATCATTTTACCTTTTGTGCATGGCATTATTTTTTTGGATGTTAAAATCTCAAAACTTCACCCCCCCCCCCCCCCCTCGCAATTCTACTCCCCACATTATCCTTGGAAAGTTTGGTCATGATCAATTAAAGTGGTTCAATAGATTACCCCCTCATTGCAAACCCCCCTTTTAAATATCAAAATTTATTAAACCTAATAACTTCATTTTGTTTTTCATTAACCCCCATGGGGCCGACACTACACCCACTACGTTTGGTGGTGACTACGCAAGCGTTACAAACACCCTCCCCCTATAAACACCTTCCTCCTATTGCAAATCTCCCCTAAATGGAAATATATATAAAATATATCTTCATTTTTTTTTTACCATAAATCTCCTATGGGACCCCCATTTTCACCATAAATCCCCATGGGACCTCCATTTTCACCATAAATCCCCTATGGGACCCCCATTTTCACCATAAATCCCCTATGGGACCCCCATTTTCACCATAAATCCCCATGGGACCTCCATTTTCACCATAAATCCCCTATGGGACCCCCATTTTCACCATAAAGCCCCCATGGGACCTCCATTTTCACCATAAATCCCCTATGGGACCCCCATTTTCACCATAAATCCCCATGGGACCTCCATTTTCACCATAAATCCCCCAGCGGACCCCCATTTTCACCATAAATCCCCTATGGGACCCACATTTTTCACCATAAAGCCCCCATGGGACCTCCATTTTCACCATAAATCCCCCATGGGACATCCATTTTCACCATAAATCCCCCATGGGACCTCCATTTTCACCATAAATCCCCTATGGGCCCCCCATTTTTCACCATAAAGCCCCCATGTGACCTCCATTTTCACCATATATCCCCCTTGGGACCCTCACATTTGGTAGCACTGCAGCCCATAGAACTGACAGGAATAGCCAGATCCCGATATTGAGAACCCACATTTTCCATACCCCAGACTTCCCCGACCATAAAATTAATATGCACTATTTTATCCCACCCCCCCCCCCCCCTCACCTATTTCACTCGCCCATTATGTGTGCTAAATTTGTTTGCAATCATCTAACTAAGCCATCACAAAGATGTCCCCTTGCTCGCCTCCTCCCCCAACCCCTATCTTCCCCAAAAACGCGACCACTTCTCCTCCACTCTCTATGCAGCCCCCGTTATGTCCGCCAAGTTTGATGACCTTACAATGTTCCATTCTCAGGATATACAAGATATAAGGGAACGGACAAACAGAGAAATGTAGTGTGAAAATAAGGGCAGCCCTGCCTGCATTTGTGTCAACCTTGTCTGATGTGAGAAGTGCTGCACGTGGACAAATGTATCCATTTGTAAAAATATATAGAGGACAAAACAGGATAACTTCCCAAATATCAGTTGCTTATAGTTTCTACCTCTAGAAGATTATTGCTGCAGATGTATTGTACATTAAAGGTATTGGAGATTAAAAAAGCAAACAGCAAACAAAACCAAACATGGTTCAAACAGTAACGATGAACTATTAGAAATGTTTGTGTGTATTTACATAGCTGTGCAAACAAAAATGCAAACTCAAAGGATAACATGTTTCACTTGCAGACCACATTGCTCACATGTCCTGTGCACCAGTATTTTATCTTCTCTCAAACTCCACACATGTACCCATTTGCATTTTAATTGCTCAATGTAATTGTTCCTATGGTGACGTGGCTTAATGGAAAAAACAAAAATACAAACAAACAGACATGTTTGTACAAAAATACAAACAAAATACAAATACAAATATACAAAAACAACAAAAATAAAACTAATAAATAAATAAATAATAAATAAAACTAAAACTTAAAAAAAAATACAAAAAAAAACAAAAATACAAAAAAAAACAAAAATACAAACAAAGACATGTTTGTACAAAAATACAAACAAAATACAAATACAAATATACAAAACAACAAAAATAAAACTAATAAATAAATAAAACAAAAAACAAACAAAAAAAACAACAACAACAAAAAAAAATACAAAAAATACAAACAGACAAAAATACAAACAAAAATACAGACAAACAGACATATAGACAGGGGTGAAAACATAACCTCCATCCACCCTCGGTGGTGGAGGTAATAAAATAGTCATCATTAATATTTGAAGTCTTTCATAAAAAAAAACATGATGTCACCTGTCCCTTTTAACGGCCTTTTATGCAAAATACCAGGTAAAAAATGGAAAGATGGTGTCCCACAGGACGGGGAGGGTCGATTTCAACACGAGTTATACCCTTGAAGTAGCCATCACTACAATTGCTTAGAAAGTTTTGTTTAACTGTCTTTATAACAAACAGAAAAGTACTTTATTAATGCCTGTACAGGCTTTATCGATAGAAATCAAAAAAATTACCTCATCACAGCAAACGGCCATGTTATTTCATGATACTTCAAAGCTACAAGCCTCAGAATAGCACATAAGGCAGTATTCAAACATTTGTCATCTGCGTGTATATATTTACACGGTCATCTTTCTTTGATCTGCATCATTTTGCCAAGATTGATCCTCGTGATTTCACTCAGTCGTACACGAAAAGTGTCATGGAAGCTTTTTCCTGTGATCAAAAGGAGTTCGATTTCACATTTACAGAGGTCAGTGCAGGTGAGTCCAGCCTTTGCACACTTGCAATTCATGTATCCTCTCTCGAACATGCACCCACACTTAATCAGCTCATTACAAGCCATCACTGCTTCAGGAAGAGTTAAAGTTTCGAAGGCGTTTGTCGTTAAAGGCGGCAAAAAGGGTTGGCGTCAGGAAGGGCATCCGGCCGTAAAACATTGCTTCAAAAAGGGGACCGAAAAACAACAACAACCACGGTTCCCGAAAAAGGCCAACCCCCGCTTGCGGGGAAAAATGGCCTCTAAAGGTGGTTATTTTTTTTTTACTGCTTCAGGAAGAGTCATCCAGACAGGCATCCAAGTAGTCAGTTCTTTGGTCCACCCTATCCCTCTGGTTTGGGGCCAGGTTAACTGCTTTGCTGGCTTCTTGTCCACCTCCCACTCGAATTCACCACTCGCTTCATGTATTGTAACAAGGTATCGTGTAGAGATAAATCTCATGTAAATATCACTGAAAACACCTTAATACGCATCATTTATAGCATTGATTATCCTGCGCTCGCGAAGTGAAAAGCGGGGTTAAGCATTCAGTTGCGTACGCATGCCGCGAGCCGTGTCTGCATTTTAAAAATTCATTTTCTCAGCAACCGTTGGTCCGATTGACATGAAATTTTCACCATAGGATGGCCTCCTGCTGTGGAATATTTTAATGATTATTATGACGTCATAGGTGGTACAAGCGCCATCTTGGAAAAACGTAGCACCTATATCTCTGAAACCAATCCATGGAAAAAATTGAGACCTGGCTCATTGTCAACTACTCCCCATGGGAAATAAGATATGTTAATGATGATGTCATCGGTGCCTTCGTTATGACGTCATAATTCGACAAATACAACACTTATCCATCCGATTATTATTTTAAAAATTTCAGCAACTGTTGGTCTGATGGACACGAAAATTTCACCATAGAGGCGCCTTCGCCTTTAGAATATTTTAATGATAATCATGACGTCATGTGTCATGTGTTACAGGCGCCATCTTGGAAAAACCGAAAAATGTTGCACCTCTATATCTCCAAAAACGCTGCATGGAAAAAATTGAAACATGGCTCATTGTAAAGAACTCCATATGGGGAATAGGTGTTAACGATGATGTCATTGGTGCCTTAATTATGACGTCATAATTCGACGGCCACAACGTTTAGTCTGATAAGTTTGAAATGTATTGAGCGTGATTTATGCAACAATTATATTAGAGAACATAAATTTATGATGTCATCGCTCACGTGGTCTGGCAGCCATATTGGATCAAAGAAAAAAATGTTCAAAAACAGAAGAGTTGCCTCGCAACAAGTTGACCGCGCAGGGTAAGTATTCTATGAATACCATCTAGTTAACATAAGGAATTGTTATCCACATCGATTTGAAATGCCCTGATGCAAGATTTCGTTATTATCAATGTCTGTCGGAGGTTTTTGTAATGCTGCCACAGTTACCTGGTGAACATGCCGTGTTCTTGCTAGATGTGAATCTTTCATGATGCTGTCTGTGGTCCCAGAAGTTCTAGTTCAGAAGTTCCCAATTCTAGCCTCGTTATTGCTTCAGTCCAGACAGAACCTTCAATGTATCTGAATATATTTGGCCGTAGCAAAGATTGGGTAACCACACGTCATAACTGGAATTTGTCTGGGATTTCGAAATGAAGTACTTTGTTTTATGACACCCATGGCGTGTTTGATCATTGCAGGTAAATCTGCTTTCTCATAGATTGGTGGAAGGAGTGCTGTCGGGGCAGGTGGGTCTGCCTTATTGGGTTGGAGACTGGAATTTAATTCAGCTCATGATAATGCTTGGCCTTTCTCTAACCGCTCTAGCAATGCCGAGGATTCTTGTAGACATAACACTTCCCTCTCCTTACCTTCAGCGAGGCTACTAGAGAATTCCCGAAATGCTATTTTAAGCACAGAGGTCATTGTTTGAGTTGAAGCTACAGCTGATGCAGTGGAGTATGAATCTGTAAGGTGTGATTTTTCAGACTGAATGTCTGTGGTAAATGATAAGGGTGATCTTATGGTTCCAGGATCATCTGTTGTTGGCGACTGAATAAGAGTTATGGCCATTCCATTGAAAGATGATGACCATGGCACGAACAACAAAGGGTTCTTTTCACAGGTTGATGGGACATATAGCACTGTCAGCCTGAAAGCACTTGCACATGGGAAACGTCGAAGTGTTTTCAAACTGCTGAATGACTCGATTTTAGGATATTGGAATTCCCACTTTGAAGAGTTGTTCATTCAGCTGTTTAATTCTTATGCATGATGGATGTTCCAACCAAGGTAGATTGGAAGAGGAGGCAGTCACTTTAGAGAATGTCAGACATTCTTCTCCTTTTCCAATTTCATCTTAGAGTTGAACAGTATTAATTGCACAAGGATCATGCAAGCTTGGGAATCCACAATGTCATTTCTTAAGTCAGGTCCAGTCAGTATCATCGATACGAGCATGTTGAGACTACTAGACACAAATTTGGTCTGATACGTTGCTGGAAGCATCCTAAAAACTTGAATGCCTTGCCTTCAAACATTTCTTTCGAGTTATTTGAGCAATGTTGGCCATCTGCAAGGCTTCAGATGTGTAATCTTGAATTTTACAAAACATCATTTAACATATTTTGCATGCTTTCTGGAAACAAAAGCACAACGTTTTTGCCATGTGGCTGCTATTGGATTCCACATTTCTGGATATATACAAGTAATGAAATGGAAAACCAAATACTGCATTGGAATCATCAGAAGGAACCCAAAAAAAAAAGAAGTAAAGAGCAAAGATGGAGTCATCAGGAGGAACCTGGATAGGATTTGGGTTTCAGCCGCTACTCATCTACCCTCAAACCCATCCAAGCGCAGCCAAGTGAACCTTCCAGAAAAAAAAAATTCTGCAAGAATTCACTTCTCCTAAGACAGATAGATAAAGAAAGAGAGAAATAAAGAAGAAGTAAGAATTAGAATGAATAAAGAGAAATATGAAAAAGTAGAAAGAAATGTGAAAAGAACAAAGATCACTAACTCCTAGCCCAAGCTACTAGCCCTAGAAAGATGTTGGGAAGAACCCAGATAGATAGATTTCAGCATTTCTTCCTCAGGCAAAAACGCAGCAACAGTTACAAGCTACCAGAGGTCCATCAGCGGGGAAGCAGAATCCAACTGACATCAGAATATGGTACAATCGTAATGAAACGGAAAACCAAATACTGCATTGGAGTCATCACAAGGAACCAAAAAAAAAAAAAATAGTAAATAGAAAAAAAGATGGAGTCATCAGGAGGAACCTGGATAGGATTTGGGTTTCAGCTGCTACTCCACTACCCTCAAACCCATCCAGGCGCAGCCAAGTGAATCTTCCAGAAAAAAAAATCTGCAACAATTCACTTCTCTGAAGACAGATAGATAAAGGAAGAGAGAAATAAAAAAGAAGAAAGAATTAGAATGCATAAAGAGAAATATGAAAAAGTAGAAAGAAATGTGAAAGGAACAAAGATCCCTAACTCCTAGCCCCAACTCAACCCTAACTCCTAGCATTTGATCAATATATCAATATAAATAACTCATTTTTCAGAAGAGTTTTATGAGAGTAGAGATATCCTAACGAAGTGCCTCTCGGCACTCTTCATCAGCTCTTTGAACATCACCCAGCTTTTGTCCCATTGAGTACATTGTGAAATCCACGATGACATCCATCCGTGCACACAATTTGATTACTAAAACAATATTTTTTCTTATTCAGTATGCTACATATGTTAAAAAAAATTGATATTGACATTTACCTGTATATATGTAAATATAACAACATAATGCATATTACAGGATTATAAAGGATTTATTGGTTTTTAAACTTGTGTGTTGATGTCATCATTTTGTCATTACGTCTTCTTGCAGCTAATCAAATATTTTACTAAATATTTATTTGAATATAAAACAACAGAATGTTGAAATCATAGTTTTGACACTGAAAATTACACTTGTGTCTTTTAGAAAAACGTGTATCATAATTTTATATATTTTCTTTGTCAGTACAGCCTCCATATTGTGAATTTTTTGCAGCTGAGGATTTCCAGAAAGATGGAGATAGTAGGAAGAAAGTCTGTGTGAGTCATTGTGTTTGACGACCGTGTCCAGGAGCTCTCGCTGGATCAACCCTTCTGCCTCAGACTGGTTTTTCCTTCGCTCTGGTTTGCCCTCCAAGCTTCATCCTTCCCTCCAGGCACCAGCTTTTGCTCCAGGCTCAAACTTCCTTAGTCTCCCAGCTCGCCGTTGCAGCTCTTTTTTTGAACTCCATTTCAGACTTTTAAGAAGCTGCAGTGGGTTCTCACCATGTCTGGCATCTGTTGATCCGATGGCTTGCCTATTGGTTGACCATTTGATCTGGCAAAGTTAATTGGTTGCTTCAAAGATGGGTGAGGGGCAGAAAACCAGCGGCATAGTGGTGAGAATTCAGTACTTGCTTCGACGCCGCTTGTTCCTTCGACGCCGTTTTCGTTGCTGAAAGGGCTTCCTCAGCTCCACTTCGTCGCTGTGGTTCAGCCCATCTTGCACTGTCTGGGTCACTGTGTCTGTTCTGTCACTGTGTCTCTTGCAAATGGAGGCTTTCAATTGTTGGCTTGATTTGTGGTGTAGTGTTGTGGATTTGTGGTATGACATACTCACTTACCCCACACCTACAACATCAGATCACGAGTATGTAATAAAAAGAGCAGAGCAGACCATCAATGATGTGATTTGATATATATATATTTTCTTAAGGTTTGGCAAAATAAAAACACCCCTCCATTGACCTCGCACATCGGCATGTGTCCAGAAATGAGCGGTCACATCGGGAATAAAATTGGAAGAGGGCCTAGACACGGACGGGGTCTATATTCCTGAGGAAGCTTCTAGGAAGTGGCTGAAATGTATATATTTGCATCTTACATGGTAAGATGCAAACCTCTCTTCAGCACCAAAATAGAAAGGCTAGATTAGAATTTGCCAAGAAGTACAGAGATGAGCAATTAAAGTTCTGGAACAAAGTTTTATGGACAAATGAGACCAAGATAAACCTTTACCAAAGCGATGGAAAAGCAAAACTGTGGAGAAAGGAAAGAACTGCATTTGATCCAAAGCATACTACCTCCACCAATGTCATGGCTTGGGCTTGCATTGTTGCGTATGGAACTGGCTCACTCATCTTTATTGATGATGTTGAAGGAACTGCGCTCCAACGCGAGTCGAAAGAATTGACGCGACCAAAGACGGAATTCGTCCGAGTTGCTTTATTGAAACAAAACAGCTCAGGTATTCTGACAAGCCCGTTTTTCGGGCAACAATATATATACACATTTATGTCGGGAAGTTTGCCCGGCAAAAGCTATACCGGGCATGCCCGGGTATCAAGGGCGAGCCTTGGAAAGGCGAGTCTGGACCTGCCCGGGCGTGTTTGGCTGCGGCCTGGCAAGTCGAGGCTGGGCGTGCCCGGGCACTCTGCGCGAGCACTGGAAAGGCGATAGCGGGCATGCCCGGACGCTCTGGGCGAGCCCTGGAAAGGCGATAGCGGGCATGCCCGGACGCTCTGGGCGTGCCCTGGAAAGGCGATCGCGGGCATGCCCGGACGCTCTGGGCGAGCCCTGGAAAGGCGATAGCGGGCATGCCCGGACGCTCTGGGCGAGCCCTGGAAAGGCGAGAGCGGGCATGCCCGGGAAAGACGAGACCGGGCGTGCCCGGGAGGTTCGGACGTGCCCGGGAACAGTGAGTCCGGGCATGCCCGGGAGAGGCGCGCCTGGCCGTGTTCTGGCCGGTGCAAGGCGATTATGTACATCCAGCGGTAACCGCTACACACGCCCCTCCAGAATCGACCTGCACCGGCAGGGTCAATTTAAGGGGGGTCCGGATGACCCGGCCGAAGCGACCCCTGGAGGGTCGTGGGGAGGGGTCTGACGTGGTGGTGGGTGGTCGAGCGGGGGGAACTGTGGACGGGGGGCGGCCTCGCCGCGGAGGAAGGGCCAACCGTGGTGGTCGGTCGACGTCCATGTGCGCCGGTTTGAGGCGGTCCACAGAAATCCGGTCCGGCCGGCCGCCGAAGTCGACGATGAAAGACTTGTCGCCCCGTCGCAGGACCCGGAAGGGCCCATCGTACAGCGGCCGGAGTGGCCTCCGGTGCGCGTCATGACGCACAAAGACGTACTCCGCTGTGCGAAGCGCCGGGGGGACGTAGGACTGGGGGCCACCGTGGTGGGACGTCGGCACGGGGGCAAATCGTCGGGCGGCCTCCTGGAGGTCCGAGCGCTGGCGAGCGGCGGACCAGGGACTGGTAGCGTCAGGCACGAATTCGCCCGGGACGCGGAGTGGCTGGCCGTAGACGAGCTCGGCGGCGGACGCCTGGAGGTCTTCCTTGGGGGCCGTGCGAAGGCCCAAAAGGACCCACGGCAGCCGGTCGGCCCAACCCTCGTCCTGAAGGCCGGCCATGAGTGCGGCCTTCATGGAGCGGTGAAACCGCTCGCACAACCCATTGGCTTGGGGGTGGTAGGCCGTGGTGCGGTGCAGCGTGACCCCCAACGAACGGGCGACCGCGCCCCAAAGCTCAGACGTGAACTGTGGGCCGCGGTCGGATGAGATGTCCGCTGGTGCGCCGAAGCGCGCGACCCAGGTGGCGATGAACGCCTGCGCCACGTCGGCGGTGGTGGTGGAGGTGAGGGGCACGGCCTCCGGCCACCTGGTGGTCCTGTCCACCATGGTGAGCAGGTGGGTGAACCCCCGCGAGGGGGGCAGGGGACCCACCAGGTCCACGTGGACGTGGTCGAAACGCCGTTCAGGCACGGCGAAAGGTGCCAGCGGGGCCTGGGTGTGGCGGTGGACCTTGGCTCGCTGGCAGGCCGTGCAGGCGTTGGCCCAGTCGCGGATGTTTCGTCGAAGGCCGTGCCAGACGAAACGCGCCGACAGCAGCTTCTGAGAAGCTTTCCGGCCCGGGTGAGAAAGGCCGTGGATGGAGGCGAAGATGCGGCGCTGCCAGGAAACGGGCACGATGGGGCGAGGCTGGCCCTGGGAGACGTCGCAGAGCAGGACGGTGCCCGCGAAGGGGATGTCGGCCAGGCGAGGCCCGTGTCCGCCACGCGGAGTGCCTGCACCGAGGCGTCGGTGGTCTGGTCGGCCGCCATGAGCGTGAAGTCCACGCCGAGGTGGACCGCGTTCGCGCTGGCCCGCGAAAGGCAGTCGGCCACGGCGTTGTCTTTGCCGGCGACGTGCTGGATGTCCGTGGTGAACTCCGACACGGCGGAGAGGTGGCGCTGCTGGCGGGCCGACCACGGCTCCGTGACCTTAGCCATTGCGTAGACCAACGGCTTGTGGTCGACGAAAGCCGTGAACGGGCGGCCCTCCAGGAGGTGTCGGAAATGGCGAACGGCCAGGAATAGCCCGAGCAGCTCGCGGTCGAACGTGCTGTAGTTTAACTCGTTCGGCCGGAGTTGCCGGCTGAAAAAAGCGAGTGGCTGCCAAACCCCGTCCACCCATTGCTCATGGACGGCGCCCACCGCGTAGTTGGAGGCGTCCGTAGTGAGGGCGATGGGCGCGTTGAGCACCGGGTGAGCCAGCAGCGTTGCGTCGGCGAGGGCCCGTTTGGCACTGGCGAAGGCCGCGTCCATGGCCGCGGACCAAACAATGTCATGCTTGGCCGGCTTGCCCCGGAGGGCCTCGTAAAGGGGCCGCATGAGCTGAGCAGCGCGGGGAACGAATCGGTGATAAAAATTCACCATGCCGAGGAACTCTTGGAGGGCCTTGATGGAACGGGGACGCGGGAACGTGGTGATGGCCTCGACCTTGGTCGGCAGCGGCACGGCCCCGGTCTTGGTGATGCGGTGGCCCAAAAAGTCAACGGTCGTCGCGCCGAAGTGGCATTTGACCGGGTTGACAATTAAGCCGTGCTCGCTGAGGCGACCGAACAGTGTTCGGAGGTGGAGGAGGTGCTCGGCGCGGGACGTGCTGGCGACGAGGATGTCGTCCAGATAGACGAAAAGAAACGGCAGGTCGCACAGCACGCCGTCCATCAAGCGCTGGAACGCCTGGGCCGCGTTCTTGAGGCCAAACGGCATCCGCAAAAATTCGAACAGGCCGAACGGCGTGATGATGGCCGTCTTCGGGACGTCGGCCGCCCGGACAGGTACCTGGTGGTAGCCCCGTATCAGGTCAATTTTCGAAAAGATGACCCGTCCCGCCAAACGGGCGGAAAAGTCCTGAATATGCGGGATCGGGTACCTGTCGGGGGTGGTAGCGTCATTGAGACGGCGGTAGTCGCCACACGGGCGCCATCCACCCCCCGGCTTTGGCACGATGTGCAGTGGCGAGGCCCACGCGCTATCGGAGCGCCGCACGATGCCGAGGTGCTCCAACGCGTCGAATTCGGCCTTTGCCACGGCGAGCTTGGCTGGGTCGAGGCGGCGGGCCCTGGCGTAGACCGGCGGGCCCGTAGTGGGTATGTGGTGCTCGATCCCGTGCCGCACCGCGACGGCCGAAAACGTCGGCCGCGTGAGGGCCGGGAATTCCACGAGCAGGCGAGCGAACTCGTTCGTTGTCGGGAGGGCGCACGACAGTTCGGTCGGCGCGGAGCTGCTCATTGTGCACGCCAGGGAGCTGAAGGTCTCGGCGTGGACAAGGCGACGTCGTTTGACGTCGACCAGCAGCCCGTGCGCGCAGAGGAAGTCGGCGCCCAGCAAAGCCACGGGGACGCTGGCGGTAACAAAAGTCCATTGAAAGCGCTGGCTGCCGAAGCAGAGGGTGACGACGCGTGGGCCGAAAGTGAGTATGGCCGAGCCATTAGCAGCGACCAAAGAGGGGCCGCAAACTGTGTCCAGCCTGTCCTGCTCGGAGGCAGGTATGACGCTCAGTTGGGCGCCGGTGTCGCACAGGAAACGCCGTCCAGACGCTTTGTCCCGAATAAACAGCAAGTTGCCCGAGTGGCCGGCGCTCATGGCTGGGAATGAACGCCGGCCCGGCCGTTTCCCGACCTGCCGAAAGTGCACGGGGGCCGGCACGTCCGAGCCTTGTGTCCGAACCTGGCGTGGTAATAACACCACGCCCGGTCAGGTGGAGGCCCCGGCCGTCGTGTCGGAAGCGGGCGGTGCGGCGTGGTGGCCGCCAGTTGCACCGGCAGTTCGGCCTCCAACCGCGCAGGGCGCTCGGGCGTCGTGGGCGTCGCCTCGGACGGCGGCGGGCTCCAGGTAACCGCGCCGATGTGCTGGCCCGCCGAGGAGATCTTATCGGTTTCCCTGGCGAGGGCGCGGGAATCCGTGATCAAAGTGCCAGCCAGGGCGAGGCGTACCGGGTTAGGCAGCTGACGGAGGAACAGCTCCCGGAACAGGAATGCCGGAGAGTGCTCGCCGAGCAACGAGAGCATATAGTCCATGCGCTCGGACGGGCGCGTGTCGCCGAGCTCGGGCAGGTCAAGCAGGCGCCGTGCGCGTGCTGCCGGTGAGAGGGCGAAAGCGCCGAGGAGGAGCGTCTTCAGCGCGTCGTATTTGTCAGCAGCCGGCGGGTGCTGGAGGAGGCTCAAGGCGCGGGCCGCGGTGGTGGAACCGAGCGCCGCCACAACATGGTGGAAGCAGGTGTCGTCCGCGGTGATGCCTCGCAGGGCGAACTGGGAGTCCGCCTGGGCGAACCAAACAGCCGCGTGAGTCTCCCAGAAGGTAGGCAGTTTAAGCGTCACTGCCGTATCCATGTCGGTAGGTCACCAATGAAGGAACTGCGCTCCAACGCGAGTCGAAAGAATTGACGCGACGAAAGACGGAATTCGTCCGAGTTGCTTTATTGAAACAAAACAGCTCAGGTATTCTGACAAGCCCGTTTTTCGGGCAACAATATATATACACATTTATGTCGGGAAGTTTGCCCGGCAAAAGCTATACCGGGCATGCCCGGGTATCAAGGGCGAGCCTTGGAAAGGCGAGTCTGGACCTGCCCGGGCGTGTTTGGCTGCGGCCTGGCAAGTCGAGGCTGGGCATGCCCGGGCGCTCTGGGCGAGCACTGGAAAGGCGATAGCGGGCATGCCCGGACGCTCTGGGCGAGCCCTGGAAAGGCGATAGCGGGCATGCCCGGACGCTCTGGGCGTGCCCTGGAAAGGCGATCGCGGGCATGCCCGGACGCTCTGGGCGAGCCCTGGAAAGGCGATAGCGGGCATGCCCGGACGCTCTGGGCGAGCCCTGGAAAGGCGAGAGCGGGCATGCCCGGGAAAGACGAGACTGGGCGTGCCCGGGAGGTTCGGGCGTGCCCGGGAACAGTGAGTCCGGGCATGCCCGGGAGAGGCGCGTCTGGCCGTGTTCTGGCCGGTGCAAGGCGATTATGTACATCCAGCGGTAACCGCTACAATGTAACTAATGATGACAGCAACAGAATGAATTTGGAAGTGTCCAGAAACATTTTGTCTGCCCATGCACAATAAAACACCTCCAAACTCATTGGGCAGCGTTTCACCATGAAGCAAGACAATGACCCAAAATCACATTGCCAACACAACCAAGGAGTTCAGAGGGAAAACGTGGAAGGTTTTAGACTTGCCAAGTTAATCTCCTGATTTAAATCCAATGAAGTATGTGTTTCACTTGATGAAGAGGAGACTAAAGTCAGAAACCCCCCAAAACAAACAACAACTGCAAATGGCTACAGTGAAGGATTGGCAAAGCATCTCAATGTAGATACCAAGAGTTTGGTGATGTCAGCAGGTCACAGGCTCAATGCAGTTATTGCATGCAAAGGATATGAAAGCAAATACTATTATACTACTTTAATTAACTTAAAGTTAATCTGTTCCAATCCTTATGCTTACCGAAAATTAGGGGACTGAACATAGAAATTGTTATTTTTCCACAATGGTAAAACATATATGCACATAAATTGCAATAAATAAAAGCTGACCTTCTGAACTCGTGTGTCATATTCATCTTATAATCTCCATTCCAAATGTATTGATTAATATATAGCACCAACAACAAATTTGAATTCACTGTTCCAATACTTATGGAGGGCACTGTGTGTCACATGCAGGACAAAGGTAATAAAAAGTAATTGCACTTTTCGTTTTGCAATACCAGTAAACACTTTCTGTATTAATTGAGATGAGTAGCATGTGCATTGTCATTTCATGAAATGAAGGTATGGATCTCCCTATTTAAAATTGAGATTGGCTTATATCACTAGGTTTTGGCCTATTTGGAATTACTGTTTAAGCACTTATTTCATGATGATGTGACCCCAGGATTAAATCCCATATGTACTCCGTATTGATTTGTCTATAAGTATTCTTGTAATACATGTAAAAGTATACTGCAATCGCCAAAAGTCCTTGTCCCTTGTCTAATATAAACTGCTGTGCTGAGCGTCTTCGTAACCCATTGAAACTATAGAGGGAAATGGAAACAAACGGCCTACCGGGGCCGCCCAAAAGTCGGGCGTGAGGGGCGCGTCCACTAATGGAACGCCTGTCGCTTCCCAAATCGAGGGCCACGTGGTCAGGAGAACCTCGTCCCTTCTGGTTGCCTTGCCGTCCCACCGTGAGCGCTGGTCAGGGTGTTCTTCAAGCTAAGCTTAAGTGTTAAGTTCCTCCTTGCCCTCGCAAGGGAAAGGCTAGGGTCAAGCTCTCCCAAATTTCCAAACACTAGAAATCGGACGTCTCAAATTAATTAATTAATTTGTTAATACATCTCAGTCGCCCGCGACCTCTCCAGCGCGGGCGTCGAACCAGTTCATTTCCGGTGCGACCGGGCCGAGTATCGGCCTGGCCGTGGCCGAAGCCGTTGATTCCGCCGTAGCACGCTAACGCGTAGGCTCGCGCGTCCCTGGTCCGCCGGGGCTCCGCGGGTGTCCTACCGTGCCTGACGCCGTTACCCTCTCAACTTTCGGGAGTAGGCACCGGTGCCCGGGGACGGCTTTCGCTGTCTAAACATGGTAGCGCTAGGCCAGTGGGACTGCCGGGACCCACGTGCACTCACAAGTTGTTCTGTGCGTGGGCGGCAGTATCAGACCGGGGTGCCCAAACGCTCCCCGGCTAAAGTTCATCCTGAAGGCACCCACATTGTGCGGACATAAAAAAACAAATAATAATCCACAAGTGTTTAGACATCCTTCAGATAGGTAGATTCAATAACACACACACACACACACACACACACACACACACACACACACACACACACACACACACACACACACACACACACACACACACACACACACAATTGGTTTTGGGAAGCAGATGAAAAGATCCCATGAATATAATTCATAGAGGATATCTGAGCCAGGTTTAGAATGCACTGTGAATTCCACCAAACAAAATGTTCCAAGATATTTTTTGAATATCAATTGCATCGATGTTGTGCTAAGGTGGGTTAGAGTGGTTCAGTAAATACTATGTTAGGCTACGAAAAGGTTCGGTCACACCTTGTGCATGTACAACATGGTAATGTTAACATCGAACAGTGTGTTCCAATCCTTGTGCTGTGTCGTTTAACCTGGGTTCCCTACATCATAATCCAGAGGTGCAGGTGGGAATGCTAAACAGGCCAACAAAACAGAACCATTGTTTTGAAAGGAACAAAAGAAGGTTCTCCTTCTCAAACTCTGCATCACATTATACAAATCTCACTGTTAGCAATCTGAATAAGATATGGGTTACACAGTAGGAGTACGTATAAATAATTACCCACCTCCAATACTGATGGGTAATGGAATGAGCCCATGAGGGATGGGAAACATACAAAGGATCATAATCAACCATGCAAGCTGTTTTGTTAGTCACCAGTATGAAATGGCATGGGTATTAAAGAAAGAAACGAGGGGTGCTTCACTGCTTCAGTGATAATCAGCTTCATCATGTGCCAAAATAAGGCAGTGGAATTCTGCCATGGCACGATCATCATGGACGAGATTCTGCCTCAAGAGAACAATATGGCACACACGAGGGCCACCCCAAAGGTTTTCTCATCCCGCTTGTAATTTCTGGAATAGAAGAACTAGGTGAGTGGTAGGCAACATTTTATTTTTTATGGCATGGGCTACATTGTATTTTGCCTGCCGGCCGGATAGACGGATCAACATTTACTTAGGGGGCGAATCTGGCCCACAGGGCCAAAGGATTTTGACCAGGCTGTGTATGTGATAGGACAATGATGAGAACACAAGCCCCTGATATGAGCCCAACCTGGGAATTCTTCCACAGAAATCTTATGCACAGATCCACTCTGCCTCGTCTTCAGTTATCCTAAACATCCTCCCAGTCATTGTACTCGGAATCGTGTGGCGAGGCAGTTGCCTTGAAACAACTTTCCTTCTATTCCCGGAGACCAAACACGACCGATGGCAATCTCAGATCATTCCACAAAGCTCGCAACAACTGTTTGTGAACCCTCAGGAAAACCAGAAAACAACATCTCGCTAACCTAAAGCCTGAACTCCAAAACTTATCTCCTTCTTTAAAGACCTGGTGGTGCCTGGTCAGTCTGTTTCTGTTGTATGCCCCCCCCTTCCATCCCTTCCCTCACTTCAAATGGCATCACAAGCGACTCTGCTCGTGAGAAGGCCCAATGCCTCAATTATGTGTTTGCTTCCAAATATTGCGTCCCCAACGCCTCACACTCACACTCAGTACACACTCTACCCAGTCACACTCAACTGCTCCTGCATGGACTCTGTGACATTAGCACCTGAGATGGTGAAGAAGATTTTGGCAACCATCCAATCTGACTCTGCTACTGGAAAGGACGGCATCAGCTGACATGTCCTAAAAAACCTGTGCTGCTGCGCCCCTGTACATCCTCTTTCTGCTCTGTTCATCCTATCATTTCCCTCAGTCATCTTTCACCTGTTTGGAAATCAGTCAACATCACTGCATTATATAAACAAGGAGCAAAAACCGATATTATTAACTTCAGACCTATCAGCTTACATCCAATAATCGGCACGATTATGGAATCCACTATTATCGCAGTTGACATTAGATCCTTCCTTTTCTCCAATGGCCAGATCTCAGATAATAATCAATTCAGATTCAGACCAGGTCTTTCTACCTTGGACGTGCTGCTTCTCCTCTCCCAGCAATGGATTGAGGTCTTCAGTGTCAGACGTGAGAAGGCTGGGGTGCCCCAAGGCAGTTATCTGGGCCCATCATCTATCTATAATTCCAGTAATCTCTGTGTGTTTGTTTGTACGTTTGTACGTTTGTACGTTTGTTTGTTTGTCTGTGACCGCTGTTTCTCGACAACTACCGGTCCGATATACTTGAAACTTGCCAGGTATATTGCTGGGGACCCGAGGATGTGCCTTTTCAAGGTTTTAAATTAATCGGACAAGTACTTACCGAGCTATGGCGATTTAGCCGTTCGCCGTTCGCTTTGGCTTTGCGAATGGACCAAACCATTCATGTAAATAGAGGGGGGGGGGGGGTGTTCTGTGGTCGTTCGCTTTGGCTTTGCGAATGGACCAAACCATTCATGTAAATAGAGGGGGGGGGGGGGTTCTGTGGTCGTTCGCTTTGGCTTTGCGAATGGACCAAACCATTCATGTAAATAGAGGGGGGGGGTTCTGTGGTCGTTGCGAATGGACCAAACCATTCATGTAAATAGAGGGAGGGGGGTTCTGTGGTCGTTACTGCCACGTGGTTTCAAAGTTTTTTTTTGTTGTTGTTGTTTGCACGCATGTTTTTTTGCACCCACGTACGGGCACGCCTTAGGATGTTTACACACACACACCCCTACACAAATTTTTTTTTTTTTTTTTTTTTGGCAAGGAACGGGCACCCACGTACGGGCACGTCCTAGCTTATATATAGTACGGGCATGCCCTAGTATTACTAATATTCATTAATGATCTTTCAGACACTCTGGAAAGTCATCTTGGTCTCTTTGCTGATGACTCCACGGTCTGGTCTGTTGTAACATCCCTCGCTCTTCAGATAGACAGACAGCAGCCTCACCCCTCTCTAATGACCTTGATAGAATTATGATCTCATCAAACACTAGGAATATGTCTTTCAGTCTCAACAAATATCATACTCTCAATCTGTCTCTCCAAAAGGACCATCTCATCTAACAAACCCTCCCATTTACTTTTTTCACAATCATCTTGAAGAAGTTCAGTCACTCAAACCCTTCAGCCATTACTGGCAACTATGATTTTTCTTGAACAAACCACACTTTTAAGTTGGCCTCCAAAGCCAGTTACTGACTAGCCATCCTCCATTGTGCAAAGTCCTTCCTTGGCATACCTGAAATCCTATCCACTTATAAGGCTTTCACCGGCAGTTTGATAGAATACTGCTCTCTGCTCTGGGCTGAACCCTTGCTTCACGCTTTTGCTCAGACACACCCCCTGCTTCACACCTTGCTCCGATTGATGCCATGGAAACCAAGGCCATCAAGATCATTGGAATCTTCCACAATGAAGCTGAGTCTTTGGGCCTATCATTTTCACATCACAGATAGGTTGGTGATCTTTCTGGCTTCTACTGCCTCCCCTCTGGTCTTACGCCATCTGGTTTTCTGTGCCCTGTCTCCACTCACCACATCCCCTCCTCCCCTCCCATCCCCCAAGTATATACAGGGCTTCAGGTGAAACCCCTAAACTCCAGAATCACTGTTCACCTCCACCCATTCATTCCTATTTTTCCCCACTTGGGAAACCAACTTCCACATTTGTTTCAATCTCATTCTCCCCTCCATGGCTTCAAGACAGCTCTTCGCCGTCATCTTAGATCATCCCTCATCCAAAACCGTTTTAATCAGTAAACTGAACGAGATATCTTGCTGGTGGGGCAATGTGTAAAAACCAACTTTAGAGGCCATTTTTCCCCGCAAGCGGGGGTTGGCCTTTTTCGGGAACCGTGGTTGTTGTTGTTTTTCGGTCCCCTTTTTGAAGCAATGTTTTACAGCCGGATGCCCTTCCTGACGCCAACCCTTTTTGCCGCCTTTAACGACAAGCAGGGAATTACCAGTGAACTGGTACTCAATTAGCCGACCTCGGAAGGATGACAGGCTAAGTCAACCCCCCTGGCATTAATTCAGCGATCGACCGGGATTCGAACCCAGGATCCTAGGATCCTAAGCTGACACCATAGCCGCTAGCCCAACACCAGGGCAATGTGTGATAGACAATATCTGCTACCTCGCCACACTTGTATCTGTGGGGATTTCCAATTGCTTTTTTTTTTAAGTTGAGAGTTTTCACCAATCTTTATGTCCTCATCCCAGGACACAGCTGGACAGGAACGATATCGCACAATCACCACTGCATATTACCGTGGTGCGATGGGTTTCTTGCTGCTGTACGACATAACCAGTTCAGATTCATTCACTGCTGTACAAAACTGGTAAGCCTGTCTTCCTTTCCATTTGTTTGAAGCCAATAAATACATACAAGTATGCATTAGGAAAATTGCATAACCTAGTGAGTGAAATGCATCTACCTTTAATCACATCAGCAAATTGCCTGTGCTAGCACAGGATTCCAAATGGGATAGGGAGGGTGAAGCCAATAAAGCAAATGGCAAGCTTCTGTCATCGAGCTGGCAAGCCAGGAGCACTAATTCACATTTATTGCCACATCTGATGCAATTTAAATGCTCTAATGGCAGTGAGGTGCTCCGTTTGAAACTGATTGTTCCATATATGTAGCTTTTTGATGCCTAAAGTCCATAATACAAATTTGTATTGATGTCAAAGACAGTGGCCAATTGCAAATTAATAGTTGGCCTCATCTTCAATCAAGGGATGGAGTGCATATTGTATTATTTATTACTCTTCCTTTGTAGACCATGTGTGTTGTTCAACTTGTACTTCTAAATGTTTTGTTCATTTTCTAATGACATTGCTTTTCTTTCATCCATTCGTTTTTCAATAAATTGTGTGCAGTTGATATTATTGTATGGAGCGTTTATAATGTTCTGTAAAGGTTTTTGTAAGAATTAGGAAGCTATATAGTACATTATAGACAATTTGTCCCCCACACTTTCCCCAAAAAGCAGTTAAAGATTTTAAGCCAATTTTCATTTACTTGGTCTGCTTGTATTGATGCTCCCATCTGAGCACGCAACTTAAGTTGCTGCAATCTCAAATGAAAACCCCCTATCTTATACTCTGTCTTATATAATTATTGTATGATGTTCTTGTAATTCATGTAAAAGTAAACCGTGTATCCTAATGGTGCATGCAAGATGCTATATACGTACAAACTCCAACATGGGTCAAAGAGCATTTGTATTCGGGGAAATGTTACTTACAAACACTGATGTTGCGAGTACAACTGATATGGCAAAACCATTGGTGTATCACACAGTGGTCTATCTTGTTAAAATATACAATGCAGACGGATGACAAAAGTAATATGACAAGCACGGTCCATCACAGCATTGATAACCTCAATTTCTGTGGGGAAATAGATGGGGAATTCTGAAAACAAATTATACCAAACTGAAAAACACAAACTTTGATAAATGACTGTTGCTATCACTCGGTTTGCCAAGGAAAATATCTTTGAGAGTTTACGCAAGCCTTCAATTTACCAATCAGAAACTTCTTCATAACTGCATCATACATCTCTTGCAAGCTCTAACAATTCATTTCCCCATGGTAATACTTCTTTTTTCTGTTCAATGACATATTCTCAAACCTGCTTATCTGTCCGATTAGCTAAGAGTTCCTAAATTATTATGACTGCTAGGCCAGGATTTTAGCTTCAGCCTCCAATTGGTGCATCACCTCTTCTTCAGTAACGTACCATTATGACTTTGTAAGGCTGATTTTGAAACTGTGTGGCTCCAGGTTGGCAGGGCATTGCTCATACATTGTTAACGGCAGCGTTCTTAAATGAAGACCTGCGGTCTACATTTGAGTGTTTAAGGACCTCGGCTTGATTATGTGGTGGCCAGGAAGTACAAATGAATGCTTGGGACTCTGAGTTAACAGTCGGTAATCTGCTTGACAAGTGAGCCGATAAGTATGTGTGCTGCTTATTGAATTTTGATTTGGGACTTGAGTTTGGAAACGTTTGACTTTCATTATATCTTCAGGGCGACACAGATCAAGACCTACTCGTGGGACAATGCACAAGTTGTGTTAGTGGGGAACAAAATGGACTTGGATGAAGAAAGAATGGTGCCACGGGACCGAGGCTGCCATCTTGCTGCACAGCTAGGTACAATGAAACACCAACGAAAGTCTTTTGGCTCATGAGAAAGCTAAACTGACAAATATTACTGGGAAAAGATAGGTAGAAAAATTTGATTCAACTAGCCTGTTCATATATCACGTTATGGACGGATTCGGACGAAATTTGGTACAGGTAACGTGCAGGGCATTGGTACAGGTTGGGTGTTATTTGGTACTTTCATTATATCTTGATGAAATTTCATAACGTTATATTATATTTCATAACGTACATTATATTCAAAATAATAGGTTGGTGCAGGTTGGGTGTGAGACGTGACAAGGACAAATTTGTGAAATTTTGTGAAAATCTGGACCTGGATCTGGCTCGTAGAATTTTAAAGTGATTCTTCACCATTGAGTAATAGGGCTAAAAAAATGATATATAGCAGGATGAACGGCTGAAGTGATCGAATTCAAACTTGGTGCAGGTTTGTATAATGTTGTAAAGATTAAGTGATTAGATTTTGGGGTCATGGGTCAAGTCTGTAATAGGTTTATAACTTGAGAATGGCTGAAGTGATCTAATTCAAACTTGGCACAGGTATGTATAATGATGTAAAGGTTAAATGATTACAATTTGGGGTCAAGAGGTCAAAGGTCAAAGTGTGTAATAGGTCTATAACTTGAGAATGGCTCAAGGAATCTAAGTCAAACTTGGCACAGATATGTATAATGATGTAAAGATTAACTGATTAGATTTTGGGGGTCAAAGGCCAAAGGTCATGTCATGTCAGGTAAAAATGGGCTAACGTGGGCACAGCTGAATGGATTTAAATCAAACATGATACAAGTATTATAATAATGTAACAATGTGGGCGGAGGCATATCAGTCGACGTCATGACGTCGAAGAGTGCCGTTCTAGTTTATTTATTTAATTGATTCTTCACCAATGAGAGATGGGACCAAAAACGATATGCTGTATAGCACGGTCTTTCAAAAAGTTGTGGACAGAACCGGATGAAACTTGGTGGATGAGTTTGGTAGGGGATAAGAGCAAAAAAAAACAAAAAACATGGATATACATATATATATATATACTATATATATATATATATATATATATATATATATATATATATATATATATATATGTATATATATATATATATATATATATATATATATATATATATATATATATATATATGTATATATATATATATATATATATATATATATATATATATATATATATATATGTATATATATATATATGTATATATATATATATATATATATATATATATATATATATATATATTTAAATAAAAAATAAATAAATAAATATATGAATGAATGAATGATCGTTTTGAGGCCATTTTCCCCGCTAGAGCGGGGGTTCGCCTTGCGGGCCCCATGACAATCATGGTTCCCTGTTTGAGGCAATGTTTTTATGGCCGGATGCCCTTCCTGACGCCAACCCTTAGTCGCCTCTTACGATGCGCAGGGATACGGTGTACCTATTCTAAACCGGGGTACACACCGGGATCATTATGTTGAATTATACGAATAATTATATTATAAAGTCAAAAGTCAAACGAATAATAAAGTCAAACGAATTATATTATATCTATCTATATATATATATAATACATAATATAATACATGTTATGTTGAACATTTATTTTCTGCACATGGATTATTTTGTGTTATGTAATTGTGTTATGTTATGTTTTGTGTTATGTCAGTGTTGCATGCATCTTGTTTTTATTGTTTGATTGCTATGAATATTCCTTTTGTCTCTAAAATGGCATTCCAGCCACAAATGGTTCCTTCTTGAACGATGCTATCCATTCAATGCAAATAATTGTAAACGTGATTTTAGATTATTTTCTGTAAATTAAATGTTATTTTTGATGCTTACATTTTTTTAGGTTGACTTGATAAAACCTCTGCTTGCAAAGTATTAACATTGTTGCTCAAGCAGGCTTTGGATTCTTCGAGACAAGTGCCAAGGATAATGTGAATGTGATGGAGGCCTTTGAATGCCTTGTGAACCGCATCTGTGAAAGGATGAGTGAGAGTGAGGAAAGCAACAGCTGTGCCAGACCTTCGGGATCACAATGTGAAACACCTCAAAAGTTTGGTCAATATTGTGCTTGTTGAGTCCACTATTAGGGGTACATTGAAAGTTTTTTCACAAACAAAATTAACAAAAATACCGTATTTTTTGGCATACAAGTCGATATGGAGTATAAGTCGAATTGTCTAATTTCCCCATTTGTCTTTTTTTTTTTTTCTATACAGAATGGAGGCACGTGTAAGAGCCAACACATTAAACAAGAAAACATGCACAGACACATAAAACATGCAATGAAGGTGGCGGGAGACAAGAGGGGGAGAGAGGGAAGCACAACAATAGAAGAGAACAAGGACGTCGGTAGATCTGTGGAAGGGCTGGGGGAGGAGGGAGGGGTACACGGTACAAAGCAAAGGAACACTTCTAAGAATTTCAAGAAAGAAGTTGAGGATTTAAAGAGACGGATTTGGGGTGTTTTAACGGGGGTAGAAAAGATCAAGGTTTTGGATGGGGGAAGATAAGAGATGGTGGTGAACAGCTGTTTTAAAGACCTGGAGGGAGGAGAGGGATTGAAGAGAGTGAGGGAGTTTGTTCCATAAGCGGGAGAAAAGAGGAATGAAAGAGTGAAGGTGAACAGAGAGTCTTGATTTTGGCAATTTCACCAGAAGAGGGTTGCTGGCAGATCTTGTGCATCCTGCAGGAATATTTGGGGGACAGAGCACAGACAGAACAAGGGGAGCTAGGCCGGAGAGGAGTCGGTAGAAGACAGAAAGAGACAGCCTGTGGTGAGAGAGAGAAAGACCCTCAGATTCAGCTACGTCGCGGGTGATTCCAATGAATCTGAATGTTTTGGTTTCAACCTCGTGAAGCCGAGCTAGGTGTGAGGCAGGAGCACCGGCCCAGAGGGGAGAGCAGTATTCCATTGAGCTGCGGATGAAAGCTTTGTATGTGGTGATAGATATTCATATTGATTTTGACTTCATTGACTCTTCATTCATAGATAGGTCAATTTGGAGTCTTCTGCGAGGTATTATTTCCTCCCTGACACTGTCACACATCACTGCCTACAATACTTGCAGGGTCATGAATAGGAATGATCTGTTTTGTGTTTATTATCTGAACTACTTTGTGGGACGTCGACCTTTTGGATAATTAGGATGTAAATCGTTTTTCACATGTTTGTCATCATATTGAGATGACTAGTAAGGATGGATACATACGATTAGGATTGATAGGGTTGGATGAATTGTAATTGGTGAGTGCGTGCTCCTTATTGCTTGGATAATTTTTCATGCGTCAGTGAGCGGATTAACGTTTAATTGGCATCAAATTTCCACTCGGCAAACGTTCTGGGCAATTATTTCTGTAGTCTGTTTTAAATTAACAATTATACAATCTATACGATACGTGAGCCGTTTGTATGTGTGTCACCAATTTTCTCAGAGATGGCTTAATGGATCTTCGTCAAACTTTCAGAGGTTCACCAGTGAGTGCCTGGGAGTGTTTTAGGCCAATATATTTTAAACAATTTTGGAAAAGTTGTTTTTTTTGGATTTTTTTTTTTTTTTTTTTTTTTTTTTTTTGTATACAAGATCGAGGCTCGTGAAAGAGCGAACATTAATCACACAGAAAGACAAACCGACACATAAAACATATAACATCGGGAGCGGTAGACAAGATGGGGAGAGAGGGGGAAGGACACAAACACAACATTTGAGAGCAGGGACCGAGAGACATGGAGACATGGAGAGATCTGAGAGAGGGCGAGGGCTTTGGGGGGGGGGGGGGCATGGGAAGGGGGTGGTGGGAGAGGTATAAAACATATGGACACTGCCAGGACTTCCAGGAAAGAAGTTGGAATTTCAAACAAGGTGGATCTGGGGTGAATTAGCGGGGGTAGAAAAGATCAAGGTTTTGGATGGGGGAAGACAAGAGATGGTGGTGAACAGCTGTTTTAAAGACCTGGAGGGAGGAGTGGGATTGAAGGGAGTGAGGGAGTTTGTTCCAGAGGCGGGAGAAAAGAGGAATGAAAGAGTGAAGGTGAGCAGAGAGCCGAGATTTCGGCAGTTTAACCATCAGAGGGTTGCTGGCAGATCTTGTGCGACCTGTAGGAATATTTGGGGGACAGAGCACAGAGAGCTGGGGGTGCAAGGCCGGAGAGGAGTCGGTAGAAGACAGAAAGACCACCTACCTGCCTGCGGTGAGTGAGTGAAAGGCCCTCAGAGATAGCTTCATCGCGGGAGATTCCAATAATTCTGAAAGCTTTGGTTTCAACAGCGTGAAGCCGAGCTAGGTGTGAGGCAGGAGCACCGGTCCATAGGGGAGAACAGTATTCCATTGAGCTGCGGATGAAAGCCTTGTATGTGGTGAGGAGCTCAGGTGTGCCGAGGAAGGACTTCGCACGACGGAGGATGCCCAATCGGCGACTGGCTTTGGAGGCCAGCTTGGAAATGTGGTTTTCCCAAGAAAGATCATGGCAGATAGTGAGACCCAAAATCTTGAGCGACAGAACTTCTTGGAGAGGATTGTTGAGAAAGTAGATGGGAGGGTTGTCCAGTCGATCTTTTCGGAGAGACATAGTAAGAGTGTGAGATTTGTCAGGATTGAAAGACATGTTCCACTTGTTTGACCAGTCTGTGATTTTGTCCAGGTCTTCAGAGAGTGAGGAGGCAGCAGACTGCCGATCTGAGGGAAGAGGAATGGAGCGGCAGAGAGTGGAGTCATCAGCAAAGAGATAGAGAGGATTTTCGAGAGAGTCAGAGAGATCATTGATGAAGACCAGAAAAAGCACGGGGCCCAGAACACTGCCTTGGGGAACTCCAGCCTGAACAGGAAGAGGAGATGAGAGAAACCCATTCAGGGCCACACGTTGACGACGACTAGAGAGGAAGTCTGCCAGCCATGCGTGGAGATTTCCATGGATACCAAAGGAGGAGAGTTTGGTGAGCAGAGCGGGGTGCCAGACCGTGTCGAAGGCACGTGATATGTCGAGGGAGACAGCTCTAATTTCCTGTTTGGCATTGAGGACCTCCATCCATTGTTGAGACAGCAGAAGCAGCATGTCCAGAGTAGAGTGACCTGGTCTGAAACCAAATTGATGATCAGAGATCAAGCCATTGGAGAAGAGGAAAGATTTCATATCCGAAGCAATGATGGATTCCATGACTTTGCTGATAATTGGGAGAAGGCTGATTGGTCTGTAGTTGCTAGGATCTGTTTTTGCACCTTTTTTGTGCAAAGCGGTGATGTTGGCTGATTTCCAAGCAGATGGCAGTTGACCTTGAGCAAAAGAGAGGGTGAAGAGAACAGAGAGAGGGTGAAATAGAGCAGCAGAGCAGGATTTTAGGACCCGTGGGCTGATGCCGTCGGGTCCAGTTGCAGAATCAGAGTCGAGGGTTGACAGAAACTTTTCCACCTTGTCAGGAGGAAAGGACACGGAGTCCAGGAGCAGCAGGGTACGACTGGGTATGGTGGGTACAGAGAGGGATGGGTTTGGGACACAAGATTTAGAGGCAAACACAGAGTTGAGGCATTCAGCTTTTTCACGTGCGGAGTCAGCTGTGTAGCCATTTGAGGTAAGGGAGGGGATGGAGGGGGAACAAACACCAGAAACGGATTTGACCAGACGCCACCAGGATTTGGAAGAGGGAGACAGATAAGAGAGTTCGGTCTTGAGAACGGAGAGATATTGTTTCCTGGCTCTCCCGAGGGTGGACACACACTTGTTTCGGGTTTTGTGAAAGGAAATGAGATTTCCTTCCGTTGGATTTGCTTTCCAGGAGACGAAGGCAAGTTGCTTCTGGGCAACAGCATCACCACAAGATTCCGTGTACCATGGACGGGAGGAAGGGTATGACAACTGAAGACGAGATGGGATAAATCTGTGCATGAGAGAGAGCAATTTACTTTGGAAGAATTCCCAGGATGAGTTGATGTCAGAGGTGGTAGAGATGGGAGACCAGTCCAGATGATTGATGGCTGCTTGAAGACCGTGCCAGTTGGCCTGAGTGAAATGCCAGACTCGTCGACGCTGAGCAGGCTCCCTGAGGATGGTCAGAGAGATGTCCACTTTAACAAGGACATGATCAGATGATCCGATCGGAGCAGAAGAAGAGCAGCAGACATTTTCAGGGAAGTTAGTCATAACCAAGTCCAGAAGAGAAGATGTTCCATTGACTGAGATCCGGGTCGGGAAATTGACAGATTGTGTCAGTCCCAGTGAGTCGCAGAAGTCCTTTGCTGAGGAGCCATGGCTGGTGAGAGAGGTACCCACACCCAGCCAACTGGCATGATGACAGTTGAAATCACCACATATGAGGAAGAGAGAGTTGGGATGAGTAGATAGAAGTTGGTCCATATCATCAGACAGCGAGATGTAGATGGAGTCATCACTGTTTGGTGGACGGTACAACACACATATGAACAAGAGGTGGGAGCGAAGGGGAAGCCGTAGCCAGAGGTATTCCTGGGGGTGAGGTGGAGAGAGTGCAGTGCAGGGCGAGTGAGGAAGAGAGTTTTTGATAAAGATAGCAACCCCGCCTCCAGGACGAGGCTCAGGTCTATCATACCGGAGGAGGGAGTAGCCCGGAAGAGATACTATGGAATCAGAGACATCATAAAGGAGGAAAGTTTCTGTTAAGCAGATCACGTCTGGTTTGACAGAAGCAACCTGTATGGAGAGATCAGTTAAGTTTGAACGAAGGCCCCGGATGTTTGAGGTCCATACCGTTAATGAAGAGGAAGGGGGAGCATCAGATACAGAACAGGGGGGAGGAGGGGTAGGGTAAGATGTGGAAGAGGTGGAAGAGGTAGGGAGAGCTGTTGAAGGTGTGTCAGAGATTACAGAATAGCTCGGAGAAAGGGAAGGATGGGGCGGACAAAAGGTTTGATGGTGATTGGGTGAGCCACAATGAGGTGTTATTTGAGGAGGGGGAAGAGCGAGGCAGAAGGTTGGGGGAGATGGAGGTGAGAGTTTGAAGGGGGAAGAAGCGGGGGAGGACGCTTTGAGGAGGGGGAGTGAGAGGGGGGAAATTGAGAAGCAATGAGGGTGGGGAGATTTGAAGGGGAGGGGTGAGGGGGGAGTTTGGGAGGGAAGGGACAAGGGGAGGGATTTGAAAGGAATGGGATATGGGGGAGATTTGGAGGGGAGGGGTGAGGCAGGAGTCTAGGAGGGGAGGGGCGAGGGGGCGTCTTGGCGGGGAGGGGTGAGGGGGTAGTTTAGGAGGGAGGGGGCAAGGGGGGAGATTTGAAAGGGATGGGTGATGGGGAAGATTTGGAGGGGAGGGGTGATGGGGAAGATTTGGAGGGGAGGGGTTATGGGGAAGATTTGGAGGGGAGGGGTGAGATTGGATTTTTGAAAGTGTACGATTTATGGGAAACGAACATTTATTGCAAAATGAGTTTCTTGTGACCTTCGAGTTAAAAATACGTTTAAGGACGCTGGATGGAGGATGGAGTGCAGGAGAGTTTAGGGAATGTAGAAAAAAGGCACTATAGGAGATGGATATTTTTTTTGGGATGAATTGATTTGGTGAGCAAGTCGAAAGCAGCCTTTTAAAGAAGAAGAAGAAAAAGGTGTTATAAAATATGACGGAATACATAACTTGAGGGGAAAGTGTAAACATTGAAGGTTAATGAGTGAAAACTATCTGGGGAAATGGGGGAGAAACACGTGGTCGAAGAACGAACAAGAATGAATAAACGAATGAGAACAGAGAAGGAAATGTTTTTTTTTTTTTTTTTTGAGTTGAGATTTACACAAGGAAGTAGGCTATGGGTGAAAAGACTGGGAATACAGAGAACGAAAGTTATTGGATCACAAACGACGGACCACTGAGAGAAAAACAAAGCCTCAAGGTTGTACAGTGCACACTGTACAAGGCCTCAAGACACGACACGAATTAACACGATTTTCAATACAGGTATGAAAGATTTGCACCGAAAAATCTTCGTCGGGACACAATATACGTACAACACCATAAATAAATACAGTTTTAACGAAAATACAAATGGGAACAATTACTTAACTTCGATTTCAAATCGTTCGCGACGCGGCAAAGGCCTTGCTCGCGACACGGCAAACAGACGATCAATTTATGAAAGATAAACACCGAGAAACAACCAAAGTTGCACACAATAACTTCACACACCGAAAGATAAATACAGTTTCGACAAAATACAATTGTGAACAGACTTAACTTCGGAAAACGTGGAGACCATGTGGAGCTTCGAAAATCCCCCCCACCGTCTCCGAGATCTCGCGAGATCGCGAGCTTTGGACTTGATTGTGCTCTTCACAACTTTTCTGAGACTTGTGGTCTTCTTCACTTTAGCACTCTTCTCCTTGTGCAGTTTGAACGAGCCGGCAGCGCCCGTTCCCCTGGTCTGCACAAGCTTTCCACTTGCAAGGAGCCTCTTCACAGCCGTGTTGACACGAACGGAATTCCGATGGATTAAAAAAAAATTGCTCTTTAGTGCATAAGCCTAAGCTGTATAGTGCCTATTGTAGCTATATCAAAGGGTAATATTCAATTATCCCTGATTAGTGTGTGTTTGTGTTATTATAATACAGGCAGGAGTACGCCGGGCAGGAGGGCGGAGGGGTGGGGGGGGGGGGGGGAGGTGGGGTAGGGTGGGGGGGAGGGGGAAGAGGCAAGAGAGGGAGGGGTGAGGAAGGGTGTTCATAACCTTTTCGTTGAATATATGCAGGTGAATGTGCCGTTAATAAATTATCTGAGTTAAGTGTAATGCGGATCAGGAAGAAGAAGCCTTACTACCAACTTTGTACACTTCCGGAATTGTTTGACTTATTTGTTCAAATGTTTGGTGATTTTTTGTATTCATTTATTTATGCAAATGTGTACTTGTATATAACTGTCATTAATTTTTAAAAGGCTTAGGCACTAATGAGCGATTTTTTTTTTAATCCAAAAAAACCTTTTTTAATTTATTTCAGAATTGTTTTTTTTTTCCCCCTTAAAACACTCCCAGGCACTCACTGATGAACCTCTGAAAGTTTGACGAAGATCCGTTCAGCCATCTCTGAGAAAAATGGCGACAGACACATAGACACACACAGACACACCAACAGCTCTCTTATATAGTAGACGAGCTGAATGCACCCGGCGTTGCCCGGGTTCTTTTTCAATGAATTTAATCTTCTGTACATCGGTCTTACTACTATAATTCAGCTTTTACTCGCGGCCGTGGAAGATTGACTACTATAATTCAGCTCAGCATTTAATTGCGAAATGGGCCCAGCCCGGCCGAAGCGGCCTCGACCGGCCTCGCCACCTCACCTATAACCTTCCCGGGGCCAGTCCCGACATTTTTAGTTCTTTTGGAAGAATTTGCTACTATAATTCAGCTTTTACTCGCGGCCGTAGACGATTGACTACTATAATTCAGCTTTTACTCGCGGCCGTAGAAGATTGACTACTATAATTCAGCTCAGCTTTTAATTGCGAAATGGGCCCAGCCTGGCCGAGGTGGGCCTCGGCACCTAGCCTATCACCTTCCCGGGGCCCGTCCCGACATTTTTTGTTTTAGAGGTTTCCTCCTATCTTTCACCGTTCAGGAGATTAGCGCGCGCAGACAAACAAACAAACAAAAACTCTTTTTATATATATATATATATATATATATATATACAGTATATATATATATATATATATATATATATATATATAAGATTAAAGATTAAATATAAATTTTCTTAAGTAGGTGTAGGGAAGTGTTTTAGGTATACCCACAAAAAAATTGTATATCTTTTGTCAAAAATATAATATCCAAAACTATCAAAGTATATCAAAAAATTTGTAAAAACATTTTGCAAAAAACGACATTTGTGCAATTCAATGTCTTAAACCACAGATAAGTTGATTCTGAGTTCAGGTCAAGGCCCGGACTTCCGATAAAGAAAGTATTGACTTGTATGCCGAAAAATACAGTACATAACTTAGATAGATAAATTTTAAAAAGAAAATAAAGTGCAAATTAAATTAAATGTCATTGTATGCTGATATCTTTGATGTGTGAATGAACTTCTGTTAATCTGTTATTTATTGCTGACACTTATTCACCTGTTACTCTCTGTTACATGATCGGTACAACAACCTCTCAACTCTATTGTCTTGCTATTCGATGAGGCTTGACCCGTGCTTGAAAAATGATGGTGGTTGTACGTGACCATGTACAGATCTTTCACAACTAGGGTGTCATCTGCCCTATCAAATATTTCTGGCCACAACTGTATTCCCTTCATGGATATTAGAGTATTACTCTATTGCAACAATTATGGGCATGGCAATAAGTAAAAATGCAGAATGCCCTTCAGTAAATGTTTTTATGTACTGGACACTATGAAAAATGGTGTCCACCATCATGCTCGCTTAAACATACCAACTCACCATCTGCAAAACTTCAAGTATTGTGGGAAATAGCTTGAAGTGTGATAAATAAATTATTAGACAACTATTTCAGGAGGAGGATGATCTTTTGGGTGAGTGTTTACTTTATGCTTCACTCCACTTGTCGTAAAGACTCCATTTCCATGGCTGCTCAGATACACAAGTCTAAAGTGAATCGTCATCATCCACATTTAATACTGACCCAAATCCAGAAATGCAACACAAGACTATCGGCTGACCCTCAATTTTTGTATTACACTTGTACTTTTACATGCCCGACTGAAGAGTATTTGATCATGCTCTCTGGTCCTGCATATAAAAACATTGCATATGATCATGATGTAATGGTTAGGACATCTATTCTTGAGTCTGGGAGATCAGCGGTCGAGTCTTACCAAATACTTTAAAATGGTACGTGCTGCTTCCTTGCTTGATGCTCAATTAAAAAAAAAAAATAGGACCACAGGTCCTGAAGCTCACCTGGATCAGGAGCAACTCACTCCCCCCCCCCCCCCCCACACCCACAAACCCCCAAGACCATGATATTGTTACGGTTTTTAGAACCTTCACTTTATCAAATTTAGTATTAAAATCCCTAATAACCCCCCGTGTACATTTCCCCCTTAATTGGCTGTTAATTGTTTGCACCTTAGTTAGTCCATCGCATCACGTAGCAAATAATAGGCTTCCCTCAATAGTTATCTCATTATTATATGTCTCAGGTAAGGCTGTGTCTCCACTAGTTGACCTTGCGCTGCACCAAATGAAATAAGATAGATCCCCTTTTCAAATTCCCCAAAGCCTCCATTTCCAACTGCATTTGCCTCCATTACGGCGTGGTCAGCTCGAAGAAGAAGGGCGTGGCCCGCCCCTCGTCATCATGGGCGGAGCCAGGAAGAGCCCATGCCCACCAATCGGCACTGCGGAGAGCGACCCAGTAGGCGTGCCCTCTTAACCCGCGGCTTGATCTCGGGGAAAAGCAATAAAAGGGTGGCGGAGGGACTGCTTAGAGAGATGAGTGAGGGAGGACACACTGAGAAGTTCTGTGAAGGGAGGGCCATTTTTCATTTGTGGCATCTTGTGGCATTTTTCCGATTCCGGAACCATCAAGGAGGTGCGGCGAGAAGGAGAGACCTGCTGTTTCAAACAAGCTCCTGCCGCGCGCAGCTTGGATGCTCTGCCGCAAAGCAACGCCGCCGTGTGAACCAGATTACTGAGAGTCGGCGGCCGCTCACCTCCAGCCTTGCCGTTTGCACGGACCGGAACCGCATCCTTCCAGCCCTGTGGTCCCACCTTCTCATCCTTCCAGCCATCCACCCCTGCTATACTATCCATTCGTGTACATGAGTTTGTCTTGTTTGTTCTGTCCTGGGTATAAGTTAAGCTGTATAAGTAAGAATTGCCCTGTGTATCTGCTTTTTCATTTTCCCTGTAAATTACTTTTATCTCTTTTCTTCTTTGGGTTTGTGTAAATAATAATAAATATCTGTTCCTCCATTCTTTGATTTCTTCTTTCTCATCCGATCGCTTTAGAGATTTCCCAATTGAGTTCCTGTGGTGCGAATTGAGTTCCATCTTGTCCGTGGTTTCGAGCGGAGTTACCCACCTGCCTTGTGGAGGGATTGGCGGAGGTGTACGGGAATCCCTTGACCAATCACTTCGGCCAATCCCACCCCACGGGGGAGCGGGGTAGCTTCAGGATCGGAGACGGCCAGTGCAAATAGAAGGGGGATTAACCCCCCCACCCCTTGCTAAGGGGAGCGCCGTCCCCGTTTCCGTAACAATATTTTAAATCGCGTGAACAAACTATGGGTGATGAAGTATGGCGGTACATCATGGGCGATGAAGGTTGTGGCCAAGTTACATCAAAATTGTGTGTGTAGTTTCGGGGGAGAGCGCAAATACTTAAGTGAGGGGGTCAAACCACCCCCTCCCCACCATCCCATAAACCCCCTTAATGAGAGCAGATTTTGATGCAGCGAGTATACCTTTGTTCGGCATCAGATATGAAGCTTGTGGCCAAGTTTAATCAAAATCGTGTGTGTAGTTTTGGAGAAGAGAGCAAATACCTATTTTGGGGGGTCAACCCTCTCCCCCATAGACCCCCTTTTTGAGCGCAGATTTGATGCGGTCAATGCACCTTCATTAGACTTTTATCTAATGTTTAGCTTGTGGCCAAGTTTAATCAAAATCGCGTGTTTAGTTCGGGGAAGAGTAAATAGCTATTTTTTTTTTGGGGGGGGGGAGGTGGGGGGGGGGGGTCAACGCTCTCCCCCATAGTCAACCCTTCCCCCAAAACCCCCTTTTTGAGCGCGGATTTTGATGCGGTCAATACACTTTCACCGGACTAAAGTCCAGTTGAGCTAAAAACGAGAGTACTGACAAACCACCAGTGCCGGATTAACCATTAGGCAGACAAGGCATGTGCCTTAGAGCCAGCCAAAAATTCGGGCCACAAAAATGGACAAGCAGTTTTGGTCAATTTTTATTATTTTAAACAAATTATTTCTAATTTCTGTCCCTGCCAGGGTAATATATGTATCTCACCAATTGCTCAGGAGAACGCTCATTTTCGCAGCTAAAGAGAATCAAAGATGTGAAGCGTTCTACCATGCATCAACAGCGTCTTGGTGCGTTGGCCCTTTTGTGCATTGAAAGTGATTTGCTCCGAGAACTGGACTTCAGTTCCGTAATTGAAGAGTTTGCAGTTGTAAACGCGCGCAAGGTTACAATCTAAGGTCTAGTAAACTGTAAAGCAAAGTGCCAAATCTGTGCGTGTTTTGTCATGCATATATTCATGCACTGCAAATTGTATAGACTAAACTAGTTTGAAAGTAGTTTCTTTTCACATTAAATATTTGTCTTTTTTTGTATTAAATATTTTGTTCATGAATTAGTTCATCTTTTGTCTGGGGTCCATTTCCATGAGCCCGAGATCTAATTTAATTGTTCAGGCCGTTCTCTAAAATTTCAAAATGTGCCTTAGGGCCAGCCGAGGCTTAATCCGGCACTGCAAACCACCATAGGTTGGCAACCATTGCACCGGCTCCACAACTACACATGATCATAAACTCCAATTGTGCACACAAGCTATTTCAAGTTATCCATGATAGTCGTGTAGATATACACAGACACCTGACCACCAAGCAATACATGGGGGCAGTCGCATACAATGGCGGACTATGCAAGGTGTACCGGTGTACGCACTTATGCCAGATGTAATACACCGCACTCATAGTCGCCTTTAAATTAAAAAGAAACCCGTGAACCAGGCCACACATTGGAGCGATTAGTCTGAAACCTCAGGTTTGCCGATCATGATCGAGTGTGTTGTCTCGGATATTACTACCGATACCTACTTGCACCTAATTGCTGCTCCGTGATTGGCACCGAGAATCTGACAATTTTCTCGAGAGAATTCCCGTCGATCAAGAAAGTATGTGACGTCACATGTGTTTTCACGATATCCACATGGAGTTTGGACATTTCACTCACCCTTTTAGACAGGTCGGCAGATTTATTAGGAGACTTTTCAGCTCAAACGCATAAGAAGCAGATTTGGGAAACTTTGAAAAACAATTCGAAATACTGGGATGTAAACGATTCGGAAAATGGCGATCGTCGTTTGAACATCTCGTGAAAAACGCTGAGTGCTCGTATCTTCAATGAACATCACGACCGAAGTTCCATCAACGCGGATCTTTTTTGAATACACAGTTGGACCACGAGAACGTGTGGCTGCAGGATTTGCATGTTGGCTCACTGGAGCTTTTTGAGGTCAATAGGTCGAGATTGTCTAAAATCGTCAATTTTTACCCTCGCTTGAAAAGAGGGTACCGTAAAATGGGGGGAATAGGGACAGAAAGGTGAATAGGGACAAAAACTGAAAAAAAGTTCAGAAACTTTTTCGCTGAAAATTGATAACCATACAGATTTGTTGATATTTGGGTTGAAAGTGTTCTCTTGTTTTTTTTTAAAGCAACTTATAGTCCCTATTAACCCCATATATGGGTTAAATAGGAATAAATAGGATTTTTATGGCTGTCCCTATTCACCCCGTTTTACGGGTGAATAGGGACAGTCACTAATACAAAAAAAATAATAATCAAGAAATAGGAACGGTTTGGAGAAACGTTTCATCCCATATTTTTTTTTCATTGACACCGTGGTTTATATTGTTGCGGATCTCGGGTTCGTCGACGTACTAAGGAGGGGTTAAGCCCTGCTCCCCCCTCGAACTCCGGGTCCACGAGGCCGCCACCCACACTACACTCGTGGTGGACGGATTGCGAAGCAATTCCAGCCACCGAGCCCGCACCTACGTGTGGAAGGGTTAACGGTCACGACCCGAGTACCTACGACACACGCAGCTGTGAGAACAGGGACTGAACCTTGCACGAGGCACGCTGGTACTGGACACCCGAGCGGTTGTGCGTCGCCTAACTCGTGCCGTTAACACTATTGAACCCGATCGAGCGGTTTTAATTCGGGCAATGCTAGGCCAATGTTGAAAGGACGATGTCGGCCATGTTGGAAACCAAACCACAGGATTTATTTACAATGTACAGTTTCACAGAAAAGGGACACAGCGAATAATCTTAGCAGTCTTACCTAGGTACCCAGACAAGGGCCCTCAGATTCGTTCGGGGAAGGGAAGGAAGAGGGTAATGTGCACAAAGCGCGGCCGCTTCATGCCGTTTGCCTGGACGGGCTCGTTGGACGGAAACCCCCAAGGATCGCTTCAACCTGGGACACCACAGCCGGGGATGTTCGCGGTAGGGGCGTTGATCAAGGACATGCACGTAGCAGGAATCCGAGGAGCGTATCTCAGGGTCAGCGAGGCAGAGAGAGATCGGAGCGCCTGCAAGAGAGCGTCAGCCAGCATCTGCAAGAGAGAGTCCAGAGTGCCGAGCCAGAGAGAGAGAGAGCGGGGGTCCAGGCCGGGTTTTATAGCCCCCCGGCACCCCACATGAACGTTCCATGGGCCTCCATTGGCCGCCTGGGGTCACACGTCGTGACAGCCCCTTATTGGTCACCCTTGGCCACTCCCTTTAGCTCCCATTGGCTGATCGCTGCTCACCGGCCACGCCCTCCAGCTCCTCCCTCGGGCCTGCAAGGCCTGGCCTAGGCCCATGACAAGGCACTTTAGGCTGCAATGAGGCCTACCATTACCCTGCCTGCCTCAATGCATACTAACACCGGGAAGGAGACTATACTTCACATTTAATAAGAAATAACTAACTATGCGAGGCTACATGTTGTGGTGTAACTAACAATGGGGGGGGGGGGGGTGGGGGGAGTTGCTATTATTTACAAAACCGCAACAATATTATGGGTGCATATTATGTGCATCCATCTGAGCTATCAATTTAGCAATAAGTTGGAAACTCAGGATTGTTTCTTGATTATTATTTTTTTGTATTAGTGACTGTCCCTATTCACCCGTAAAACGGGGTGAATAGGGACAGCCATAAAAATCCTATTTTTTCCTATTTAACCCATATATGGGGTTATTCGGGACTATAAGTTGCTTTTTAAAAAAACAAGAGAACACTTTCAACCCAAATATCAACAAATCAGTATGGTTATCAATTTTCAGCGAAAAAGGTTTCCGAACTTTTTTTCAGTTTGTGTCCCTATTCAGCTTGCTGTCCGTATTCCCCCCATTTTATGGTATTGCATTTGAGTCCATTTGTTTGTCTGTCTGTCTGTTTGTCCGCAAAGAATAAATATGATTCTCTGCAACCGTTGTTCCCATTGACAGGAATTTTTCACCATAGATGCACTTCCACCTGAAGAATTTTCTAATGATAATTATGACATCATAGGGCACGTGGTTCAGCCGCCATTTTTTTTTTTTTTTTTTTGTATACTGAATCGAGGCTCGTGAAAGAGCTGACATTTACTTCACAAACAAATCAACCAGACAAACAAAATATATAAAAAGAGGGAGCGGAAGACAAGAGAAGGGGAAGCACACAAACACTTGAGAGCGCACAACATTTAAGAGCAGGGAGATGTGTGGGAGGGAGAGGGCTTGGGGGGAGGAGGCGTGGGAATGGGGGGGGGGGGGGGTGGTAGAAGTATAAAACAGAAGGACACCAAGGACTTCCAGGACAGAAGTTGGTATTTAAAGTTGCCATCTTGGAAAAACCGAAAAACTTTGCACCTCTATATCAATGAAAGCACTAAATAGAAAAAATTGAGACATGGCTCATTGTAAAGAACTCTCCATTGGGGAATAAAACATGTTAATGATGATGTCATAGGTGCCTCCATTATGACGTCATAATTCGACAAGTACAAAACTTCATCTGATCAAGATGAAATTTCTTGAGCATCATCAAGGAATAAATTAGTTTAGAAAACAAATAATGATGACGTTATCGGTCACGTGGTTCGGCCGCCATATTTGTTTTAGCACAAAAGCCTCTAAAAACACCAAAAATACATCCTGGAGAGGGTTTGCAATCTCTGATTGCTCTTTCTTTTTCTTATTTGTACTTTATTTTTTAGATACTTCCATCATGTTTACCACATGGAAGAGGAAGTCTGCATACAAAGTGGTTGCGGACAGGCTTTTCATTTTCAGATGCTTTTTAGTTTTTTAACAATTGGGGGGATGGGAGGGGGGTGGGGCTCATCTGGGGTTTCATCTGAACTTTCAAATCCACTTGGATCCACCCCTCTTATGGAAGATTACCATCACTAATTACAAATGCCACTCAAGTAATATGTCGATCAAATGAACAGATATTGTGGACTGTTGTTTTGAGAAGGACAAACCTCAATGGTTGGAACATACTTGCCAGCCTTTATTGACAAATGAGGAATGAACAGCTTTAAAAATATGGAATACAAGACATTCCAGGAATTACAATAAAAAATGGTTGTTAGGTGCCATCAAGTTAATCTATAGAACTACATGCAGGTTGAGGAAAGGAACTTAAATGACAATGTAATTGATAAAAGTGAGCATGATAGAATGGGGATAGGGAAGTGTAGAGAAAAGGAAGTTTGACTGGGAAGATATAGAATGGGAATGAAAGGAAAGGTGTGTGTGTCATTGGTTGTTCTCTGCATATGCGGCTTTTAGAAGGTGGAATGGAGACCGACCAGGTCTGAAAGTGTTTGTGGTCACCTCCGTCATCTCTCAAAGTGGTCACCTCCATGTTTGTGTGTGTGTGTGTGTGTGTGTGTGTGTGTGTGTGTGTGTGTGTGTGTTTTAGAATGCAGATTTATTTAGGTTTGAAACATTTAACTGTTTGCTTTGCTTGTAAATGCGTTTGAGAAAGACAGGCTATGATTTTGCATTCAAAGTCAAATGTGAGCCTTACTGCTTTTTTAAAAACCAACTGCTTTTTTTTGAAACCTACTGCTTTAAAAAAAAAACCTATTGCTTTTTTAAAATTTAACTTTGTTCCTCAACTGCACAATATTAAGGCATCTGGTTAGTCTTTGCCATTATCGACAAATAAATAAATAAATAAACGATAAGCATATTTAAAAAATTTGATTTGCGAATATTTTTGATGAAAGGATAAAAAAAAAGTGAACCTTACTCTGTGTGTGTGTGTGTGTGTGTGTGTGTGTGTGTGTGTGTGTTAGAATGCAGATTTATTTAGATTTGAAACATTTAACTGTTTGCTTTGCTTGCAAATGCGTTTGAGAAAGACAGGCTATGATTTTGCATTCATTGGTGGCAATTGTTCCACAACCCAACCTCCCCCACTTTTTTTGACTTCTCTCATGGATGATTTTGACCCCAAAAAACAACATAAAGAGAGAAAAACAAAACTAATGAGATGATCAATAAAAGGAAAAGTTGACAGTGAAATTAAACATTCAGATAGGATCAAAAACTTCTCCAAGAACCAGACAAAGGGTGCTCTGTCTAATTAACAACCAGTACAGACTAGGCACGGAATGTGGCCGAACGATACTTAGCCTGGCTCAACACGTGCTAATCTAAGCAATTTTTGCAAAACAATTGATTGTCTTGCACTGATGTTTGCATTTGACAAAACAAAACAATCGTATCATATTGAAAAAGGAAAACGTAAAGATGTTCTTGTAGCAGGAAGAAAAAGGCGAAATAAATTGTCGACCAAAGTCACTGATCTCAGTGGACCAATGAGAAATCAACGGACCAATGTAGGAATTGTCAAGCAGATAGAGTCGCTCTTCAATAATCCCGAATGAATGCCTGGAAAGAAAGCAAACGATATCTTTTCTCCTTATAAAGGAGATTTGTCTGTGTGTGCGCAAAGTAATTTGGACCTGGGAATGTCAAGGTCATTATTTTTACCATCGATGGATGTGTGGAGCATCGTTGAGAGAGAGGAAGACAAATGATGAATTGCCAAAGATGATGGGAATAGAGCCTGTGATGGATGCTGTGAAGAGGAACAGGTTGAGATGGTTTGGTCATGTATTGAGGAAGGATGAAAGTGACTGGTTGAGAAGAGTGATGGAAATGAATGTAGAAGGAAGTAGAGGACGGGGAAGACCGAGAAAGACTTGGCTAAAGATGGTGGAAGAAGAAATGCGGGCAAGGGGGTTAACAAGGGGAGATGCAGAAAATAGGGCAAGATGGAGAAGATTGTCATGGGGACCGCAAGGCTAACCCCCGCTTTAGCAGGGAAAATGGCCTTAAAATGCCTGTTGTTGTTGTTGTTGAGGTGTGGGGGTTTAAGTTTAAGTTTAAGCCATTTTCATGTGTTCTTTTTTCAAACAACACACACGACCATTGGATGTCCCATATTAAAAGTATCGATAAATTTTTAATTAAATTAAATTACTTTTGTTAAATTATTATTATTGCTTAAATCAAATACTCGGCCGTAATTGATAAAGTTCATTGAAATAGTACATTGTGTCCAAGAAAAAAAAAAAAACACATTTTCTTCAGTTTGGTGAATATTTTGGCCTAACTTAAAATAAATCACAGAGCAAGTCTTTAATGTCATATTAAAGTCGATAAACCTTTTCCATGATAATTTCAGCACAGGCCACTGAGATGTTAAGATGCAAAAACAAACGATTTTAAATTTGCACACGACAGCCAATTACTTATCCGTAACGAACAAAATGTTTTCACAATCGCGTAGTTTTTAAATTTAGTTCATCCTTTCAAATGGCTGTCCATAAAAACAAAGCGAACACGACATCTTAACGTTTACGATTGTTTAATACAATGGTAGTGTTTGTACCACATACGCAGTGAGCTTTTCCTGAAGTTAAAAGACTTTGCAGTCCTGTTTGGGATATGCAAAAGGCCGATACACTATTCGCTTGCAGGTGGCACTATTTGATGTCGCTATCATCACAACTGGGAAATCAACTGTAAATGTACAAAACATCCGTACACCCCCATTTAAAAAATCTTATATATATAACAACTTCCGTTGAACTTGGGGCTGACTCAGAAGAAGACCTTTGTTGGTCGAAAGCTTGGTCGACAATTAAAGATCGACGTCCTGAAGCTACGTCCGCGTCTTATTTAATCTAACGATTATATATTCAAATTCAATACAAATGAGACACCCTGCTCGTACTTTGGAGTTTCTACTATTTCTTACAGTTATATATATATATATATATATATATATATATATATATATATATATATATATATATATATATATATAGCTGCGTTCGTGTCTGTGGGTCATAAGTGCCACCCATTTTACAGGCCATGCCTTCCCTCCTCTCCTCCAGCGTCATAAGCACCGCCTTTTAACCAAGACACTCCTTTCTTTCCAACGGCCCAGAACCCCAACCACCAGTCTCCACACAAAGCCGCACCACATTTTGTCACGTCAAACGCGGTTACTTTCTATCTGCTGGACACAGTGACGTGTTGCTTATTACTCAATATGTTACAATCACATGATCAACCATTCTTTGCCAACTGTTTCGTTGGAGTGATTCCTTCTCCTCTGAGCTCCTAAGGTTAATGGCGACAAAACTTTATCGGATCACATTTTTTACCACAATACACCTTAATAGGGGTTTTAAAACAGTCACTTCCCCACAATTCACAACTTATAAACACACGAGCCTCGCGCAGAAAGGATGGGGTGGGATGGGAGTAGGCAGGCAAAGGGGTGGGAAGAGGGCAGGTAAGGGGTGGGGTAGGAGTCTGGAGGGGGCAGGTGGGAGTGCGTTGGGAGGACGAAAAGGGTGGGGAGGGATTGCGGAAGGGGTGGGGGTTGGGTTGGAGTCTGGAGGAAAGGAGTGGGATGGCAGAAGGTGGGAAGAAGGAGGGGAAAGGGTGAGGTGGGAGTCCAGACACAGCGGTGGGAGAAGGAAGGTGATAGAGTGGGAGTCTGGAGGGAGGGGTGGGTGGAGGGTGAGGTGTGGGGTGGGTGGAGGGAGGGGAAGGAGTGGGAGGATGGAGGAGAAGGGGTAGGACTTCAGAGAGAGGGCAGGGGTGGGAAGTGATAGGGGAAGGGGTAGGACGGACATGGCAACGCCGGGTACCGTTGCGAGTTACCAATAAAATGCAATCACACGATGCCTTATAAATTCATAAATCATTAAAAATACTCGAAGTTAAATAGGAGCCCGATCATGTAAGCCCTATAATCCAAATCATAAGCCAAATTCTAGCATTTCTTGATCAATGCAAAAACCCGCAATGGGAAGGAACAGGATTGAATTGATCTTTCGATGTATGAATTTAACTTGTAGTTTGAGTAGCTTAAGCACAAATGGTGGAGGGAGGAAGGCCAGAACACTGATGATCTCAGCTACAGCCAAAACAAGTCATATCTCCTGCTTGCTTTCTGAAGACATCGTGGAAGATGGAAGGATTTCCTTGGTGGTCTCCTCAATGCCTGCCTGCTGCAATTTCTCCGGTTGCTTTTCACCATACTATTTTAAGATAGGCAAAATGCATTGCAAGGAAAGAATGAATCTGCACTACATTGTAGAAACAATGGCATTTTTCATTATGGAGTTTATAAGTTAAGAATGTACGAGGGTTTCCCAAACACTTTTGCAACACAATTTTTTTTAATTTCTAGTAATTTATTATAGAATTCTTTGAACATACTCATAGGATAACGAGATGTATTTATTGCACTCCTCATTTTATTTTTTATTTTTACATAATCTCTGTCAACTTCAACAACCGGGAGAAATAAGAGCATGTATCCCCTTCTTGAACCAGTCTGAATCCTGCACTGGCAGCCATTTCTTCAATAACCTCGTCATCACTCACAAACCTTTTCCCACGAATGGCATCTTTGAGGGCTCCAAAGCGGTGGAAATCTGAGGGGGGAGCAAGATCTGGGCTGTGGGGTGGGTGGGGAAGAACAGTCCATCCGAGTTTTGTGATTGCTTCTTGTGTTTTCAAACGTGTGTGTGGTCGTGCGTTGTCGTGTTGAAGGAGGATTTCAGCAACATTTTTGTGAGGTCGAACTCTCCTAAAACGCTTCTGCAATTTTTTAAGAGTTTGAATGTACAGATCTGAGTTAATGATTTGACCACGTGGCATAATGTCTACCGAAATCACCCCTTCTGCATCCCCAAAAACAGTGGCCATGACTTTCCCTGCTGAAGGGGTAACCTTAAACTTCTTCTTCTGAGGAGAAGTGCCATTCCATTGACTGTCTTTTGGTCTCTGGTTCAAAGTGATGGATCCATGTTTCATCTCCAGTAACGATCCGTGACAAAAAGCTTTCACCATCAGCCTCATAACGGCAGAGCAAATCTGAACACTCTTCTTTCCGCAAAGGTTTGTAATCATCGGTTAGGCTTTGTGGAACCCAACATGTACACACTTTTCAATATCCCAAGACATCAATAATGTTCACACTTCCCTTGGATACTGAGAGCTCAGTTTAAAGCCTTCTGGTTGTAAACCGTCGGTCCTTTCGAATGAGTTAATCAGCACGTTGAAGCAACTCCGGAGTGACTGCTGCTGTTGGCCGACCAGGGCGAGGCGCGTCACTGAGCTCCACTTGGCCTTTCTCAGAACCCGCAATTCGTGAAGCCCAACGACTAACAGTGCTTTATCAACAACATTGACTACGTATACATTTTTTAACCACCTGTGAATGTTCGTGACTGATTCCTTCTCTGTCACAAGAAATTCAATAACAGGCTGTTGTTTAAAACGCTCATCACCACACAGCGCCATTTTGACGACCCCTGCGCATGCGCAAGAAAACATATTGTTCCGTGGCGCTGCAGTAGTAAGCGGAACATTCAAAATTAACCACAGAATAAGTTGCAGACATTTCCTGTTGATTTTGACTGGAGTATATAAAGTGTTGCAAAACTTTTTGGGCAACCCTCGTACAACACAACTGAGTGAAATTGCAATGAAACGAATCAACTCAAATTTGCAAGGAAGAAAGCGAAAAACAAATAATGCAATATACAAACCATATTGTTGATTATTTGATGGCTAACCTGGAACTTTAGGTAGGAAAGGAATGCATCAAAGACGACCGTGCTGAGGCAGACAGCAAGGACACGGAAATGTGTTGGCACATAGAGGAAGTTTACAGTCTGGACAGGTGACCAAAAAAGCCAGTCTACCTGTGAGGGGAAAAAGAAGAGATGAAAACTTGTGACAATAATGCCTCAACAGTTAAAAGACACTCTTGAGAGGGGGCATATAAGAGTTAAAATGCTGGGGGCTTCTGAGTGAGGGTCTACATAAGAAAAACAACAGAAAGCAAAATGGCAGTATGAGAATTAAAGTGTTTGGAAGGTGATGCCACATAATGCTATCTTGGCAGCCGAAAGAGATGTCATAATCTCTGTGGCATGTTTTTGAACATGCATCCCCTAACATACATTCGATCAGGTGCCGGATGGTGCTTTATGGGATAGTTCCATTCTTCATTCACTGGCAGTCTGAGTTCAAGGTCAGGTGGAAAGTCAGGACAGACACGATATGGATGGACAGACAAAGATGTTATGTTGGAACAAGGCTTGGGCTTCTTGCTGGCAATGCCATTACTTCTATGGTTTCCTGCATAGTACTTCGTGACGATTCATGACAGCATGCCTTTAACCATTACCTTGAATCAGAATAAAGACCGGGCCTATGACACTGGAGGCAAACGTTGTTAGGACAGGATCCACGCCTTTCTTGATGTATTGCCTCAGCCCTTAGAAGCATGGTGAGTCTGTGTCACATCCAGTACAGAGGGTGTTCTACAAGACAAGTAAACTTTTCCAAAACAGTCATACTCAACCATGTTGTATTGTGCAAAACGTTGCCCAGGTCTTTGATATTTGCCTAATATGCAGTGGACAAGTATCAAACTACTGGTTTGTTTAACTGACATCAATCACTTTGATGTCCATCATCAAAAACATCAATTTTGAAACGTGGCATTGAGGATCATTTGTCCACTGCATACAACAACAACATGCATTTTTTTAAAGGAAAAATGGCCTTAAAATGCATGTTGTTGTTGTATGCAGTGGACAAATGATCCTCAATGCCACGTTTCAAACTTGATGTTTTTGATGATGGACATCAAAGTGATTGATGTCAGTTAAACAAACCGGTAGTTTGATACTTTCCATTATCTTCGTGATCACGAGAAACACCAAACTAACTAGCTGCATGCTTTTGTGTATGCACAAATTCCAACATTGAACAGCTCCTAATATCTGCACATTGGTCAATGTTTCATGGTTCGTACAGCCATGGAAGACCAAATTTCCAGTTTTCCAGGACAAAATGTTGTTTTCCAGGACATTTAATACACGTTTTATGTGCAAGTGGCATCAGATTTTTCAATGTCACTTGTACTTAAAAAAAAGAAAAAAGAAAAAAAAAAGCCATCGTTTTTTCAATACAATGAATCAACATACATTGATGTTTGGATTAGAAGACAGACAATAAATATAAACAATATACAACTGAAGTATAAATACCTGTCCTGCAGGCAAAAAAAATTGTCATATGGGAATTTAACCAGTTAATTTGCAATCACATGGACACCATGCTATGATGTTCAGTGCTTCTCACGTGACACCTAAGTGTGCTTTCCCACATATTCCTGATATTGAATGCCTTTTCACAGACCCTGCATCTGGTGAATAGACTCCTTCACGAGCCAATCCCAGAACCAATCCCTGCAATGAACTTGACTCAGTCACGAGGAATTAAAATAGCAAAAACTTTCATATTCTTCAAATTTTCTTCATTTCCCTTTACAATTGGCAATGTGCATGCAAAGTAACTACTTCCTGCTTAATCGGGACTTTCCATAAACACTTGCATAATATATACATGATCCAAGAGAAACCATTTTGGCTTGGCTTTATTAAGTACCTGGGGGAAGTTAAAATTGGCAACATTCTTTTTCTGCGAAATTAACAATTCCGACCAGAGGCACAGCATATTATTTATACTTGTGCAATTTTCTTGATTTTCCAGGAGTTTCAATGACTTGGACAAGTTTTCCAGGACTTTCCAGTACTGAGAAATGCTTTCTCATTTTTTCAGGCCTTCCAAGTATGGTGCAAACCATGTCTTTGCGACCTATTCCTCACATTCTCAGCTACCCCTGGTCCACAATTATCAAACAATAGCAAAATGTTATTGTTAAAGCAGCTACTGATTCAGTAAAAGTTAAAATGAGATCCGGTGGCTTTTGGTGTGCTTTCCCACACCAAAATCAAAATTACATGTGCATCACATGTAAACATCATTTGCATTGAAAGGAAGCGGTCAAATATACATAGATATTGTAATTAATGTAAAAATCAAGGGCCCAGTCACCTCATAATGAGTGATTTTCCAGGTTCAATCCAATCCAATCCAATATTTTGCAGGACGTGGTTGAAGGTTACATTGCATTGAACCTTGGAAAGGCCTACTGCTTTGAGTGCAGCTATGCTGCTGATGCAGTGCTGCTAATGCTGTGCTGCCTTTGAAATTCCAAGCACAGTTGTGCTTCTGGTGCAGCGACCCCTTTGAAATTTTGCCGGTGAGTGCCGGTGATAACGTGTACTCCTCGGGAAACAGAGGGATTTTTAACATCCATCCACTAATCCTAGCAGATGGAACACCCAGAAGAACATATATCCGAGGGATGGTGCACACATGGATACCTCGTCCCGCCTGTGAAGCACCAGGATGACAGTTAGAGTTTAGTCGAGATTCAAATCCAGGCTAAACAGCTTCAACGCACATGTGCAAACCTAGAGGCATCACTGCCAGCACATTTCCAGGTGTTGAGAATTTTAACAAGTAGGGCACTGGTTCATTTCCCCTTGAGATAGGATCTGACAGTTTACATATAGTGTGATGCACAAACCAGTATATAGGGAAGAAACTTCTGTTTGATTTCTTTCCACGACTTGTCAAATGACTGTCGATCCAAAGTTCCCAGACCTGGGAATAAAAATACTGGTTTGAGAGACTGCTCTGGACTCAAACATACAGAAACATACTGCCATTGTACTATTATGAGTTATACGTTACTACCAAAGAAAGCAAAGATTTTATATATATATATATATATATATATATATATATATATATATATATATATATATATATATATATATATATATATATATATATATATATATATATATATATATATATATATATATATATATATATCAATACACTACGTCTCATCTGAACACAATATGTGTTCAGATGAGACGTGTTTATATGAGACGTGTTTATATATATATATATATATATATATATATATATATATATACACTATGTGGCCAAAAGTATGTGTACACCCAAACTCGTTGAACATCTCATTCCAAAATCATGCTATAACAGCCTCCACTCTTCTGGGAAGGCTTTCCACTAGATGTGGAACATTGCTGTGAGGATTTGCTTCCATTCAGCCACAAGAGCATTAGTGAGGTCGGGCACGAATGTTGGGCGATTAGGTCTGGCTCGCAGTCGGCGTTCCAATTAATCCAAAAGGTGTTCAATGGGGTTGAGGTCAGGGCTCTGTGTATGCCAGTGAAGCTCTTCCACACCGATCTTGGACAAGCCATTTCTGCATGGACTTCACTTTGTGTATGGGGGCATTGTCATGCTGAAACAGAAAAGGGCCTTCCCCAAACTGTTTACACAAAGTTGGAAGCACACAATCATCTAGAATGTCATTGTATGCTGTCGTGTTAAGATGTCCTTTCACTGGAACTAAGGAGCCTAGCACGAACCATGAAAAACAGCCCCAGACCATTATTCCTCCTCCACCAAACTTTACAGTTGGCACTATGCATTCGGGAAGGTAGCGTTCTCCTGGCATCCGCCAAACCCAGATTCATCCGTCGGACTGCCAGATGGTGAAGCATGATTCATCACTCCAGAGAACACGTTTCCCCTGCTCCAGAGTCCAATGGCTGTGAGCTTTACACCACTCCAGCCGACGCCTGGCATTGCGCATGGTGATCTTAGGCTTGTGTACGGCTGCTCGGTCATGGAAACTCATTTCATGAAGCTCCCGAAAACAGTTGTTATGCTGACTTTGGAACTCGGTAGTGAGTGTTGCAAATGAGGACAGACGATTTTTACGTGCTACACGCTTCAGCACTCGGCGGTTCCATTCTGTGAACTTGTGTGGCCTACCACTTTGTGGCTGAGCTGTTGTTGTTCCTAGACGTTTCCACTTCACAATAACAGCACTTACAGTTGCCCAGGGCAGCTTTAGTAGGGCAGAAATTTGACGAACTGACTTTTTGGGAAGGTGGCATCCTATGACGGTGCCATGTTGAAAGTCACTGATCTCTTCAGTACAGTCCATTCCACTGCCAATGTTTGTCTATGGAGATTGTATGGCTGTGTGCTTGATTATATGTACCTGTCAGCAGTGGGTGTGGCTGAAACAGCTGAATCCACTAATTAGAGGGGATGTCCGCATACTTTTGGCCATGTCGTGTTTATTACAAGTCATCCTTTAAAAAACACTAATTATGGGGGAATTTACCTTTATGGGAAATTAATTACCGTGGAATGAACCCTTCCGCAATTATGGGGGGAATTATCCTGTCTATAATTACGGGGGAATTATTCCGTCCATATATTATGTGGGAATTAACCCTTCTGTTATTATAGGTGAATTAACTAATCTGTCCGTAATTACAGGGGGATTGATCAATCCGTATATTATGGGGAATTATCCCATCCATCAGGACAGGTTCTTTGGTAGTGATATACTAAGGAAGATGCTCAAACTAGCTGAGCGATATCAGGGTGAAGATGACGTTTTGAAACACATTACATATACGGTTGGTGTTTAGATGATATGATGATGTTTAAAACATACATACATACATACATACATAGTTACATACCATTACATACTACTACATACCATTACATACTACTACATACACACATAAATCACACATACAGACAAGAACAAAGAACAGAACAAAATGATTATCTTTACCAAAAATGTATGTAGTGAAGAGGAATGGGGAGGCAACAATGCAGTCCAGGAAAACTTTTCGTGCTACCGTTCGTACAGACTTTCCAGGAAGTTTATGATCCAGCCAACTGTACCAGGCATGGCAAAGGGAGCCTTGGAAACAGCCCACCGTCAGCATATTCCCTGTAAAGAAACATGCCAAACAGTTTGTGACCCATAGATATGTACTTGTATTGGGTATGAGCAATGAATGAACTGTAGAAAAAGTGATTTGCAAGGAGGTAAGAGACAGAGGATAAAGCTATCCTGGTCCGCACTGCCCATCAAATCTCAGAAGACAAGCAGAGTCAAGTTAACTTCGTACAATACTCAGCAAGAAAAAATTGAGGAGACTCGTGCAAAAATAAAACTAGAATGGCACTCAGTGGAGAGCATACCTCCCTCCGCCTGGTGGGCCATATCACTCAATGGTGAAGAATCACTCAAAAAATTATACTAGCTGGATCCGGATCTGGACCTTCATCAAAATCGAATAGATTCTTCCTTGTCACACACACAACCTGTCCAACAAGTTTCGTACAAATCCATCCATAACTTTTTGAGATATCTTGCTATGTATCGTTTTTGGTCCTATCTCCCAATGGTGAAGAATCACTTAAAAAATTAAATAACTCTCATATCCAAATCCAAATTCAGATCTTCACCAAAATCGAATCGAACCGTCCTTGTCAGATACCAAACCCGTCCACCAACTTTTGTCCAAATCTGTACACAACCTTTTGAGATATCCTGCTATGTATCGTTTTTGGCCATATCTCCCAATGGTGAATTTTGCTACCTCGGAGACATGCTGAATGGAGAGGGTGGATCAGACTCGGCAACGGTTCCTAGAGTGAGATGTGCATGGAAGAAGTTTCGGGAACTGAGTGGCGTGCTGATGAGGAGGGGAGTGTCGTTGAAGCTGAAGGGAAAGGTGTATGCTGCATGTGTGAGAAGTGTTATGATTTCTGGGAGTGAGACATGGGTCATGAATGTAGAGCAGCAACGAAGGCTGGAAAGAGAGGAAATGCGAATGGTTCGGTGGATGTGCGGAGTACCGTTGAGAGAGGAAGACAAATGATGAATTGCGAAAGATGATGGGAATAGAGCCTGCGATTGATGCTGTGAAGAGGAACAGGTTGAGAGGGTTTGGTCATGTGTTGAGGAAGGATGAAAGTGAATGGTTGAGAAGAGTGATGGAAATGAATGTAGAAGGAAGTCGAGGACGGGGAAGACCGAGAAAGACTTGGCTAAAGATGGTGGAAGAAGAAATGCGGGCAAGGGGGTTAACAAGGAGAGATGCAGAAAATAGGGCAAAATGGAGAAGATTGTCATGGGGACCGTAAGGCTAACCCCCGCTCTCGCAGGGAAAATGGCCTTAAAATGCATGTTGTTGTTGTTGTTGTTGTTGTTGTTGTCCCAATGGTGAAGAATCACTTTTAAAATTCTAGTAGCCGGATCCGAATCCGGATCTTCACCAAAATCTAATAATTTCGTCCTTGTCACATGCGCTATATCTCTGCCAAATTTTGTCCGAATCCATCAGCAACTTTGAGATATTTTGTTCACAAACGGACAGACAGGGGTGAAAACATAACCTCCATCCACCTTTGGTGGCGGAGGTAAAAACAGCCCCGAGTGGGCTGATGGTCATCTCTTGAGGTTGTTTTGGGGGAGCTACCTTGATCCAAAATCGAAAAATCTAAGACTGGGCGATCCTGTGGACAATGGAGTGGAAGGGCTGCGTCGGGTTTCAGAGCAATCGGTTGGTAAAAGAGGGACAACTAGCGATCCAAAGTTTCAGGGGGTAACCTCCCCTGGGAGCCTCCATGCTCCAAAATCTAAAAATTTAAGCTTGAGCGATTGTGCGGGCTACTATCTTGTATTCATGTGTAAAATTTCAGAACAATCAGTCGGGTTATAAGGAAGGAGTAACAAAAATAGCAAAAGGTCAACAAAGGACCAGACGGACAGACATCACAACCCATTTTATATGGTCATCTCTTCGAGACCTAGATGAGATGACCTAATAAATTGGTACCGAATGACCATTGTGCTTGTGAATACACTATATTAGCAAAAGTATTGGGACTGCACATCCAAACTTGAATCCTCCCAAACTGCATGTGCATATTTTACCAACACTGCCATGCAGCATGAACTTTATAAATGTCTTATTATGACATTTTTTGATGTTGCACTCCTGACTGATGCAATACTACAATGAAGGGCCTTAGGTCTATCAGCATGACAAAACTCCGCTTGCAAATGCTATCTAACCAGGAAAGGTTGTAGCCCAAGGTAAGACCCAGAATCTTGAGGAAACCAACTTTTTTGCAGAGTATGATACTTGCTAAAATTAAATGGAATGTTCGAGATGTTGGATCGACATCTAATTAGGTGTGCTGAGAGGGATGCAAATGCTGATAAAATCAATAATGTATAACTTGGCACAATGTCGAGTAATCATGCAAGAGGTGGTATAAAGGGTTTCTATGGAATCAGATATGCATTTCTGTATATGAGGAACAGAGCTGGGCCAAAAAACCTGCCTTGGACCACTCCATCCACTATTGGGAGATTATATGAAAATAAGTTCAGAGCAATGCAATGATTGCACATAGAAAGGAAGTTAGTGATCAAGGAATGGAATCAGCCATGGAAGCTTAAAATCAAAATCCTACATATTGCCTTCACTTGGAGTTGAACTCATGACCTTTTGTTAACAAGTCCAGTGCACTCAACATGATGAAATCAGGCAACTACTATGACCAACATGTACACTACTTTAGTAGCTAGACCTACAACTGAATATATTGAGACTTTCTCCATAGTCTCTTTGTTGCTCCTGAACTTGTTGGTACATTTCATCAAATTTCAATAGGTGAAAATAAGACAGCAAAAAAATATAAATTATAACAAGTGTTCACTCGTGGTTGGTAAAAGTTAAACAAACAAAATTAGCTTCCTTTTAAGCTCAACATGTTATTCAACCATTTAAACATTAAATCATTTTAATTGTGGCTCACTTGTTCTACTCCAGTTGTATTGATGTTCTTCCAACGTCCCACGTTGGACGTATACTTCCCTTCCCTGCTCCAGTGCATCCCCGATTGCCATCATGGTCCCAGATGCCAGCGTATTAGTGAGAAGTAGCAAACGGCCACGGAACAGTGGAGCAAAGACCGCCATACTGTCCTGGTGAAGATGGTACAATTTACAACAAGAGCAATCAAAGATGGCAGACCCTCGCCAGAACGTGTTTGTGTGGTGTATTTTCTGTGTTATTTATTAGCTGCTGCGCTTGTGTGGTTTATTGACGTAGATTTATGTTCAACCCAAAATGGCTGCCAAACCACGTGACCACTGACCTCATCAATTCAATTCTCCCATATCATTTTTGTGTGGATCATGCTCAAGAAATTTCAAACTGATCGGATCAAGCTTTCTACTTGTCTAATTATGACGTCATAATGACATCATTATTAATATATGTTGTTTCCCATGCGGAGTACTTCACAATGAGCCAAGTATCGTTTTTTTTTCCATGGAGTGGTTTCAGATATAGAGGCGCAAAGTTATTTTTTTTCGGTTTTGACAAGATGGCGCCCGTACCACGTGACCTATGATGTGATAATTATCATTAAGAAAATCCACAGGAAGAGGCGCTCCTATGGTGAAAATTTGTGTCAATTGAACCAATGGTTGCAGAAAAAAGCATACTCACGTTTTGTGCAGACAAACAAACAAACAGACAAACAAACAGACAAACAAACAGACAAACAAACAAACAGACAAACAAACAAACAAACTGACCCAAATGCAATACCTTGTCCTCTGGTGAGGGTAAAATTATCATTTTGTTTGAGAACAGAGCTAGGAAAATACAAGAAGTATTTAGAATGCAAAACAAGTGCATGTAAAAGCAGTGGGGGAAGAGTGAAATTTAGAGCAATAAAGTTGAGAAAAAGAAGGACCAAATGATCCAAAACGTGTTAAAAAATTAACATGAAATGTAAATAAGACTTCCACGATCATCATGGAAAAGTACATTCATATGAGGCATTGGGGCTCAGCTACAAAAGCCGATAAATCACGTGAACAAAACCACACAGCAATTAAAAACAAGCCCGAAAGTCTAACAACGGCGTAGCCAGGCTTGTTTGATACTTTAGTTGAAGAGGATAGTATTACCTGGGTGGGGATAACAGTTAGCAGTTAGCAAATATTGTATTGATTTTTTTTTTTTTTTTAACTTCAGACATGGACAGCCGTTTCGTGAGTGACTTGGGTATAAAAACGGCGAATGGCAAACGATGAACCAATAAATTCCACATTCCTGTGCCGCCTTCAGTCGAACGCCAGGCGCTGACAGCAGGTTCGTGAGGGAGTTGAGCAAAAACGTACCCAGTCTGAATGCTGCTATATCCAGTCAATGGTGATATCCAGTCAATGACAATCCTGCCATCGTACCCACGTCCAAAGGAAGTGGTTCAGTTTGACATTGTTAATATGAAATAGGCAAAGCCTAGAAATGAATGAAACCCTTCATAAATACCCTTTAGAATCCTTTAGAAAAATACCCTTTAGAATCCTTTATAATTATACTTGGTCAATAAAAAGTATGTCTTATACTCACTAGTCACTATGATTATGGAAGACCACTTACGAGAGGAGAGATTCAAAGAAACTTTATAAATGACGATTTGGGATCTGTTTACAAAGATCTGTATGTTCGAGTGCTCGATTGTTTGACCACCGCACGCCATGGAGATGGCAAAGTTGCATTAAAGCTCAATTTTGAAAATCCTCAAATTCCACTCTATTTTTGAAATAAGGTCAACAAAAACAACGACTTACCAAAGGAATGTCTTCTGTCAAGCACGGAATTGTCTGTTTGTGTAGTTTATGGACGCACAAATTGGCATTTTACAGACGAATGAATGCTAACACAACATTAGGACATGTGCAACGCAAATTTTATGGGAGCTTCAAGATGGCGTCCGGTGACTTCACCCCACGCGGCCAATCCGCTATCCAGTCAATATAACGGAGATCAGTGACCAACAAGCACAATGGTAGGGTGCATATACAAGCTTGGAATGGGAGTCCTCCTTCTCACTCCCCATTTATATCCCTCTTCCTCGTAAACTGTATCTGCTGTTAAAACAAAAAATTAATTTGGCGAAGTTGTCACAAGAGGATCGAGTAAACCTGAAAACGACGGCTCAGACAGCATTTGCTCGAGTACCACAGTAGCATTGCTTACATTGGAGACCGCCATGTTGTTAAGCACTGCCGAGCAATCCGTTCCGTTGAACTGCTTGCTTGAGCGCTTTGAATCAAGCAATAGCAAACTGCTTGTTCATGGGAGTCAGGCAAGGAAGCCAAAATGATTAAGTAAAACGCGTTTAAGTGATAAACATATCACGTGTTATTGCAAGTACAGTAGTTAGTAGGCTAAGGCAGATAGGAGAAAGAAAAATGGCAGATATCACCATATACTGATAAACATGCACCAGATTCCAAAGTATTTCTGAGAACCAAAATATCATTTGTCACGTACATTGATAATTCCGTTTATATGATAGTACGGACCGTGAGGCGTGATGACGTGGCTCGCCGCGACGTACACGACTCCTCACCGACAAAACCAGCCAACCAGCAGCGACACCTCGCCACCGCGAATGTCAATACACCTCCCCTGATACGAGTGACGCCCAGCTTGTCAACAACACCCAATGAACTCTGTGCTAACTCACTTGGTAGTCATTGCTGAGTGTTGAAGTCAATGCGCCCGCCCCATGTTGAGACCTCCAAAGGAAGTGACTAAAAAACATTGTCGTACGACTTGCGTCACCTGAGTTCTTCTTCTTCATCAAAATTTAACGGCTACAGTTATTCCCACGTTCTTATGGGGTTGGTCGGGGGAAGCTTTGGCCCAAGTCTTTCACGAACCGACCGGTCAGGCCTGACGTTTGATTAAGATTAGGGCAGGAATTTGTAATTTGTTCAGGGTGCCTGCGATAGCTCGCCTACTCTTACTGATGTGATGGACACCGTGGGTGTTTACCGTCCACCAGGGAATTCCGGCAGACTGGACGCCCGGCTTAACGTCCATCGGAGGGTCGGCGCACACATTGATGAATCACACTGTCTGTGAAATACCAGGGTAGCAGTTTAGAGCAGCTGGGTCGGGATTCGAAGTATATTTTCAAGGTGTCTATACGTACATTAGCTAAGCTGGGCTGTCGTCCTTCCCGCTATATGTACCGTTACTATTGTAAAGGAAAAGTTTAAACCAAAATGATTAACTCCGTATGAAAGTTGATCTTTGTAAATAAAGTAAATGATATTAAACTACACGTGAGAATACAACATAGGCCATCGCACTGTTGCACATGATGATGGTGTGTGTGCGGAAAATGAATGAGGGAAGCTCGGGGTAGAGTGACGGGGTTAGAGGAAAAGGCGATCGTTAAGCCAATCAGGTATGGCGGTGGGTATGAGTAGCGGCGCCGAGGAAGCCTTGAGGCGGGAAGTGAACCGGCCCGATCCGTGTACGACGTCCGACCTGCTGCCCGAACGCTACGAGATACAACGAACCGCTGACTTCATACGGCGGCACCGTTTGCATAGGGTAAGCACAACTTGTGAATCGCTTTCGCACTTTGTTTGGACGCGCAACACTCGGGACGAACTGATACCTTGACTCGAATCCCGCACAGGTTGTGCTTCAGTTTCCTGACGAGCTGCTTCCGGATGCGGCTCCTGTGGCGCGACTGCTGCGGGAAGCGACTGGATTGCGGCCGCTTATCCTGGCAGACACTTCGTATGGCAGGTAAAGTAAATATATAATTATATATATATATATATATATATATATATATAATTTCAAAACACACCTGGTCACAAGTGTGCCTCACTGATTGGGTCCTCAGTCGAGGTCCTCGGCATCATCCATTTTCGGCCCTTCAACCTGGATACGGTCAGCCAAGGTGGGCCAGCAGGGACACATACGCCTCCACATGCAACAGCTACACCCGGATGCGTACATACCCCCAGCCAATGAGAACACAGACTACAACAACAAAACCACCTCCACTCCCAGAATCCACAGCCCCTCATCCACTCACTCATTCACACACCAACAAAATATTTTAAAATACCACCCGACTACCTACCCTTACAACATGCACCAGTCAAACAAAAACACATTCATGCAAAACACACACACACTCACACTCCCACTTCACACACAATTCACACATCTCCATTTATCTTCCGTGCTAAGTCACTACCCCTTTAGGCTGAAATGCTCCACCACCCACAACCTCAACCTACACCATTTGACGTGCCTCCATAAACTTCCTCAATATCCACAGTAAGCCTTTCAAGGCAACCTGGGCCACCTTGTCACACATCCTCCTTCTTTCTGTCCCACACACTCCAAGCCGAGCAAGAAATGCAGAAAAGGAATTGCCAATATACCCTCTACACCCCACCTCAAATGGCTGACAAGAAACTCGCCAACCCTTCTCCTGACATTCTGCCTCCAGCTCACTGTACTTTCCTCTCTTACTCTCATGCACCTCCTCCATGTTCTCTTCCCAAAGTACAGACAATTCCCCTAAGATGACCCGTCACCGCACCTGGATTCCACCACACCTGGAACGATGCCTAGAACGGGCCAAAGGGGGATTGAAGCACAGACCGAATGTGGAGTGAAGGAAAGATTCCTCTAACGGACTGAATGTGGATTGAAAGAAAGAGATAGTTGGAAGTGGGGATACACCACACTGGGAATACATAGACTAACTAACCACAACACATGTTCCCATTCCCAAACGAAGTCTTAGATAATGGGCAAAGGTCTACCTTTACATGGACTAAGAAATAATAACTATCTTGGGATTCCTGTCGTGTACTCTCAGGGGACATTTTCCCAAACCACAACAATATATGTATAAAAATATATATCGTTTTTGCTGATATCTGATGCTGGTCAATTCCTGCCTCATTCCTACACAGTTGCTGTGTCGATGAAGTTTCTGCTGAGCATGCCAATGCAGATGGCCTTGTGCATTACGGGCACGCCTGTCTCAGTCCTACACGACGTCTGCCTGTTCTGTATGTGTTTGCACGGCGCAAGTTGGATGTGCAGCGCTGCGTGGCTGCATTTCACCACCTATATCCCATGCGCAACACACGCGTGTTATTGCTCTGCGACTTAAAATATGCACATGCCATTGGTAAGCCCTTGCACCTCGCTCTTCTTCTTCTTATAATTTCCTATTTATTTCATATTTCTCCTCTTTAGGGAGGAAACAGTCGTTGTCAGCATTGTCTCGTTCGTATGCAGCATGTGGCTGCCGGTTAGCATCAGTTTCTGCAGGGTCTTGGCTGCCTCCTGAAGGCAGTTCAACAAACAGGAGGAAAAAGGACCCAAATCATGGAAGCAGGCATAAGGCCTCGCTGTTTGGCGTTTAAACAGGACGGTGCTCCTCGAAGATTGCATGCGTCCTGTAGGAAATGGCGTTCCAGGGATAAGAGAGCATAGAGAGCTAGACCTGGGGAAACTTCAAAACAACAGCCCATTGTTTGAGGCCACCAACCTGTGTGCCCTTTGACTGACCCAGGAAAGAAAATCACGGGTTTCGCTGGCCCAGGATCTCCTGCAGCCTACTTTTACAGTCGACACAACAACAACAACAACATGCATTTTAAGGCAATTTTCCCTGCTAGAGCGGGGGTTAGCCTTGCGGTCCCCATGACAATCTTCTCCATTTTGCCTTATTTTCTGCATCTCTCCTTGTTTAACCCCCTTGCCCGCATTTCTTCTTCCACCATCTTTAGCCAAGTCTTTCTCGGTCTTCCCCGTCCTCTACTTCCTTCTACATTAACTTCCATCACTCTTCTCAACCAGTCACTTTCATCCTTCCTCAATACATGACCAAACCATCTCAACCTGTTCCTCTTCACAGCATCAATCACAGGCAATATTCCCATCATCTTTCGCAATTCATCATTTGTCCTCCTCTCTCTCAACGATACTCCGCACATCCATCGAACCATTCGCATTTCCACCCTTTCCAGCCTTCGTTGCTGCTCTACGTTCATTACCCATGTCTCGCTCCCATAAATCATAACACTTCTCACACATGCAGCATACACCTTTCCCTTCAGCTTCAGCGACACTCTCCTCCTCATCAGCACGCCACTCAGTTCCCGAAACTTCTTCCATGCACATCTCACTCGAGCAACCGTTGCCGAGTCTGATCCACCTTCTCCATTCAGCATGTCTCCGAGGTAGCAAAATGTTTTCACACCTTCCAGCTTCACGCCATCTCCAAGATCCAACTCAACATTTCCTCCATCTGCAGCTCCCTCTGCGCACACCTTACATTACAGTCGACACAAGATGAATGAAAACCTCCTGTTGCCATGCAACACAAATTTTCAACCGATGTAGGCATTTTGTTCCCAACAAGACTTGCGTGGAAAAACGAGATGGATAATTGAGAATTATACCCTTTGAGAATCCTAACAATATTTTGGAGCTCTTTGCTTGTGAAAAAACCACACAGGAATATGAGAGAGTGGAGAAACCGGAAGACATGCCCTCTCACTACTTAATTACCCCCACCACCAAAGGTGGATGGAAGTTATGTTTTCAACCCTGTCTGTTTGTCTGTCCATCCGTTTGTTTGTGAACAATATATTTAAAAAAGTTGTGGACAGATTCGGACAAAATTTGGCAGAGATGTAGCGTATGTGAGTGACAAGGACGAAATGATTAGATTTCGGTGAAAATCCGGATTCGGATCCGGCTACTGCAATTTTTAAAGTGATTCTTCACCATTGGGAGATAGGGCCAAAAACGATACAAAGCAGGATATCTCAAAAAGTAATGGACTGATTTGGACGAACCTTTGTGGATCGGTTGGGTGTGTGACGGAGAATCGATTCGATTTTGGTGAAGATCTGAATATGGATTCGGATATGGCAATTATTAAAATTTTAAAGTGATTATTCACCATTGAGTGATTAGGCTAAAACCAACATATAGCAGGATATCTCAAAAAGTTATGGACGGATTTGGACGAAACCTGGTGGACAGGTTGTGTGTGTGGCCATGAAGAATCGATTCAATTTTGGTGAAGATCCGGATCCGGCTAGTATAATTTTTTAAGTGCTTCTTCACCATTTGGAGATAGGGCCAAAAACGATACAAAGTAGGATATGTCAAAGTTTTGGACGGATGATTTTGATTAAATGTGATTCTGTATTGTGATATTCTGGTTTACTCTGGGATACAAAACGTAAACTGTTCACCTGGCGGAGGTATGCTCTCTACTGAGTGCCATTCTAGTTGGTCATTGTTGTGATGTGCTTCCACCCATCCTGCTTTGGGCCACTCTCAGACGGTGTACAAAAGTAAATGGATCCAGACAATGTGGGTTGGTGGGCGGTGGCTAAATTTGCATGAAAACGCAGTACGAGCGGCACTGATTTTCATCTCTGCTGAGTGGTGCATGGAAATGAGGTACAAGTAAATTAATCACCGAGCTGACTGAAAGTACCACACTCATGGTAAATACCTCAATATCACTGTGGAATGAAAGGTTCAATGCTTGGTGGAAGCTTTGTTCTCATCACATGACATGGTCCTGAGAAAGACGTGCTCAATGCTCTCCTGATGTGATTTCTCCGTGTTCAATGTTGATTATTGAGAAGATCGCAGAAACATGAGTTCACTTGTGGATTTTCTTGGGTTGATCGAATATGCCTTCAGGAAAAATGTTTTTTTATGAAGTATTGTTTACTAGAGTCGGGCAATATTTCTATATTATATCGACACGATACGATATTGAAAAAAATTCATCAACGCAATACCTCATTTTTCAAACTGTCGATATATCGACGCATTCGATAATGAAAAAGTGGTGAAAAAATGAAAAATTCGATACCGATTAGATTATGGCGTCACTAGGTCAAAGGTCAGAGGTCATGTCAGATAAAAATATGATAACTTCAGAACAGCTGAATGGATTTAAATCAAACTTGGTTCAAGTATTATAACGATGTAATGTTGTGGGTGGAGGCATATCGGTTGACGTCGTGACTTCGAAGAGTATCGTTCTAGTTTGTAATGGTGTAATCCATGCTTTGAATCAGGAAATGGGTAAAGTTAAACAGGCTCTAACTTCACAGATGTAAGACGAGCACTCAAAGTTCAGTATCAAAGTCATGTGTAATTATCAAAGTCAAAATACAAATAAAACAAATGAAAGGGAAGAGAATGGTCTTCAGTGGGGTGTTCCATTACCAAGATGTTTGTAGAATGCTCGCCAAGTGGCACTCAACAAGCACCTCCAACGAAGTGGTTGAGATGCCCGGAGTGTCCAACAATGTCCAAATTGTACAAATGAACATGGCATTTTTAGGAGTTGAAACTGCTGCTAAGGTCAATTCATCGTTTTGGTTAAAATTTTGAAATTCGATTCAGGTGGTGAGATTATCGAGTGTATCACATGTTTACATGCAAGACGTGTGCGGAAATAAAATAAAGGCACAAACCCTGGCGTTTATAAGCATCGCAATGTGTACAGAAATACAGCGATTCGTAGGTATGAAGATCAGCGATGTTACGATTCGTAGATATGAAGCTTTATTGTACAGAACCAACCTGTTCTGAGGCAAGGCCATTTTGAGCTGAGAGGACAAAATGGGGGAATTAAGCTGAGCGAGTTGAACGCAGGCTGATCAAATGTAAACCTCTTTCTAGTTTTAAAATAAATTTTAGGGTATGTGATCTTCGAAAGGGGTGTTTAAACACACGGTCTATGCAACCAGTTTTCATCCCTGCACTCCCTTGGAATTCGATAAGTATGCGTGCAAGGTTTGGGGCCACTAGGTTTCATGGTTTTGGAGTTATGGAGGAGACACACACACACACACACACACACACACACACACTGCCTTTTACTATTATAGATATTGACTATTGACATGAAGGACTCATTTTATCATAACACGATAATCCCAGTAAAAAAGAAGATATATCCAATGCCATTCTCTCGCCTTTCATGCGAATGGTGAGAAAACTTCGCCCCATCTGAGTTCCCTGTTCTGCCTCATTATCAGAGTGTTCCATTGATGAGTCGGAGATTGTGCCTAAGAAGGAGGGGGACTATTTTCACCAGTACAATCGCCACATCTGAACTCCATCTCAGACCCCATGCATGATAGCTTTTATCAAGACGGCAAAATGCACATAAAAAAGTGCTGCCCCCAGGGTAGCTCACAAACATGCTGCCCTCTGAGCGACAAACACCATAGTTAAACACAACACTCATACTACCCCACCATCACCATTGATGCACATTTCATACCCCCATGTGCCCATTGTAAACAAAGAAAAATCTTTAAATATGCAAGGGTAGGACAGCTTGAGTGCTGGACGTCAGGATGACGTGCATGTCCATAGAGGCTTAGCCAATGATTAGAGGGAGTGCCATAATGATGTCATGACGTCTCATCAAAAAGAGTGTGATCGGCAGAGAGACGGACAGAGAAATCCGGTTCCTTTAATATACAGTATAGATGAAGTCTTATATCGGGCCACAACAGCTTCTTTGCCTCTCTTCAAAAGTGCAATTGCTGTAATGTTCAAAAATACCCATTATGATGATGTGTTTGTATGACAATGACACAAACACTGCTTTCAATGAGAGTATGCGAAATTGTTTACATCAATGTCAGGACTGTTAACATGGCAATAAACAGCTCTATTTTTGAGCTATTGCACACTCACAGTGTGTCATCATTAGCGTTATATAAATTTATATTGATAGCGTGTAACCCCCGAGCGCCAGCTATAACAGCCGCGTGGTCGCGCACCTTCGCCGAAGTGATTGCACAATGTCGAAATATCGCTAGATATCGATATTTTGTTGTTTTTCGTCATTATTTATTTCATTACTGTGACTCGAGTTGCTGGTTTCATGTTCTGTTCGAGGCATCAAAGTATAGTTGAGAACTTTTATCTGAAAATGTCACTTCAATTTCTTTTCACCTAATATTTGTCCAATTTTACAGGAACCCTGGCAGACGTCTTGCAGACAGAATACCCTGGCCTCCGTATAGCAGCCATTGTGGATGAAATGGGTACAGCAGGTGAAGAACCTGAGCGATCTAGCAGCCAGTGTTGTATACAAAGAGCTGAAGAAAAGGAGGAGAATTGTCACCGTGAGAGAATAGCTTCGGAAATAATACGAGGAGGAAGAGGAGAAAACGCTGTATGTGAAGATGCACAAGTTTGTAAAGATGAGTCCTTGAAAAAAGGTGTCATGGAAGGAAATTGGGAGGTCCAGGGAAAAGACAGTTTGGGAGGTTGGGAGAAGGAAACTTCAAATTCAGCATGTATGGAATTTGATGAAAAACAGAAAGAAAAGGAAAAAACAGTGAAGCATGTCAGACATGTTGATGATAATACTGTCGTCACCTGGTGTGGCCGACAGTTTATCTTAGAATCAGGGTGCTCCCTATCTGACTATTCTGTGTTTTATGTTGGACCTGCTAGTCTTGCTCTCACCAACGTCATGGTCTCTTGGCACAGTTGTGCATTTGCAACCTTTGACCCGGAGGGTCCTGAATGTGATGGGGATGTGGGTGGCCGGCATGAAGATGGTGTGGAGAGAGCGTGTATCCTCCGCCGTCGTCGCTACCTTGTGGAACGTGTGCGTGATGCCCACATCATAGGCATCATCCTTGGCACGCTCGGTATGGTTGGGTACCGCGACACAGTGGCACGCATGCGTGAGGTAGCAGAGCGTGCTGGGAAGCGACACTACACGTTTGCTGTCGGAAAGCTGAACCCTGCCAAGCTGGCAAACTTCCCGGAGATTGATGTATTTGTGCTTGTGGCCTGTCCCGAAAGCTCACTAATTTTGCACTTGTCAGAGTTCTACCGTCCTATTGTGACCCCGTATGAGATGGAGGTGGCCTGCAATCCGGCGCGTTGTTGGCTTGGAGATCTAATCACTGATTTCAGAGAGCTTCTCCCAGGTAAGACTTCATTGTTTTGGTGAAAAAGATTCAAGTTGCAGGCATTAAAATGGTTTTTGTTTAAATATTTAATTTTTTTGCACATTTATCTCGATTACAGTTGCTTGTTTTTGAGTAAATATTTGACATTTCTGATGAGGTCATAACTATAACCTTTTGCTATGTGTTGCATACAAAGTCAATGTTTGTGGAAGAGCGAGAACACAGAACGGATCAGGAGGCAACGTAACAAAAGGGACAATAGAAAGGGGGTGGGGGAAGCACATTTACAGTTTAGTGACAAAATAGAGGAAGACTTGGAAGAACGGGGGGTAGTGCATGACACATGAGGTGGACAAGATGGATACAGAAGCAATCTCTCAGGAAGGAAATACTGGAATTTGGAAGGAGGAGGTCATGGGGTGGGTAGATGGGGGAGAAGAGGAGAGAGGGTCAACGATGGTAGAAAAGATCATGGTTTTGGATTTGGCTTTATGCATGGGGTTTATGCATCAAGTAAAAGTCACAATTGAGCCGTAAGGGGCAATATCTCACATCACACATCACACTTGAAGCCATGGCTGGGAGAAATGACATATCAGGCCCCAATAGTAAACAATCCATGTACAGTCCACAAAATATTGCGGCTAGAAAATTCGACAGGCAATGGGATACATTATTTATGGATAAAGACATTTGAGCACCTTACCTAGTGGCCTGGCAAGTTGAGACAGCTCGAATTCTGTAGTCCGTGGAGAGCATGCATGATAAGCATAGAATGCCTCAAGGATGTCGGGTTTCCTCGAAATTTCTTTCAGTTTTGTGTTAGGCTGAATAAAATTAATTATTAGTTTCTCATCCAAGCTTTTCAAAAAAAAAGGAGGAGGGCTGTCTTACTATTTGATATTTTCCAGATTTTATATATATTTTTTCCAAGATGGCTACAACATCTACTAGACCAAAGACTAGCTCTGCAACCAACAAACATTCCATGTACTACTATTATAAGTGAGGTTGGACATACCTGATATGTCAACATCTACTGCAGCAGTGGCACTGTCTGCTGTACTGTGCGCTTGTACGTACTGAACCGGTACTAGATATATGCGGACATGCACAACTGATCCGAGCTCCTTGGTCGAACTCCCCAATTGCAAATTCGTTGAAGTATGTGCATGTCTTGAAAATCACATTTGCTGAGCACGCGGTGTGGCGTGAGCAAGCGTATGAGATTGATTTCATTTGCATGAGCGCTATGCCTATAGTAACCGCCAAGTAAAATATGTATATATATATTTTTCAGATCTGGAGAAAAAATAATAAATGTATAAAAAAGGAGGCGGCCATCAAATAGGAAGCGGGCGGGGACGAGAAACGACTGATTTATTTTACTTGGCCTTAAACAACAGTTACGACTGTTTAAAAAGGTAATCGTACATTTGAAAGAATGGACAGAATCGTTTATGGTTATAATATTTTTTACATCCGGTAGGTGTGCCCCACGAAATGCCAAGCTGAGCTATTTATGCACCTTAACACAGGGTTAATCCGAGGCGGAAATCCTCCATGGGGAGGAGAGCAAGTTTAGTCGCTACAACCTCCATCATGTGACCATTAGTCTTCCTGGCAAGTTTGGTTGAGATTGGATAAGTAACGACCAAATGTATAGTGGTCACACAGACGGACACTGTTGTGCAAACATTGTGTATTTCAGTATGAATCACTTGTGTGTGTGTGTGTGTGTGTGTGTGTGTGTGTGTTAATTCGTTTGTTCGGGGACAGGTGGTACGAAGTTTGTACCATTAGCGGAACGAGAGTCAGAAGAGGTCCAGGAGGCTGATGTTTCGCTGTTGAGTGGGTGTGTGCGTGCACCCCCACCCCAACCTTTTACTACTACCACCAACTCAACAGCCATTGCCTCTAGGAATCAGAACCTTCAGGTGGCGCTTGCCGATGATCACTCAGCAGGTGTGTAACGCTCAATTTGCGTCTCAGAATAAGTGTTTTAACCTTAGACAATTTAGGTGAGCTTACACTGTCCATATTGTATAGAGCTTTCTTCCTTTTTTTTTTACAATACCCTTTTAGTTCTGTACAATACAGCCTATTTTAGTTATACTGTATATGATTCAAAACGATATTCAGTAAAGTTCTACATATTCGCAAACTTCACAAAGACCTATCTGCCTCCTGAAATCCCACATAGGCTTCTCCCCCTGTACCTTTACTCACTGGCCAATGGCGATTGCCCATTCACCAAACATATGTATCCCTTGTTGTGACACAGATGTTGAAGGTTTTTTTTCCTCTCTCCACGCTATATGTGTACATGATGTTTTACCACGTGTACATGACACAATATGTGTGCATGATGTTTTTGTTGTGGTGGTATGGAACACACTGGTAACTTTTGTCTGACATGACATGCATATGTTTCATACAACACATTGTGTAAAAGTTGCACAGTGCGTGTCTACTTTTAGAGGTGAGTGAAGCTCCCTAAGTGTTAAGCAGCTGCCATAGAGCTGTATGGGCCACAGATGGGTGTGAGACACTACAAAGAGCCTCGGAGATCACGAACAGACATGAAGTGAAGCGGCACACAAAGAGCGGATAGTGGGGGGCAAGGGTGGGAATGACGAGTGGTTAAAGTTGGCAAGCATGGTGCATAGGTGGGTGTTGAGGGTTATGAATGAGCAAGCAGAGAGGGGCAGTTTAAACTCGGTGGGATATTTTGTGGAATATCTGATTGCCAATGTTGGATATGGTATTGCTGTTGCATGATTGATAACAGTGAGGTGTAACCAGGATGAAGTAAAGATGAAAGGCTAATAAACCATCAAATAATGTGCAGTAGGTAACTCGGACACAAGCTGCAGATCCTCAAGAGACCCACAAGAGCACCAGCCCAGACATGGACACACAAAAGTTACCTGTGACCAAAGGCACTCAACGAGACATGCAAATACATTACATCAACAAATTCAATAAAACTGGTAAACAAGTCGCTCCTGGAACAGGTATCCTCAGCTTTTGAAGACAATCCGTCAGAGCACAGAAGATGGCTTCTAGCCATGAAGGAACTTGGAACCAGACCAACCAACTTCCTTCACCATACTCGGTGGAATAACGGTTAGAGCATCGACTATGTGTCTGGGAAGTCAACGGTTTGATTCCAACTCCGGCTTAGTCATACCAAAGACTTTATGCGCTGCTTCCTTGCTTGACGCTCAGCATTTAAAAAGGGTAGAACACGGACAAACCCCAAGGGTTGGTTGGCATCCTTGGGGAGGATGATATTTCAACTTCAGAGTTCGGAGAGAAAAGCGATGTTATCATAATAAGTGCCAGTCATGAGATAAGCGGCAAGTCATAAGGTTGCGTCTCTGCTACCCAGAGTGCTGTGATATAACTGATGTCACTTCCCAAAACTTCAGTGGCTGAGTTTGTCTGAAGTTTAGTCTAATATTGTCTCATGTATTTATGTATGTGTGATTTGTGTGTTCAGCTCCACTGCAAGCCTTAGATCCTGTAAAGTGTAAACAAAGAATTTTTTTTTTTTATATAATGAAGAATTTTTGTGCCACGAGTGGATAATAAGGTTCAGGAAAGTGCGGTTCATTGAGAATGTTAAGTCTGTCACGTGGTGGCAAGTTTTAACGTATTTGGTGTAAGATCTATCGTGTTTGTCATTCACACATTGAAACCCAGCGGTGATGTTTTTTCGACTTCTCTGAATGATTCGTTTGTGCACAGTATTTCTTCCAAAGCTACCAGGTGAGGCATACGAGAAACCTTTATATAAAACTAGCAGAAGTACCCCGCGTTGCCGGGCGGGGGAGAGAGGGGAAGAGGGGAGGGGATGGGAGGGGGGCAGAGGGGGATGGTGGGAGAGGGGGAGGGATGTGGGAGGGAGGGGATGGGGGGAGAAGGAGAAGGAGAGGGGGAGGGGGGGAGAGGAGGGGAGAGGAGGGGAGGAGAGGAGGAGAGGAGGGAAGGGGGGGGAGAGGAGGGAAGTAGGGGGGGGGGGGGGTGAGGGGAGGCAGGAGAGGAAAGGGTTTCATATATATGCTGGTGGGTGAATGTGGCATTCATCACGTTTCTGAGTTAAGTGTGATGCAGATCAGGAAGAAGAAGAAGCCGTATTACCAACTTCGTACACTTCCGGAATTGTTTGATTTATTTGTGTTCAAATGTCTGGTGATCGTTTTGTATTTATTTGCGAATGTGTACTTGTATATAACTGTGATTAAATTTTTAAAGGCTTAGGCATGATCGAGCGGTTTTTTGTTTTTTTAAAATAATTAAAAAAAAAATTGTTTTAACTCCAAAAACGATCTTTCAAAAAAAACCTTTTTTTTGCATAAAACACTCCCAGGCACTCACTGGTGAACCGCAGACAGTTTGACGAAGATCCGTTCAGCCATTTCTGAGAAAAATGGTGACACAGACAGACAGACACACAGACAGACATCTCTCTTGTATAGTAGATTATGGCGATGTGCATGCAGCTGCTTCCCTCAATGTTTTCCACACGGTTCTCTTCCGCTGCTTGCAATCTGGAAAACGTCTCTTTCGAGAAAAGCCTGGCATAACCCAGGCACCTTTGTGTGAATCGTAGAAATGTTTTCCATGTATAAACTCCTGCTTTCAAAAAGCAAGGGAATAAAGTGATCCAGCGGTGACGCCATTCCCTTTTTTCACGCCTCACCTGCCGGTCAACATCGCGACACCTTTACGCCGCTTGTATATCAGAAGATGCAACCTGTGACCAAGTATGCCATAAAGTGTGTGCCCTCTTGGCCTTGCTTTAACCCTCGTGGGAAACCTGTTTGCATTTGTGTTAGTCGGAGGTTCGATGGTTTGGTGACAGCAGCGAATGGTCCTCTGAAGCTAATACGAAAGCTTGCGTAGAAATGTGAATTGCACCCGCTGAACTCGATCGGAAAGTTGTGCCAAGTTAGTGTTGGCAAGTTGTTTGATTGGGACAAGGCGTTCTGTTCTCTTTTTGGCCTCTCAAGGCGTTGGTAAAACATTCTGTTCTCTTGTGCATTTTTTGAAATTGTTTCTCTTTACCTTATGGCCCACCTCACCCTTCCACCCATCTTAGCCTCGTTCCTCGTCACTCGAAGCTGGCGGGGCCTGGAGCAGAAGGTTGGAGAGACTCCGTTGGGGTGTGTGAAGGAAGGACGACGAGGTATTGCAATTGGGTATGAAGGCGAAGGGGTTGAGCGCACAGGTGAAGCACAAGATCAAAAGTGACTGTGAGTGGGGTTGAAGTTATGTGGGTTTCGGTCGTCAGAAAACCTTGAAATGATTTCATGTGCAAGAGATGAAAGCAATGTTTTACCTCCCTTGAAATGGGAAAACTCTGACGCTGCCTAACTCCCATTTAAAAATGCCAAACATGGCAGCTTAAGCTATGTAGTTGAACTCGATACCCCACATCGGGAAACGACTCCGATACGGCACCGAATGCACGTGACTCGCTCGTACACAAACGCACGATGCGTCTCGGCGACGATAAATCGTCAGGAAACCTGTCGAGATGATTGGAATTTGTTTTTCCGTTTGCAAGTGCTCTTTTCAATCTGTACATGAAGTTGTTTACAAATGCTACGGTAATAAAATGTTTTTTTTTGTCAACGCTGTACTTTTCTTTTCTGCTTTCAGAATACGCAATGACTTGTGCAGTTCTGAAAACGACCTGTTCTGAAGGAAGGTTGTTGGTGGGAAGTGATGTAGTTCAACTGACCTGCTGCCCATGAGAACACTGTTATTTCCGAGGGAAGGGTCTAATTGTCACCTGAACCAGACATACTAGTTTGCTGTATAAATACCTGTTTGCTGTTCTTATCTTGGAATGACCAGATGGTATTTGAATTGAGGTTATGTTGCATTCTACTTTGAGAATTTATCCCCATGCTTTTTAAAAAAAGAACAGGGAATAGTGTAGTCGGTTCATCATTCTATCTCCTAAACGGTTGGGCAGCAATTCACCAAACTTGGTAGTTCTGATCATCTTGTGGCAAGAAGGTGCATGAGCGAGCAGCGTCATTTTCCATGTGTCAAAACCGAAAGTGGACCGAAAAATGAAATTCTGGGCACATTTTTACCTCCACCACTGAAGGTAGATGGGAGGTTGTTTTCAGCCCTGTCTTGTTTTCAGCCCTTTTCTTGTTACTTGGCAAAAAAAAAAAAAAAAAAAATTGACAAGTATGTTGATCACTCCGGTTTGTGTGTTTGTGCTTGTGTGTTTGTCTGTCCGCTCACTTATACTTGACTACAGGTCACAATTTTAAACCGATCTTCACGAAACTTCACCAAATGGTAGAGTTCGTGGTCCGACTAAATCCTATGTATTTTGGGGTCAAAAGATCAACATAGGCCAAAGGTCAACCGCATTTTTTCAAATTTCTAAAATCCTCAATTTTCATCTGATAGACTTGAAATTTGAATAGGATATACATATCGGCGAACTGAATTCAACCAACTATTTTTTTCATCCGATTGACTTGAAATTTGAATTCGATTTACATATCAGGTCACTGAATTTAACCACCAATTATTTGTGAGGTCAAAAGGATGCTCCACTGAGTGCCATTCTGCTTTGTTCTGTTTTGCCAAGTGTCGCTCTATGAGTGATTTTTCATGTTTGTCTGTGTGTGTGTCTGTCCGCTCACTTATACTTGCCTACAGGTCACAATTTTAAACCGATTTTCACGAAACTTCACCAAATGGTAGAGTTCGTGGTCCGACAAAATCCTATATATTTTTAAGGTCAAAAGGTCAACATAGGCCAAAGGTCAACCACTTTTTTTCAAAAATTTAAATCCTCAATTCTCATCCGATTGACTTGAAATTTGAATAGGATTTACATAGCGAACTAAATTCAACCACCAACTATTTTTAAGATCAGTTTAGGCCAAAAGGTCAACCATCTCTTTGAATTTCTAAAATCAATTTTCATCTGATTCACTTGAAATTTGCATAGGATTTACATATCGGCGAACTGAATTCAACCACCAACTATTTTTGAGATCAGCGTAGGCCAAAGGTCAACAACTTTTTTTCGAATTACTAAAATCGTCAATTTTCATCAGATTGACTTGAAATTTGAATAGGATTTACATATCGGCTAACTGAATTCAACCACCAACTATTTTTGAGATCAGCGTAGGCCAAAAGGTCAACATAGGCCAAAAGGTCAACATAGGCCAAAGGTCAACAATTTCAACTTTCTAAAATCCTCAATTTTCATCTGATTGACTTTAAATTTGAATAGGATTTTCATTTCAGCTATCTGAATTCAACCACCAACTATTTTTGAGATCAACATAGGTCATAAGGTCAACATAGGCCAAAGGTCAACCACTTTGTTGAAATCTCTAAAATCCTCAATATTTATCCGATTGACTTGAAATAATTTGAAAAGGATTTTCATATCAGCTTACTGAAACCAACCACCAACTACTTTTGAGGTCAACATAGGCCAAAAGGTCATCATAGGCCAAATTTCTAAAATTGTTATTTTCATCAGATTAAATTAAACTTTGAAGACTATTTGCATATCAGGTCACTGAAATCAACCACTAATTTTTCTTGAGGTCAAAAGGATGCTCAACTGAGTGCCATTCTACTATGTTCTGTTTTGCCAAGTGTCGCTCTATGAGTGATTTTTCATTTGTTTGTTTGTCTCTGTCTGTCTGTGAACAAGATATCTCAAAAGTTGTGGACGGATTCGGACGAAATGTGGCAGAGAGGTCGTGTATGTGACGAGGACAAAATGATTAGATTTTGTGAAGATCCGGATTTGGATCCGGCTTGTAGAATTTTTTAAGTGATTCTTCACCATTGGGAGATATGGGCAAAAACGATATATAGCAGGATATCTCAAAAACCTATGGACTGATTCGGACGAAACTTGGTGGAGAGGTTGAGTGTTTGACAAGGACGAATCGATTAGATTTTTGTGAAGATCTGAATATAGATTCGGATACGAGAGTTAGTCACGTGAAAAAGTAAGTACACCCCATGTAAAGTTTTGACTTTTTCAACATATTTCAACATACAGCTATTTGATCTTCATTTCAACAATATTGATAGATAAAGGTGATATAATATAACAAATATCATGAAACATTTACATTTTGTAGTCCATTGTATAATTTACATCAACATAAATGCAAATTTCGCATGTGGAAAAAGTAAGTACACCCTTGGCTCTCATAGGTGGTATTGCCCCCTTTGGCAGAAACAACCTCAAGTAGGCGTTTCTTATAACTGTCTACCAGTCTCTGACATCGACTGGGAGAAATTTTTGCCCACTCTTCACTGCAGAATTATTTCAGCTGTGCGATGTATGAGGGGTTTCATGCATGCACAGCTCGTTTCAAATCCCCCCACAACATCTCGATGGGATTCAGATCCGGGCTTTGACTTGGCCATTCCAGAACCCTCCATTTCTTTCTTTTCAGCCATTCCTTGGTGGATTTACTGGTATGTTTAGGGTCATTGTCATGTTGCAAGGTCCACCTTCGGTTGAGCTTCAACTTTCCGACAGATGGCCTCACATTATCCTCAAGCACCCTCTCGTACAATGAAGAATTCATAGTGGATTCTATGATGGTGAGCTGCCCAGGCCCTGATGCAGCAAAGCTGCCCAAAACCATATTTCCACCACCATGCTTTACAGTTGGTATCAGGTTCTTGTGGTCAAATGCTGTCTTTGGTTTTCGCCAAACATGTCTTCTGGTACTGTGGGCAAATAGCTCTACTTTTGACTCATCTGTCCAGAGCACATTGTTCCAGAAGTGCTGGTCTTTGCCTAGGTGTTCATTGGCACACTTTAGTCTTGCCCTGATGTTCTTTCTGGACAGCAAAGATTTCTTCCTGGCACACCTCCCATGTAGATCAAATTTGTGCAGCCTCTTTCTCATGGTAGACTCGTGCACTTTGACATCGACAGTGGCAAGAGCTACCTGTAGGTCACGTGATGACATTCTGGGGTCCTTAGAGACTTTTTTCAGCATATTGCGGTCTGCTCTCAGGCTAAACTTGCTGGGGCCGCCTGGCCTGAACAAGTTTGCAGTTGTTTGGAATCTTCTCCACTTGTAGATGATCTTCCGGACAGTCGAATGATTGATTTCAAATTGTTTGGAGATCTTTTTAAATCCCTTCCCAGACTCGTAGGCATCTCTAGCCTTCTTTCTGAAGGCATCAGAGAGCTCTTTTGATCTTGGCATGGTGACGCCACACACTTCAACAACAAAGGGCAAACCAAACTAAATGTCTGAGGTTTAAATAAGACAGGTTCCTCCAAGATCCTCTCCAACGATGTTCTAATCATTTGCACCTGAGCTGGTGCACCTGATTTTAATTTTAGGTATTTGAAGTAGTGATAAATGTAGGGGCGTACTTACTTTTTCCACATGCGAAATTTTAGGTGTTTGAAGTAGTGATAAATGTAGGGGTGTACTTACGTTTTCCACATGCGAAATTTGCATTTATGTTTATTTAAATTATACAATGGACTACAAAATGTAAATATTTCGTGATATTTGTTATATTACATCACTTTTATCTATCAATATTGTTGAAATGAAGATCAAATAGCTGTATGTTGAAATATGTTGAAAAAGTCAAAACTTTACATGGGGTGTACTTACTTTTTCACGTGACTGTATTTAATTTTTAAGTGATTCTTTACCATTGTGAATTTGAGCGAAAAGCGATGTATGACATGATATTTTAAAAAGTTATATATAAGTCATGACTAAACTTGGTGGATGAGTTGGGTCGGTGACAAGAACAAGCCGATTAGATTTTGTTCAGGTCCGAATCCAGATCCGGCCTATCAGTGGGATACAAAACATAAACTGTTCAGCCTGGCAGAGGTATGCTCTCTACCGAGTGCCTTTCTAGTTTTAAAATGAAACTCTGTATATGCAATCAACATTGGGAGACGCGTGAAATATGTAAGGTTTTTTTCTTTTCTTTTATTTTTTTTGACCCCCGGTTCATTCCTCGTGGGGTGGGGACTTAGGCTCACAGGGGTAAAAACAGGGAAAAGTTTTAACTGAAAATTTGATATTGTGTCGTTCCTGGTGGAACTTTTTACCATCTTTCAACTTTGCTTTAGGTGGGAAGCATGGGTATTTGCGATGGTGCGCCATCGACTTTGCTTTAATTTTATTATTTCGCCCTGTTCTCAAGGCTCCATGGGGCCAAATGGGGTCTGAGGCCTGGATTATAATTTCCATTTTCTTCTGCACTCATAATACAGGGTTGACAAGATTTTGAGGAAGGAAAGTGGGGAGGGAGTTCACCAACTGCCCTTAAACCTGAGTTTATAATCCCGGGAGAAATAAGGCTTACCTCCAAATTCCATGTCCCGAAGGAAAAACTTGGAATGTTTCCTTAAAACTTTCCAGACAATGGAAATGGACTATTTTGGCAGTGTTCGCAAATGTGAAATTATTTTGCCGCAATATAAATCTTCTATATGAAACAGTATGCCTGAGCCTTTAGCCAAAAGCACAATATTCTTGCATTTTTATAAAAACCTAAATGGGTGTGCATCATGTTTGTGTTTATTGTAGTAATCATGGATAGTATTTTGTTTATGTAGTTCCGAGTTTCAAACACTGGTTTTGAGCGTTTTTATTTCTTCTATGTTTGTAATCCATTCCTTGGTTCAGCACGTGATGAGACATCTGGTGATTTCGGAAGTCAAGTTAACTGCTTCAGCAGCTTATGTTTTGCGTGGAGTTGAACGACTGTATTATTTCTCAACTACAGAACCTCATCGGATGGACTCTCGGGTCGTATGAGCTAGTCCGTAGCCAGCATGCTTTTTTGGCGTTCATGGTATTGGACCCCACAGAAGACTTCGAGCAATGTCAAAGGTGCATGCATTACTGGCATTTTCAGCTTTCATGGAAAAAGATTGGGTAATTTCTTTCTTTTGCAAAGAAAATTGGTATTCAAAAAAATGTATAAAACGACCACTTTCCCAAATACTATCTCTTCAATTGAATATAGAGTCGTGGAATGGGGAACACGAATGAGTCGAGGGTAAAGATGCAAACCTCCGTATCGCAACCAATTCAGCATTTTCTGCTCAACAGGAGTACCTTGATATTTGTTTCGTGTAACCTGTCATTTCAAATTGACACCCGTTGTGGGAGTTGACCACTTTGTCGTATTGGATGCATTTGACGACAGCAGCTGTCAGGTCGTCTCAGCGTGAAGAACATCCGAAGTGAGTTGGGCATTACCACTGAATGAATTGGGAGTTGGCTGTCGTTTCGAAAGCTGTCCAGAATTTAAACATTGTGCCCTCTCTAATGTAGTTCAAATGCTGCAGTAGTCCAGTAGTCCAGCAACGTATGGAATATATACTGTGTGTGTGTGTGTGTAACTATATATTTATATATATATTTTGTTTTTTTTTACTTTTTGTTGCCTTATAGCCTGGAGTTGAATTGCATTAAAACGGACTTTTTTCCGCCTTTATTTACACATCGTAACCCACAACTTCCAAATGAAAAATAAATTCTACAAATTTCAGAAAAATACAAATCTAGAATATCTTGGTTGGATAAGTGTCCACCCCCACCCCCCCCCCCCCCCCTGAGTTCATACTTTGTGGAAGCACCGTTGACAGCAATTAGAGCTGTGAGTCTGTTGGGATAGGTCTCTACCAACTTTGCACACATTGATTGGGCAACATTTACCCATTCTTCTGTACAAAACTGTTCAAGCGTGGGGGAGCCAGCATGTTGTTGCGTGGGGGAGCGTTGATGGACACAGCAATCTTCAATTCATGCGACAGGTTTTCGATTGGATTTACGTCGGGGCTCTGACTGGGCCGCTCAAGGAAATTTATCTTTTTCTTCCTTAGTCACTCCAGTGTAGCTTTGGCTGTGTGCTTCGGGACGTCGTCATGTTGAAAGGTAAACTTCCGTCCCAATTTCAGCTTTCTTGCAGAGTGCAGGTTTTCCTCTAGAAATTTTCTGTATTTTCCAATATACATTTTCCCTTCTATCCTGACAAGTGCTTATCTCTTGATAAGTTCTATCCTGACAAACTTTTATTTATATATATATATATATATATATATATTGTTGCGGATCTCACCGTCGGCCCCTTTTCCCCTTACCAAGGGGGGATTAATCCCCTTGTCTGCGACTGACCGACGTGAGTCCTGAAGCTGCCCAGCTCCCTCCACGAGGCAGGTGAGCAACCTCGTTCGAGACCGCGGACAAGATGTTATTTTGCCGAGCGGATTAGCAGCCCGCGGCTCGAACCATTAGCAATACTAAACCCGATCCTAAACGTTGGCCAAATCGTGCCACAGGTATTCAATGGGGAAATCACAAAGACGATCGAATGTGAAGAAGAAGACGAAGGTAGGAAATAACAGGATTTATTATTATTTACACAAGACTAAAGGAAGAGAAGAAAAGAAATGTAATTTACAGGGAAATGGAAGGAGCAGAAGGACACAGAGCAATTTCTAGCTTATCTATACAGGCTTAACTTATACCCAGGGCAATACAGACAGAACAAACTCACTCACACGAATAGGGAATTGCAGATTGGATTGGCTGGAGGGAGAGGAAGGTGGGACCACAAAGCTGGAAGGTTTGGCAGGGCGGCACAGCAAGCAGGTCCTCTCCGGGCTGGAAGCGAGCAAGGTGGCGGCGGGACACGTATCTCGTTCGGTGCACGCGGCAGGGCTGGTTCTTGCCTCGACACGCCTCTGGCTCTCTCGGTCATCTGCTCGTGGGGGCTTCCTCTCTCAGGCAAGGTACGATCTCTCGCGTCAGGCAACCCTCTTTTGTTGCGCACTCTTTGCCTCTGCTGGTCTCAACGGCTCGTCTCCTCCCATCTCTTTATGCGCGATCCTCGAACGCATATATTAAGCGGGGTCGTGACACGCCCTCGGCCGTTTGGGTCCTGCCCCCGTGCTCTGTTTGCAGCCCTATTTGGTAACGGAGCTGAACAGCTCCGCCCTTGTGGCGAGCCACGGTCACGCCTCTTCTCGGCGACCCCGCCCTTCTTGTCCAATACAGAGCACATGTTCAAAATGGCGGCAAACCAAGGCCAGTTGAGAGGGCGCGCACCCCACGCTTGTCGAGCTGCTTTGCAGAGAGATAGAGAGTTTGCTGGGGTATGGCGTTATTGAAGGGGAGCTATCCTTATTTGTTAATGCAACGTAGTGTCAATCTAGTGGACACAGAGCCTTAATTAAACATAGAATAGTAAATAATTAGCAAGATGATTCTAAGATTGGCTGCATGTTGCGATGGCCTAGGGTGCGATATTTAATAATTAATAAAAGGGGGATTATATTACTCAGGGGGATATTTACAAGTGAAGGGGGTTCCCAAATCTGTAACACTATATATATATATATATATATATATATATATATATATATATATATATATATATATATATATATATATATATATACACATATATATACATATATATATATACACATATATATACATATATATATATACATATATATATATATATATATATATATATATATATATATATATATATATATATATATATATATAAATAATGTCGCTGGGGCAGAGCTAAGCACACACACCCATTTATTTTCATTATCTTTCCCTGTGTCTGGGTCCGTTGCGGGAGCGCTCCGCTTAGGAATGTAGTTTACTGTCGCGTTGCTTGTTATCGGCATCCGTTTTAATTAACCATTTTGTTATTTTCCCTGTACATTTTAAATCCGGTTTCGTTTTGTTATTTTTGCAGGGTGAAGACGTCACCGAGACCCGTCCAGGTAAGTCGGTACTCTTCTTCCTCCTCCCGTATAAGCCGCCATATAGTTGGATTCAAAACGCCTCCATTAACGCTCATTTGCCTTCCGTGGTTCTTTCAGTGTTGATTGAGGGAACCACACGACAATATATTGGTTCACGAGTTATCAAGTGACCACTATATTCATCATGTGTGTGCGTCTGTCTGTGTGTCTGTCTGTCCGCAGCATAACTACCCGATGATATCATCTGATCTTGATGAAACTTGGGTGGGAGGTTGATATCATGATCTAGTTGTGTCCTGCCTAGAGTGGACATATTGCGCCCATTGTGGGCGAAGCCACGCCCGAAAAAGATGTATTTTTAGGGGGTAATCGAGTTCAAGCTACATCTCCGAGGGGTTTGGTGGAATCTGACAGGGGTTTCGATATTTGGTTAGGCCAATGTCATGTGTCTAGCCCCACGGAGCTCGATTTTTTATTTATTTTATTTTTTTACTTATTTTTTTCATTTCATTTTTCACTGAATTTTTGGTATTGTGTAGCTAACTAACCTCATAACTGATTATACATTATTTTCTATCATTTCAAGGTCAGTAACCTTCATTTTGACATTTCCGGGCCTGGCCTGTCTGGGCCTGTTTCGGTTACAGTCCGTCCTTTGTCATTGAATACCGCTCGCTCGTGAACCGTTGTCGTCTCCTGACTTGTTCTTGGGTAAAATGCCAGGGGCATAGAAACGGCCCCTTTATAGAAGGGTATGTGCCATGTGGCAAAGTATAAAAAGGAGGGACATTCCATAGCTTGTAGAAAATGCCAAACAAAAAATAAGGGGCATTCAAAAAATCTCGTGTGCATGCTGGACTACCCTTGTGTTCTGAGTAGGAACCAAGTAATGCTCTATAAAAGTTCATTAAAAGGGGTGCCGATTTGATTCATACAGCTGCATCAAGAAGTAAATGTATTTTATTTGCCAGATGTAGGGTGCCCCTTCATAAGAACTTTTATAGAGCCTGTGATACCTGCAATCCTCCAGGGTGGCATTTAGTAGTTAGTTTGGGAATTTAGTGCAAACTCGAACTTTCAGGAGCAGCCTGTCAGTTGATCATTCCAATATTGATAAGTTATGACCTTACTTGATGAGTTTTCCAAAATAAAGGAAATGCTATCAGTATCTCTTCCTCGTCAAAATAAAGCAAATGCAGGAAGTTGAATAAGGAATTTGCATTCAGCAGGAAGACAGTCGGACGATTTTCTTTTGTAAAAGATTGCATGTAGTGTATTTTATTTGTTCAGAATAAAGACATTCTATAAGAGGGTAATCCTAATGCAACTACTATCTTCTGGGATGCGAGAGCAGGTGCTGCTGAAGCGGGCTCTGCAGCATGAAATACACTGGACGGTTTGCCATTGCCTTCCCAGTGGACAAAATTAGAGTCATCGATTGTGATGCAGAAGCTCAACCAGCTGAAGCAGGAACACATTAGCACTGCATATGGATTTTCAGGTATTAAGCCAGTTTGTTTGTACTGGTTTCCCATGAGGGTAAAACAATGCTGGGTTTGGTGATTGCAATAGTCCATTTTTTTCATTGCTCACCATTAGCACATCGTTGCTCACATGCAGATTACTCGCGGGTAAAGAATCTTTTGTTTTGTGAACTGTAATAGTTGCTGACGTTGCTGAAACACCCACACATCCTTTCCCAGTAGTGCTCAACTAAACTTTCCATCGACCATGGGACCACCACTCTCTTGCTTTTGGCAGAGGTGCAGGCGCAACAATCTTACTCTGTTGTTTAGGCTGGGGAGTCTTCGGGACTGTTGGGTTAGTTCAGTTACTGTAGCTCAAGATGTGCAGGGCTAGCTGGGTAAGCAAAACTTTCACTTGGAAACTCACGTGCTTTTGTTTTTCTTAGGATCGTCTGAAGCTCAAATGAAGAGGCTTGCACAAACATGACACAAAGAATAGCAACTTCCTCTGAAATCAAGGCTGGTAGATGAGGAAAAGTGATGGAGTTGTATCATACTGTGGGAAATGGGCAGACATGGGGCAAGATCTGTAAGACTAGAGGAGAGGTTAAGTTTGTGTGGGGGAAGTTATTGGGTTTTTTTCTTATAAAGAGGTCAAAGCTATTGGAAGAGTTGTATATCGAAGGGTGCAAGGTGGGCAACCTGAAACGGAATTACAGATAAAGCAGCATCAGCATGAGTAGAGCAAAGCTGTAGCTGGATTCTGACAAAGTGCCATCTTTATTTTCATTGTGGACTGGGTTGATGCTCTTTCAGTTTTCTTTGAGCCCTCATCTAGTCTTGCTCCCCTGCTGTTCCAACACCTTACCTTTCCATAGCATTGGTAGGATCAATCCAGTAACCTCTTCCTTTTAACCTTTCAAAGCCCAAACTTGGAACTTGGTTGGTTGTTCTCTTTTTCCCACATATGGGGTGACCCTTGAGCTTGTATAGAAAAAAAAATGTCCAGGTGTTAAGAGCACTCACTACAAGACAAGTGCATCAAGGAGATTTTGGTAAAGGGAGTGACGAGGTGCGATAAAATGAAGCTGAACAGAAAGCCAACATGAAGAAAGCTTCAGGAGGATAATTCCGAGTGGATTATTCAATTACTTAGGGCTGGGTGAGGGCCATAGGCCAAAAAAGAAGTGATTGGAGCCATTACCTGAAGAAAGGTAATGGAGACCTGCAAAACCTATGGTGTGTGTGTGCCTCGGCTTCTTACAGAAATACTAATGTGTACGTGGCGTTGAGAGTTCACTTTCCCGAGGAATGAGATAAGACGCAGCTACAAAAGCTTAATAGGAAGCCATATTTTTATGGTACTGTTTGTTGAATGTTTTGTACACCTTTATGAACTAAAACAGTCAAAAGAGCACTTGGCTTCAAAGATTATACTAACATGAAAACTGGCGCTGGAGGCCATTTTGGAGATATGACATGTAGTTAATAGTAAAGGCAAGTTTGCCAAAGATTCAACCTCTGAGGGAAGGACAGGACAAAAGAGCTTGATGCTTGAAGGGATGGACTATTTAATTCACCTGTGCAGTACATAGCTGCTCGTTGCATCATTTCTGGGATGGCACTCCTGATGCAGTGCCACCTGGAGATGACGGCAGAAATATGGACTTTTCCAGAGATAGTGGTAATCATCTCCTTTGTGTAAGACAGTTGAGGATCCATAACATCCCCAGCAAGTAATAATAGGTGGATTTCCAGATTAACATCCCATCCGATGACGGTGCACTCATTGGTGGTGGTGGTTCGTATGCAGTCTGTATCTGCTTGGCTGGTCCGCTGATGCAGTGCCCCAGTTACCAGTAATCTGGTACTCATTTTGCAGACCTCGGAAGGATGACAGGCTGAGTCAACCCACGTGGTGTTAATTCAACGACAGGACAGGGGCTCAGACTCAGGACCCTAGGATCTCAAGCCAGCCACCTTAACCGTTAAGCCAACACCAGGCTAGTGCACTCATTGACGCAACACCATACTTGTGAAACATTAGGGTGCCAGTTGTAGTCTGATCGGGAATTAAACCAAAACAATTCAACTCGATGGCGAATGCACTATCTCCAAGTTGAACATCCCACCCAAATGAACTGATAAAGAATAACGAGAGGATCTTTGAGGAAGATGATCCAAGTATGGGTGATGTTGGCAACTGAGAAACAGAGCACATAATAGTGGTGACCTGCCATGGATATAAAATGACATGCAACCTTGAATTGCTGAATGTAATTAAGTTGCTTCCTTAAGGTACTGGAAGAAAAATAAGAATTTTATGGATACTGAGAGGTGGGTCTACAGCCTGGGGAAAAATAAAAATGAAGACATAAATATAATTTTTACATGAAAACAAATCTTCAACTACAATTGGTGCTACTACTCTAATAGTCCCAGATTATTCCCATCTTATTGTGGGGGCGCAGGGAACGTTTTTGGCCCAATTATTTCCCAAACTTTCTGGCCAGACCTCCCATTCGACTGAAGATAGCAGGAATTCATGGTGCTGACAATAACTCACCAAGTCTTTACGAAGGACACCGTGCGATCTTTAACGACCATCAAGCAATGCCAGTAGACAAGACACATGGCATAACGTCCAGCCCGAGGGACGGCACACACCGATCACCCTGCATGCGAAGCACCACGCTGACGGGTTATAGCTTGGCTGAGATTCAAATCCAGACGAGACAGCTCCGAGATAAGTGTGCATACATCTAGGCCATCCTGCCAGCCTCTAAAACAGACATACAACATGGGGAAGTAAGCATTGCATAGCCTTGGAAATTGGACTCGTACTGTCATAAGAAAAAGGTTAAATGAGGTTGCAATTCGGTTAAAAACCAAGTACTTAAGAAAGTTCCTAGTAATACACAACAAACTTGCCATTAAACTCCTGCTCATTAAATTAAAGATGGCATATCATTCTTGCATTTTTACATCTCCGTAGGATACTGTATGGGCTTTCCATTTAATAGCCCCACTTTGTTTTGTGATACGAGTAAATAAAGGTAGCCAAAGTTTAAAATTTTGAGGACAATTTTTATTCTCAGCTATCGTGTCCATCAGGAACTGCTGGGGCTATTATGTGTTCTGGCCTAGCAAAGTTGAATACTTTTAAGGTCACAGAGAAATTAGCTAACCAACATAAATGCATATTCCACGAGTAACACTATAATGGCGATATGAGAAAACCAGTCAAAGGAGAATGAGGCAAAGAACTAAAGGGTTTGGAACTGAACTATCTTAGCTTAGGATTTAAGGGAATATAAAAGGCATGAAGAAAATTGCTAGTTCAAGTTTCATATCCAACACCCAAAAGTGAACTTTTCATTAATCATCGTCTTCCACATGGAAAAATAAAAATCGCACTTCATTTGTGGAAGTTGAAGAGCAATGAGCAGTCTGAGATATATATATCTGCAGAATATACAAAATAAAATGTGAGAAAGACAAAAGTAACAATTTGGAAAGAAAATAACAGTACAGAACTGGATACAAACAAGCGAAAAAGAGAATAACGGGACAACTTGGTCAAATGGAAGAGTTCATGTTCTGATTGTCGAATGAGTGGACAAGTAGCGCAGCACCCCTTGTAAGCTTCAAAAGTGAAGAGCAGTCATCACATAACTTTACACTGGCAGAGCAAGTGTACAGTAAGAACTTTTTTTTTTTGTTTTGACAAATCCAGTTTAATCCACAAGATCAGCATCATGACTTGCTGTCCATCTCTTTGTGGGTGACGGTATCACAACTCGACATGCAGGCCGCATTCTGTGCCAGCAAGCAGTGCCATCTGTGTACTGCCTTCATTTCCAGCTGATGTAGATGCACCAGACATGGATGCCACAGGCCCAGGTCCAAGTTGCTGCGCCAGTAGAGGTGTTTTGGCATCTTGCCCAGACCCTGAGGATGGTCCAGTTGTGACATGGCCGGTGCTTGTAGACCCACTGGCGCTGCTGTGGGAACGGCTTTTGGCTGGCACGGCATGTGAAATCCGGGCAATTGGAGCCATTGGATATGCTGGGTATGCAAACGCTGGATAGGCAGGTGGATAAGCTGTAGTTGCAGTCATATAGCGGCCAACTTGCATGTAGGCCTGGCTAGAAGGTGGTGGATAATGGGGTATCATCGATTGTTGGTTTAAAGATTGTACTTGGGGAATGGTTTGTACTAGTTGTGGTGGAGGAGCCCCATACAGGGCTAATGGGTATCGAGCACCACTTATATTGCTGCTTACAGGGCTAGCACTAAGAGATGTTGTTTGTGTGGTACCTGTGCCACCTGAAGGGGTCGTGTTTGAACTTGTGTGGCTGGATAGCCCTTCACAAGCCCGAACGCGAGCATGCAGTTCACGATATCGTGGACGCCGAGCTGGCGGTTCTTGCCAGCACTCCAGCATCAGTGCATACACGCGTGGTGGGCAGTCATCCGGGCAGGGTAACAGTTGACGAGCACGCACTGCCTCACACACCTCTGCATTGCTGAGGCCAAGGTACGGTTGAAGTCCATAACTGAAGATCTCCCAAAGCAAAACACCATAGGCCCAAGTGTCCGACTCTGCTGTAAGCTTCCCAAGATGTAGTGCTTCTGGTGAAAGCCAACGCACCGGGAGGGCTGGAGATCCAGGTGACATTCGATAGTAGTCAGAGGCATACACATCTCGTCGAACACCTAACACGGATACTTTTGCATGCAGTCTGTCGCCTACAAGCACATTGCGTGCAGCTAGGTCCTTATGAATAACACCATGTGATGAGAGGTATTCCATGCCAGCTGCAACCTGTTGTGAAAAAGAGATGGCAGCAACACATCACATAAAGACTTATTGAAAGTATGTATATTCCACATTTATTCACATTATTATATTGTTCCACATTGATTGGTATTTACAGAAGTTTTATATCACTGACTAAATATATCACAATGCTATTTTGAGCTGAGAATTGTAGTCTTCAAGATTTTGCATTCGTTTTGATGTACGGAAAGAAAAAGAAAAGAGAAATGATCTGCTTTGTCCAACACACCTGCGCTGCCAGGAAGAGGAAGTCTGCAAGGTCAAGAGGTGGCCGTCCATCACGTTCATCCCGCTCCCCTGCTGGCCCAGCAGCCACATCTGAACAAGGCGATCGGCGAATAAGGAACTCACGTAGGTCACCGTGACTGGTGTATTCATACAGTGCGCTTAGTGGTTGGTCCAATGGTGCCACGGCAACTAGGCCTGCCAGGTTTGGATGCCGCAGTTCAGCGAGTAAAGATACTTCCTGCTGGAAGTCGGCACGGTGATGTGGAGTGAGTCCGTCACGAAGGGTCTTAACAGCAATAAGGACAGGAGGCTCATGTCCGCCTGGTGGGTAGTAGTGCCCCCGATAAACCTTTCCCAAAGCTCCCTCTCCTAGTTCTTCCAGCAGTCGCACAGATGCAAGGCGGACCTCTTTTACTTTGGCCTAGAGAGATAAAATAAATAATGTTATTTACTGTTATATAGTTTGTCTGTGAGCAAAGGCACTGACAATAGTTATTATAATAAACATTTTGTTTGGTGTAACATGGTGATGGATATGTCGAAGTATTACACTGCAGTAGGCCCAATTTTAACGACTAGAGTGCTCCAGATGGTTTCCATAATGAAGGTGAATATGGCTAACTTTAGGGTTATAATGATGTTAAGGATGCTGATAAGGAACAACATTATAAAAGCAACTGGAAATGGAGAGGAGGGGTTAAATTGTTGAAAAAAATAAGGAAATTAAAACAAAACGTAAATTATGAAGAAAAAGGAGGGTAGACAAGTTGGGGTGGAAGTGACAGAAAAAGAGGAGGAGATTGGGAGAAAGGGTGGGGGAAAGGGGGTAAAGGGCAGAGAAAGAAGGGGAAACATATGGGGCATTTCAGGGAGTGCCCAGGTGAGTTCAAAATATCACTTTTTACGCATAACCATTATTTCCATGACCCGTTAATAGTGATAAGCTACCTTTACAGACTGCAATGATACAAATTGAGTATGACTAGGTGAGGAGGCAGGAAAGTTGCAAGTTAGTGTTCATTTCATGTTCAACAAAGGGCGGGGTAAAAATGTAACAGATGGCAAAACCGTTCGCAACAAAGGAAAGCTGGGGTGTGATAAGAACAAATCAAAGTGTACAAAGGGTTTTCCTGTTTTATAACAACATTGAGAGCAATCACCAAATTTGTTTTGGTGGAATTCAAAACGTTAACTGGTTAGGAAAGGAGAATAAAAATGCCTATCATGATAAACACAGGTACATTCATGATATCAGAGTAAAAACTAAAACGGCACTCGGTGGAGTGCATACCTCCACCAGGCTGAACAGTTTGTGTGTTGTATCCCACTGATAGGCCAGAACTGCATCCGGAACCGAATCAAAATCGAATCGGCTTGTTATTGTCAGCTACCTAACTCATCCACCAACTTTCATCCAAATCAGTCCACAACCTTCTTGAAATATCCTGCTATACATCGTTTTTCGCCCAATCTTTCGATGGTGAAGAATCACATTAAAAATTCTAGTATCCCGAACCAGATCCGGATCTTCACCAAAATATAATAAATTCCTCCTTCTCACACTCCCAACCTATCCATCAAGTTTCGGCTGAATCCATCCATAACTTTTTGAGATGTTCTGCTAACAGACAGACAAACAGGTGAAAACAAAACCTCCGTTCACTTTCGGTGGCGGACATAAAAATAACAGGACCTAAAAATTGTCAAAGTGCAGGTTTTTTTTTTGTACACTAAGTCGAGGCTCATGTAAGAGCTACCACATAGAGCATAATAAACGGAGAGGGAGAGAGAGAAGGAAGCACAACAACAGCAGAGAACATGGACATTAGGAGATCTGTGGAAGAGAGAGGGCTGGGACAGGGTACACGGTATAAAACAAATGGACACTACAGGGGATTTCAGGAAAGAAAATGGGATTTTATAAAGGTGGATTAACAGGGGTCGAAAAGATCAAGGATTTGGATGGGGGACTATGAGAGATTGTGGAGAACAGCTGTTTTGAAGACCTGGAGGGAGGAGTGCAATTGAAGAGTCTCTCTCGTCGAGTTAAAATAATAAAAATAACCACCTTTAGAGGCCATTTTTCCCTGCAAAGCGGGGGTTGGCCTTTTTCGGGAACCGTGGTTGTTGTTGTTTTTTGGTCCCCTTTTTGAAGCAATGTTTTACGGCCGGATGCCCTTCCTGACGCCAACCCTTTTTGCCGCCTTTAACGACAAACAGGGAATTACCAGTGAACTGGTACTCAATTAGCCGACCTCGGAAGGATGACAGGCTGAGTCAACCCCCCTGGCGTTAATTCAGCGATCGACCGGGATTCGAACCCAGGATCCTAGGATCCTAAGCCGGCACCCTAGCCGCTATCCCAACACCAGGGTTGAAAGAAAGAAGTGAAAGAAGAGTGCAATTGAAGAGTCTGGGAGTTTATTCCAGAGGAGGGGAAAAAAGAGGAATGAAAGAGTGAAGGTGAGCAGAGAGTCTTGATTTTGGCAATTTAAGGTTGAAAAAAAACCGAAAAGGTGGGGTGCAGGTTACAAAAAAAACAAAAGTTCACAGGTAATTTTTATTTGCTCGCAACATCAGGTGACACACGAGCCTTTCCACTGCCTCTTAATGCCAGCATTAGAATTACTGATATATGCAACATATGAAGGAATAGGGATACGCCGAGTGATGCTGAGCTGAGATTTGCAAGGCCCAAAGCAGGAAAGGACAATTGTTTCTAGTGAGGTTAAAGAAACCATGAAGGAAAGGGATAAACTACAGACTTGGCATTTAATGTGGAATATTTTTTTTGTGGGGGTGAACTTACTTTTCAAGATGACTTTGAACCAAAATTTCATTGGAATTATGTTGAAATTATTCTAGATTTTGTTAATGTGACCTTCAAAAGAAACAAAAAACACATTTGACATTTCGAAGCAAATAAATTGATCCTTGAAAGTGATGTAAACTGATATCGAACTCAATTCACGGACAGTACTGTGTTAAACTTCTGTAGGTTTTCCAGAAGTATCTCTTTATTTTGCACATTAGCCCAATTTTTTTTCAACAAAAACAAAAGCTAAATTATGACTGGGATTACGGACAGTAAAATTACAGTTCAGTACTTCGTGTAACCCCCACGAGCATTCAGGAGAGCACGTACATGTCGAGGCATGCTGTTCACGAGATTTGCCAAGGTTTGGACAGGAATCGCTTGCCATGCAGTGACAATAGTCTGCTGCAATTCACGCACAGAGGTAGGCTGCTGGTCCAAGTTGTCGATTTGATGCGTTAATTCTGCCCACAATTTCTCTATCGGATTCATATCCGGGGACATGGCAGGCCACTCCATATGCTCTACACCACAGTCAGCAAGAAAGTGTTGGATCATGCGAGCACGATGAGGCCGTGCATTGTCATCTTGGAAGACAAAGTTTCCTCGAAAGGCTGCACGAGCAAATGGAGGCAATGTTTCTTCCAGAATGACCCTGTACTTGAACTGGTTCAGGTTTCCATTCAGAACAACCAGGTCAGTTTTGCCCCCTGCATGAAAAGCAGCCCAAACGGTCACCCCACCACCTCCAGCTTGGACTCTTGGCACTATACAATCTTCGTTGTGGGCTTCATGCACTTGTCTGCGCACTCGGACGCGGCCATCTTGATGATAGACCAGAAATCTAGACTCGTCACTGAAGGTCACGTGATTCCAGTGTCCTGGCTGCCCTTGACGGTGCTCTCTGGCCCACTGCAATTGGCGCTGACTGTGTTGTCTGGTCAGGCGTGGCTTTCTCAGGGGACGCCTGGCACGATAGCCTGCTTGAACCAGTCGTTGGTTGACGCCTTCTGGATACAGGCACATTTGTTAGTTGCTGCCACTCAGCCCTAAGCCGATTAGCTGACTTGGTACGGCCATTGCACACTAACCGGTGCAGCTGGCGATCATCTCTCCTTGTGGTTCTGCGTGGACGTCCTGGCCTCGGTATTGGAGTAGGGACACCCCTCTGAGCATTTCGTTTCAGGATATTTGACACCTGACCTTGAGTGATGCCTCACTGCCGAGCAAGAGCACGCTGTTTCATGCCAGAATTTCGTAAAGCCACCACTCCATGACAAACAGCATTGTCAAGTTGACGGACCATCTCCAGAGGAAGCGGCAATAACTTTTGTAGACGTGCAGCAGTTGTTTTCCACTAATACAGAACGCAACAACCCTTATATACCCGATTGTGAAGCCAATCGTCAAATGTACCTGTTCTTACATTTTGTCACGCCACCTGTGATATAATGCTGTTATTGACTTCTTGCTGCGAAAGACAATCAGTGATATGGTTCTTTCAACAAAGACATGGAAGGGTAAAAGAAACTCACCAGATTGATATACTGAGTTCAGAAAGTAAACCCAAGTCAAGAAAAAAAACAATTTCCATATTAAATGCCAAGTCTGTAGTTCGAATACAACAACAACAACAACAACAACATGCATTTTAAGGCCATTTTCCCTGCTAGAGCGGGGGTTAGCCTTGCGGTCCCCATGACAATCTTCTCCATTTTGCCCTATTTTCTGCATCTCTCCTTGTTAACCCCCTTGCCCGTATTTCTTCTTCCACCATCTTTAGCCAAGTCTTTCTCGGTCTTCCCCGTCCTCTACTTCCTTCTACATTAATTTCCATCACTCTTCTCAACCAGTCACTTTCATCCTTCCTCAACACATGACCAAACCATCTCAACCTGTACCTCTTCACAGCATCAATCACAGGCAATATTCCCATCATCTTTCGCAATTCATCATTTGTCTTCCTCTCTCTCAACGATACTCTGCACATCCATTGAACCATTCGCATTTCCACCCTTTCCAGCCTTCGTTGCTGCTCTACGTTCATTACCCATGTCTCGCTCCCATAAATCATAACACTTCTCACACATGCAGCATGCACCTTTCCCTTCAGCTTCAGCGACACTCTCCTCCTCATCAGCACGCCACTCAGTTCCCGAAACTTCTTCCATGCACATCTCACTCGAGCAACCGTTGCCGAGTCTGATCCACCTTCTCCATTCAGCATGTCTCCGAGGTAGCAAAATGTTTTCACACCTTCCAGCTTCACGCCGTCTCCAAGATCCAACTCAACATTTCCTCCATCTGCAGCTCCCTCTGTGCACACCTTACATTTGAATGTAGCTGCCACACTGGTAAATGACCCTCTCAGACCACTACATTTTTGATGAACCCACTCAGCGCACATTGTACATTGAATGGAGTTCACTCCGACACCCTTCCTGCACACAGCACACGGCCACTTCCCAGTTCTTTCCACCTCACCACATGCTTTACCACTTGCCATCACCTTCGTCTTTCCGATATTCACCTTCAGACCTTTTGTCTCCATACATTCCTTCCACTTGTTCATCTTTTCCTTCAGTCCATCCATACTTTCCGCAATCAACACCAGATCATCTGCATACAACAACTCCCACGGTAAACCCTCCTTTACGTTCTGAGCCAGCACCTCCATCACAGCTACAAATAGTAGTGGACTTAGTACCGACCCCTGATGCACTCCCACCTTCACCTCAAACTCACCACTGTTTCCATCCTTCGTCCTTACAGCTGTGCGTGCTCTTTTGTACATTGCCATCACTACTCTGATCAACCATTCCTCCACTCCTAACTTCCTCAATGCCCATGTCAATACTTTGCATGGAACCCTATCGAATGCTTTCTCCAGATCAACAAACCCAAAAAACAACTTCTTCCTCTTCTCCATGTACTTCTCCTGCAACTGCCTCACAATGAAAAGCGCATCTGTCGTTCCTCTTCCTGGCATAAATCCAAACTGCATTTCGTCGATCTTCACTTTCTTCCTTATCTTCCTCTCCAACACCCTTTCCAATACCTTCATTCCATGCTCCAATAACTTTATCGCTCGGTACGAGCCACACTCCAGAGGGTCACCTTTCCCCTTGTATAGAGGGACGAGGGTACTCAGTTCCCAGTCCACTGGAATGCGGCCTTCTTTCACCACCAGATTACAGATCTCTGTCGTTCTCTTCACACCCCAACTTCCTGCTGCCTTCAACATATCTCCCACAACTCCCGTCGGCCCTCCCGCTTTTCCACTCTTCATTGCTTTTATCGCTTCCTCAACTTCCTTCTCAGTTATCGTTTCTGCTGGTCCTAAAACTGGGTTACTCTCTATGTTGCCATCCCATTCATTCTCTGTATTCAACAGCATTTCCATATATCTTTTCCATCTTCCTTTAATTCCATCTGGGTCGACAACGATTTGTCCCACTTCATCCTTCAAGCAACTCACCCCCATCACATCACACCTCTCTTTCGCTATGTGCTTTGCAATCCTGAATACTGCTTTCTGACCCTCTTCCGAATCCAAGCGTTCTCCGATCATTTTCCTACATGCCTCCTGCGCCTTTGCTACCTCTTTCTTTGCAGCCTTCCTGGCTGCCTTATAACTTTCATGCTCTGCTGTTTCTGTTCCCGTACCCTTCGCCTTCTGCCACTCCTTGAACTTCTTCCTCTTCTCGTCAATCCTCTTTCCAACTTCATCATCCCACCACCATGTTTCCGAGTGCCTCGGTGGTCCTTTTGTCCATCCACATACCTCACCAAAAGGCTCCCAACAGACTAGCTTTCATTGACATCCAACCACTTTCAAGCTCAACCACATCATCCTCTACCCTACTCAGCCTCTCTTTTAATGCCTCCCTTACTGTCACCTCTTTCAACCTCCACACCTTCATTCTTGGTTGGTACTTCACCTGCCGAGCTCTCCTCGCACCTTTCACCCTTATGTCGCAGACAACCAAGTGGTGCTGTGAAACAGCCTCCTCCCCCGTGATCACCTTTGTGTCCCGGAGGTACCCCCTATCTCGCCTACACACCATCAGGTAGCCAACGGTTGTCGTCGACCCACCTGACGTGTATGTAACAAGCTTATTATCCTCTTTCTGGAACTGAGTATTACAAATCAACAAATCAGCTCCATCAGCAAACTCCAAAATCCTTTCACCTTCTCCATTTCTCACACCATATCCGTAACCCCCATGAACTCCCTCAAAACCATCCATACTCCTTCCCACATGTCCATTCAGGTCTCCTGCCACCACAACAACTTCCTCATCTTTCACGTTTTCCATCAGCTTCTCTATTGCACACCAGAACTTGTCCTTCTCTTCATTGCTTCGACCAACCTGCGGAGCATATTCCGAGATGACGTTCACCAAGAGCTTTCCAATCATCATTTTCACCATCATCAACCTATCACTCACTCTAGTCACACTCACCACACTGTCTACAAACTCCTCAGAAAACAGGACACCAACACCATTCACGCCCTCCGGGCACCCTTGCCACACAAACTTGTATTTCTGTCCCTGCCTACCCTTCACCATTCTCACACCACTTCCCTTCCATCTCGTCTCTTGCACACAACATATGTCCACTCTTCTTCTGACCAATACTTCCACCACTTCTCCTGATCTCCCTGTCATTGTCCCTACATTCCATGTTCCAAACCTCAGAAACCGATCTCCACTTCGGGCTGCACCCTGCCCATATGTAGTTGTAATTGTCATGGTTCTCTTTTTGAGGCAATGTTTTTATGGCCGGATGCCCTTCCTGACACCAACCCTCTTAGTCATCTCTTACGACACGCAGGGATACGGTGTACCTATTCTGACCAGGGTACACACTGGGAAACGTTTAAAACATGGAAATTCAGGGGGTAGGGGGGGGGGCGGCGTCAGCATCACGGCTGCGGTTTAAACATATTCCAACAATATCCAAACAGAACCATGAAAACCATGAAAAACAATCTGGGAAAAGTCTCCAAGCGAGAACGTGGATTTGAGAAAGAAGGAGCAGAGGCGGAAGAAAAACGAGATACAGGGGGCGGGGCACAAGTCGAGACGAGGAGGAGAGCGAACAAACGTGTCCGGGAGGAGAGAAAGAATCAATATAGAATTCTTTGTCTAGGGAGATGAGGTGAGGGGGAGAAAATAAAATAAAAGAAACAAGCAATACAGTGAAGGAAAGAACCCAAATCGACAAAACACCGACGGGGGGAGGGAAGCCCCAAGTTACCAGGCCGCGCACGAGGTACGACCCAGAGAACGATTAACTACACACAAGTTTGTACGAATTACAAACCAATACCAACCAGAAACACACAATAACACGTACACAGCAAAATAACCAGTGGAAATTTGACAAAGACAAGAATGGGAAAACACTTAAACTTCGATGCCGTGGAGAGCTCGAAGTACGCTTCACTCGCCCGAGGAACCGGAAGTTTCAAATATAAGTTCGAATATAAGTAATTAACATAATGCAGTGGTAATGTTTACACCACAACCACAAAGTCAAATGTTTAATAATATTTTCAATATTATTATGGCGTTGTGACAGTATAAATATGCAAGATATTGTTGAAGATAAACCTGAGGCCTGTAGGCTCCGAGCTGTGCCATCTCCACAGCTTGCGATTGTGTTGGCTTGGCCGGTGGGTGCACGACGGGTGCTGAAGCGGTCGAAGGTGGCTTGCGATGATTGCGGCACAAGCAGACCCACAGGAAAAGCAGGGCCACGACAAGTGGGATAGCCACGCTCGGGATGAGGATGTAGAGCACGCTGGAGTGACCTGATGGGTCCTGTTCTGCTCAAAATAGCAGTGGGGAAAAGGGCATCAGATTGCTTACTTTACCCTCTAATATTATTATTATTGTCATTATTATTATTATTATTACTTTCTCTGAGGTTGTTTTTCCTTATTGGGGTTATCTTTATTATTTGTGCAAGATCTGGACCTTTTTAGCTTCTTCCTCCACACCACATACTTCATAGATACCTCATCCATCCCTTGCCTTACTTCTATTTACTCTCAAACTATTTACTCTTTTCTTCTTACTCTTTCTATTTACTCTTTTCTTCATCAACGATCTCTGACTGACTCTCTGGAAATCCTCTTTATCTATTTCCTGATGACTCCACCCTCTGCCATGAAATCCCTCATTCTTCAGACAGGCAGGCCACAGTCACTTCCCTCTCTTCAGACCTTGAAGAAAATCACAAGCTGGTCAAACACTTGGAATATGTCTTTCAATCCAGACAGATCTTTTGCTTTGTTTGGATTGAGGAGGGTGAAGACGCCATCTTTGGAGCCTACGGCTGGGACGGGGCCATGGGGAGTCATCCAAAACAGGCTTGAACCCCTTCCCCTCATTCTCTTTCCATTACTATTTCCCCCCCTCCCCCCTTTTATTTTACACTCTGGCAAATATTATTTTGTTATTTTGCTTGCCCCTCTCCCCCTTGGGATATCTGTTGATATATGTTGATAGGGATATCTGTTGGGGTGTTTGATTGTGATGACTGTCTTGTCCCGGCACCTGTCTGGCATTCTTTAATTAATTATTTATTTATCTCCACATGTCCGTGGAATTTTCCTATTGTTGTTTTCTTGTATGACCTGGTCCAATATCCTGTGGTCTGGTTTATCCTGAGCGAAGGATTTTTTATATATTTTTTGAACTTGCATTGCTGCATCGGCATATGTTTGTATATTGTGTATTGTTGAGCAAGGCTGATCTCCTGTGTTTTGATTTATCCTGAATAAAGGATCTGCATTCATTCTTGAACTTGCATTGCATTGGTGGATTGGCATACATTTGCATACTGTGTATCGCTGAGTGGGGGCTGTAAGGTCGTGTTAGCACTCGGATAATCTCGCTTGGTCATATCTGGCTGCTTAAACGGCGCGACCCACCAACGGGGAAAGTATTGACCTCCCGAGTACGTTAATTAGGACCTCCGGAGAAATAGGCTGTACCCTGAGTCCTCTACCCAAGGGTGGAGGGTTCTGGGTACAGCCCCAGAGCACCCCCACCCCTCCCCACCTCGAGGTTTCTGCAGGGCACACATGGTTCACCAATAACCCCCTTGTGGTTAAACTCCTGAGATCCAGGATCACCTCACACCTTTACTCATTCGCTCCACTTTCCCCCCTCCTGTGGAACGAACTTCCATGTTCTCTTCACTCTTTTTCTTTCCTCCAGGTCTTCAAGACAGCTGTTCACCACAATCTCAGATCGTCCACAATCCAAAACCATGATCTTTTCTACCCTCGTTAACCGCCACCCCTCCCCCAAATCCCTCCTTCTTCCAAATTTCCAGTATTCCCTCCTGAGAGTTTCCTTCTGTATCCATATTGTCCACCCCATGTCTCTCTCCTGCCCCTCATTCATCCTCACACCCATTGTTTGTCCAAGTCTGCCTCTATCTTGGTCTTCAACGATGTTGTTGGTGTTCCTCCTCCCCACACCCCCCTCTCTCTCTCTCTCTCTCTCTCTCTCTCTCTCTCTCTCTCTCTGCTGTTCCTTTTGTCCTGATACATCCTGATCCGTTCAGTGTACTAATTCTAGCTCCTCCACAAGCCTTCACTATGTATACAAAACAACCAAACACTTTTTCTATTCTTTCTCCAATTCTCCCACACTCATCAAATTTCCACTTTCTCTCTATCATACCATGTGTTCTCACTTTTCTAGATTTTGATTCTCTTAGTTTAGTACACCACACCATTGTATGAATAATAAACAGCCCCATAGCTGAGAACATTCTTATAATGTCAGTCAACACAGAGCAAGGGAAAGAAGCAATTTTAAGCTTAAGTGAAAACAAGTCAATTTCCATTAATGAGAATAACTAGATTTTGGTGTCATTAAATTTTTGTATTTTATTTCCTCTTTAAGGATATAAAATAGAAAATTCAACAATGATCAGAGCTAGTAATTATCAGTTTTTAAATTTGAATTTTGTTTCCTGTAATGACAATGTGGACTACTATCTGTCCAAAAAGTCGACAAATCGAGCAGATCATCTCCAGAAAAATCTACAGACGACAGAACAATCGCTTGGACATTGATAATTATTATTTGTTCATTGTAACAAAAATGGGAACCTCGCAATTCTATTAAAATAACATTATATACTACACCTGCATCCCAGAACTGATACTTGCCAGTAATTATGGTGCCATCTTTGCAGTGGCGGGGCTCATGCAAGCAGCGTACCTTCAGCACGGGATATTTTGATTTATGTTTCATTACACCATTTGTCTTAAATGTTTTGATCTACTCTAGCATGACATAAGTGTCTAATAAAGTCTATAGTACTATGACTACAACTACTACTACGACTTTAATTGGCCCAATTATTACCTCCTTAGTGTGGGGTTGGCCGGGGGAAGTTTTTGACCCTAGTCTTTTCCAAACAAGCTGGTCAGGCCTCGTATTCAACTGCAGGTGACAGGAATTTGGAATGTTTTCAGGGTGTTGACCGTAACTCACCGACTCTTCATGAAAGATACCGTGGGATTTTTAACAACTACCAGCTAATGCCAGCAGACTGGTCCATATCTTAAGTTCCATCCAAGGGAAGCACTTTGTGATGCAACATCCTGCCTGTGAAACACCAATCTGACGGTGTATAGTTGGGGAGAGAATCAAACCCAGGCTAGACAACTTAAAGGTAGGTGGCTACCTCTGTATCATTCTATCGGATGATAAGGTCTTCAGGTAGAATTGTTTGTGAAAATGTGCATGTAATGTAATGGTTAATTCAAAGATAGAGCACTATAGCAATTAAGTAAATAACTGTTACATATATATATATATACACACAGTACAGTCACGTGAAAAAGTAAGTACACCCCATGTAAAGTTTTGACTTTTTCAACATATTTCAACATACAGCTATTTGATCTTCATTTCAACAATATTGATAGATAAAGGTGATATAATATAACAAATATAATGAAACATTTACATTTTGTAGTCCATTGTATAATTTAAATAAAGATAAATGCAAATTTCGCATGTGGAAAAAGTAAGTACACCCTTGGCTCTAATAGGTGGTATTGCCCCCTTTGGCAGAAACAACCTCAAGTCGGCGTTTCTTATAACTGTCTACAATAGTCCTTGAGCCAACCGGCCATTTTTTGAAGTGAATGCTCCGGGGGGGGGGGGGGGGAGTAATTCTCATTATGATTTTCCATTAGACCAATGTCTCAAGTGTCAGAAAAGGTGTGATGGACATCTGAGAACGGTAGCTTAGTGCCCGGATGGACGCCATCTTTGAAACCACCCAGCTCGAAAATGCCCATTTGGTGGGGTACATTGTTGCACGTGTATCTGGACTTCTATACTAGCTATCGATGTGCGGTTGACGACTAATTATACGTCCGATGTGTACCGTCTAAATAAAAAATAATATGAAGCATTTTGTTTTAGATTAATTATTATAAAAATCAATTATCGAAAAAAAATCATATATTTTTCAATATTTTATTATTAGACTTGTACTTTTTTTAGTGAAACAACACTGGTATGATTTTCCAAATTATGCATTGTGCTACACCGTTTATCTGTCTATAAAAATAACTCAAAAACTAAAACATATCATCCACCACGAGTGTACACAAAAAATATATGAAAAGGCATGCACTTTCCACAAACCGAAACTATGTCAGTTGGAATTTCCCGCCGATAATCAACCCACAGAACCCAGTGCCGAAAGTGACGTCAGTCTATTCTATATCTATATTCTATATTCTATATCTCAGTCTGAGATTTGTTGCGGTGACCTGATTAATTTCTGAGGGGGGGGGGGGGGGGGAGTGGGTGGCTTAAGAACTAAAAGTGAACATGTTAGATGGCGCCACATACAACTCTATTATAGAGTTGTATTGTGGCGCCATCTAACATGTTCACTGACTTGGATGAGTATGTCTATGTAAGCTGGCGAGCTTTTCGGATATCGGAGTAATCTAACGTCAGTCTTTTTGTTCTTTCAGCTGAGATGGCCGGTGTCGAGGCGAAACGGGCGAAGATTGAACCTGAGTCTGGAACGTGCATCCTGTGCAGCAAGAAGTCGCCACTCTCTGAACTAAGCAAGGCAGCGGGCAACAGTTCTTGGAAGACATTGTGTGACGCAGCCGCAGTTAGAAACTTTTATCCAATTCTAAAGCTAGTCCAAGAAGGCGCAGTTGAACTTCCTAATATTCCAATATTATACCATAGGGCTTGTAGATCAGACTTCACTCACAAAAACCACCTAGCTACTTTGACCAATGCAGCTAGAAGTTCTTCAGTTGATACTGGCGATGCGGTGCGACGGCGATCATCACGGGAAGAGACAGGATCAACTTCAACGGTCTACGATGATAAATGCATTTTTTGCCAGCGTGCTTCAAAATTCATAAAAGGCAGTCGTACCCGTGAAACAGTTGTCTTGGCTGTTGAACTTCGAGCAGATAAGACAATAAGAGATGCTGCGACAGCTCGCAATGATGAGAGAGTTTTGGCATTGACTACACGAGATATGGTTGCAGCTGAGGCTCACTACCACTTCTCCTGCTATAGAAACTACACACGGCCCCAAAAACCTCAAGTAGAAACTGACATTGAAGATAATATCGAGAAAAAAGAAATGATACGATGTATATTCAATTTCATTCGCACTGACTTGTTCTTGAACCCGAGGATTGTTCCAATAGTTGATGTTGCAACAGATATCCTGTCTTCAGATACATTTTCAGTTGATGTTCGTGACTCCATCAAGAAGAATCTGCAGCGCACATTACAAAGAGAGTTTGGAGAATCGCTCATCTTCTTCAATGTGAAACACCGTGTATACTTGATGCCCGATAATCTGACAAAGCGAGAGATTGCTGCAGAGTGCGTAAACCTGAAAGCAGAAGTGAAAGCATTTGAACGAACGGACGGTGAAAGTAACATTGTGCGTGCAGCTACTTCACTGCGACACCAGATCAAAGATGCTCATTACAATGAACGTTGGCCGCCTCAGCCAGCAGAACTCACTTCAGATTACGTGAAGATACCAGATTCTCTTCGTGTATTTCTGCATACTTTGATTTGCGGGAGTGGGGGTAGCTCTGCGCGTGCCGACACACTGGTATGGTCGATGGCTCAAGATATCATCAATGCTGTACACCGGGGTACCATCAGAACATCGAAGCATGTCCTACTTCCGTGGGTCATGAAAACGCTCACCGGTAATACAGAGGTCATCAGAATATTGAATCGACTCGGGCACGGATGTTCGTACACAGTTCTGGAAGAAATCGAGACAGCGCTATGCATAGACAAATTAGCAAGTGTGGAGAAAGATACAGTACCACTTCCGTCACATGTGCACCCTTCGGTCCCGACTGTATTAGCATTCGATAACATCGACAGGCTAGAGGAATCGCTGAGTGGTGGCGGAACATCGCATCGCGTCAACGGTATCATCGTCTAACCGAAGTCGCAGTCGTGTTTGCCGCCCCAACCTCCATCGGCAGTATCCAAAGCAGATAAGAAGCGATCTATCCCGTCATCCAGCGATTTAGTTCCAATATACAGCGGTGGGAAACGAGAGGGCCCACCTGCAATCAAGCCTGCAGATCTTTCTGACACTCTTGCAGGCGCAACATCCCTTGCGCAGCGCCGAAATCACGTATGGATTATGACTCGCATGCTGGAACCATGCGACCAGACAATCAGTTCGTGGACTGGTTTCAACATCATGACTAGAGATCGTGTTCAGGTGACGGAAGATGTAGTTGGCTACCTGCCGACTATAAACGCGCCTGCCACAGATATGGCAACAGTGCAAGAAATCCTCAGAGAAGCTCTGAACATCATGTCATCACTTCAGCTTGAGCGTATACCGGTGGTGCTAGACCAGGCACTATTTGCTAAGGCGACCGAAATAGCATGGAAAGATGTCGATCGATATGGAAGAATCGTGCTCATGATGGGGAACTTCCATACCATCTGTAACTTCATGTCGAGCATTGGGAAAATGTTTGGAGATGCAGGCCTTCGGGATGTAGCTGTTGAGTCAGGAGTAATCGCTGAAGGTTCCATCAACAGGGTTCTGGAAGGCAAGCAATACAACCGTGCTGTGCGACTCCACAAGTTGATGTACGAGGCACTAATGCGCATCATTTGGAAGGGCTTCCAGGTGTGGATAGAAAGCAATCATCCTGACAAGGAACCCCAGATTCGAAGCACTGACCTCAAAATTCGCAGCATCAAGGAGGATGTTTGCCACGAGACTCTCGCTGCTGCTCTCGATGATGATTCATGTGTACAGAGCTTTGACATGTTCGCGAAATACCTACATTTTCTGCGAACCAAACATGGAGACCTGGCTCGCTTCTGGATGATGTATATTGATATGGTAGAGACCCTGCTGGGGTTGATTCGTGCGGATAGAGAAGGCGACTGGATGCTTCACTTGGCTTGTGTCAGAAGAGTGATCCCTTGGTGTTTCGCAATGAACAAGGTGAACTATGCTAGATATCTACCAGTGTACTATGCACAGATGACGCAACTCCACGAAACATGCCCCGAGTTGTACAGGCATTTCAATCAAGGCTACTTCTCCGTACAGCTTAGACCAGGGAATCCATTTGCCAGAATCGCTGTTGATCAGACAACAGAAGAAACAGTAAACAAAGATACGCAAACAGCTGGAGGAACACGAGGTTTTAGTCTTCAACAAGGGGCTGTGTCACGATACTATCTAACTGCAGAAAATCGGGCTACTGCACTGAGGCAACTACGAGAAACTATCCTTGTGAATGGCAGCGACACATCTCACGCCAAGCACCCTGACTTGTCTACTTCTCGCATCAAACGTGATGAGTCTGGCGTCACAGCTATCTGTGATCTACTGGAAAATGACTGGACCAATCCATTCGCCGATGATCCGTCATGTCTTCTCAGTATATCTACCGGAGCGGCTGCGAGGGAGGACGTTTCTAATGACCTACTCAACACCCTGCAAAAGGGGGAAGCGGCGTATCAAAGCTTCCAGAAACGTCTTGAAGAGGGAACAGGCTTTCATGACACATTGAACAAGCTAAACTTGAAGACCTTTGGTAAGATCAAGCAGAAAGTTGTGAAGGGCACAAACAAGGAGATCGTCCTGAGAGCTGACAGACAACTGTTTGCCACCATGATACTCATCGCCAAGACAAGGAACCTCGACATGCAACTTGTCCTTTGTCACCCACTAGGGCCGTTACCATGGTCTTTGGCAAACGTTGATGGGTCAATGAAATAAACGAACAAAGCTGCACTTGCGAAACACATGGAAGGTCTTGTGGAACCAGCCGAGAACGTTGACAAGCGAAGTGCAACAATAATTGATGCGATGGCTCTCATACAAAAGATGCATGGCGAGAACGACACGTTCGAAGAACTATCTGACCGCATCCTTGCTGCAGCGCTTCACGCTGGTCAAGGCAGTGAGCGCATCGATGTTGTCTTTGACACATACACAGAAGAATCCATCAAAGCAGCTGAGCGTGTGAACCGCGGTTCAAATGAAGGCATCAGTTTCAGCGAGATCAGACCCGCACACAAAATCATGAACTGGCGGCGTCTCCTTGCTTGCAGCCAGACAAAGGAGAAACTGGTTGTGTTTCTGGCGGAGTCGTGGAAACATGAAACAAATCGCGAAAAGCTAGGCAACAGAACACTGTATGTCACCTGTGGTGAAAAATGTCTGGTACTGACCCGCGATAGGTGGAAGTTGGTGCAAGCACTCGAATGTAGCCACGAGGAAGCAGACACGCGTATGTTTCTCCACGCAAAGCACGCCGCTACCCACTACAAGACGATCATCTTAGTGGCAGATGACACGGACGTTCTGATCATCAGTCTTCATCTCAGCAGAACCATCGATAGTCAGCTCTTCATCAGACGAGGAACAAAGGTTCGAGTCAGAATGATCGACGTTGGAAAGTTGGCTGCGGTATTGGGGTCTGGAGTTTGCAGTGCATTGCCAGGGCTTCATGCATGGAGCGGGTGTGACACTGTGAGTGCTCTGGCTAGCCAAGGAAAGATAAAGGCTTTGAAGCTTGTGCAAGCGAATGAGCTGTATCTTCAAGCATTCACAGATCTGGGATCTTCGTGGAATGTGCCAACAGACGTCTTCAATAGCATTCAGGCCTTCACGTGTCAGCTGTACGCCAAGAACACGAAGATCGTCGGTGTTAATTCGCTCCGTTATCACATGTTCTGTGCAAAGAAGGGCCAGATCGAATCTGGACAATTGCCGCCTTGTGAAGACTCCTTGATGCAGCATACGCTTAGGGCCAACTATCAGGCGGCTATCTGGCGACGCAGCCTTGAAAACCTACCAGACGTCCCAACACCATCAGCAGGACATGGTTGGGAACTCGATGATGGCGGTTCGCTCACAATCCGATGGATGGCGGGTCTACCAGCTCCAGATGTCGTCTTGAATCTCATCTCATGCACATGCAGAAGGACGTGTCGACCGTCAGATTGCTCCTGCATACTGAATGGGTTGAAGTGCACTGTTGTGTGTAAGCTGCAGGGATGCTCCAACATGGTGCAGGATGATGCTATCGTGGCTCAGGATGCCAATGACTCTGATGGCGACTCTGATGATTAACTTTGTGTGCACTGTATATTGTATAGCATATGTTGTTCTCTATTATAATGCAGGCCAAATTGCCTGAAAATCTTTATAGACAGATAAACGGTTTAGCAAAATGTATAATTTGGAAGATCATACCGGTGTTATTTGACTAAAACATGACATGTTCAATGATACCTCCGCTTGCTTATTAGGAATATACATCGTATGGTGTTAAAATCAGCTCCATACGTCTTTCCAAACTCTAGTAATGAATAATTAATATAATTGGCGGCCATTTTGAAATCCAAGATGGCCACCAAAGTGCAGATTTCCTATGTAACAATTTCCGCCTGCTTATTAGATATCGTATGGTGTTAAAATCCTCTCCGTACGACATTCCTAACTTGCGTTATCGTCAGAATAGATAATGCCAGCGGCGGCCTAAGTCATTTTATGCCTCTTTACATTTATTTGTTGTAAACTCGTGGTGGATGATATGTTTTAGTTTTTGTTATTTTTATAGACAGATAAACGGTGTAGCACAATGCATAATTTGGAAAATCATACCAGTGTTGTTTCACTAAAAAAAGTACAAGTCTAATAATAAAATATTGAAAAATATATGATTTTTTTTCGATAATTGATTTTTATAATAATTAATCTAAAACAAAATGCTTCATATTATTTTTTATTTAGACGGTACACATCGGACGTATATTTAGTCGTCAACCGCACATCGATAGCTAGTATAGAAGTCCAGATACACGTGCAACAATGTACCCCACCAAATGGGCATTTTCGAGCTGGGTGGTTTCAAAGATGGCGTCCATCCGGGCACTAAGCTACCGTTCTCAGATGTCCATCACACCTTTTCTGACACTTGAGACATTGGTCTAATGGAAAATCACAATGAGAATTACTCCCCCCGCCGGAGCATTACTTTTAGTCTGGCTCAAGGACTACCAGTCTCTGACATCGACTGGGAGAAATTTTACCCACTCCTCCATGCAGAATTCTTTCAGCTGTGCGATGGTTGAGGGGTTTCTTGCATGCACAGCTCGTTTCAAATCCCCCCACAACATCTCGATGGGATTTAGATCCGGGCTTTGACTTGGCCATTCCAGAACCCTCCATTTCTTTCTTTTCAGCCATTCCTTGGTGGATTTATTGGTATGTTTAGGGTCATTGTCATGTTGCAAGGTCTACCTTCGGTTGAGCTTCTACTTTCCGACAGATGGCCTCACATTATCCTCAAGCACCCTCTGGTACAATGAAGAATTCATAGTGGATTCTATGATGGTGAGCTGCCCAGGCCCTGATGCAGCAAAGCTGCCCCAAACCATAATATTTCCACCACCATGCTTTACAGTTGGTATCAGGTTCTTGTGGTCAAATTCTGTCTTTGGTTTTCGCCAAACATGTCTTCTGGTACTGTGGCCAAATAGCTCTACCTTTAACTCATCTATCCAGAGCACATTTTTTCAGAAGTGCTGGTCTTTGCGTGGGTGTTCATTGGCAAACTTTAGTCTTGCCCTGATGTTCTTTCTGGACAGCAAAGGTTTCCTCCTGGCACACCTCCCATGTCGATCAAATTTGTGCAGCCTCTTTCTAATGGTAGACTCGTGCACTTTGACATCAACAGTGGCAAGAGCTACCTGTAGGTCCAGTGATGACATTCTGGTGTTATTAGAGACCTCTTTCAGCATATTGCGGTCTGGTCTCGGGCTGAACTTGCTGCGGCGGCCTGGCCTGAACAAGTTGGCAGTTGTTTGGAATCTTCTCCACTTGTAGATGATCTTCTGGACAGTCGAATGATTGATTTCAAATTGTTTGGAGATCTTTTTAAATCCCTTCCCAGAATCGTAGGCATCTATAACCTTATTTCTGAAGGCTTCAGAGAGCTCTTTTGATCGAGGCATGGTGACGCCGCACACTTCAACAACAAAGAGCAAACCAAACTAAATGTCTGAGGTTTAAATAAGACAGCTTCCTCCAAGATCCTCTCTAACGATGTTCTAGTCATTTGCACCTGAGCTGGTGCACCTGATTCTAATTTTAGGTATTTGAAGTAGTGATAAATGTCGGGGTGTACTTACTTTTTCCACATGCGAAATTTGCATTTATGTTTATTTAAATTATACAATGGCCTACAAAATGTAAATGTTTCATGATATTTGTTATATTATATCACCTTTATCTGTCAATATTGTTGAAATGAAGATCAAATAGCTGTATGTTGAAATATGTTGAAAAAGTCAAAACTTTACATGGCGTGTACTTACCTTTTCACGTGACTGTATATATATATATATACAGACTTGGCATTTAATATGGAATATTATTTTTTTCTTGACTTGGGTTTACTTTCTTAACTCAGTATATCAATCTGGTGAGTTTCTTTTACACTTTGGTGATTTATTTGTTAAAAGAACCATGTCACTGATTGTCTGTCGCAGCAAGAAGTCAACAACTGGATTATATCACAGGTGGCGTGGCAAAATGTACGGACAGGTGCATTTGATGATTGGCTTCACAGTCGGGTATACAAGGGTTGTTGCGTTCTGGATTAGTGGAAAACAACTGCTGCACGTCTCCAAAAGTTATTGCCGCTTCCTCTGGAGATAGTCCGTCAACTCGACAATGCTGTTTGTCATGGAGTGGTGGCTTTACGAAATTACGGCATGAAACAGCGTGCTATTGCTCGGCAGTATGGCATCACTCAAGGTCAGGTGTCAAAGATCCTGAAACGAAATGCTCAGAGGGGTGTCTCTACTCCAATACCGAGGTCAGGACGTCCCCACAGAACCACAAGGAGGGATAATCGCCAGCTGCACCGGTAAGTCCGCAATGGCCGTACCAAGTCAGCTAATCGGCTTAGGGCTGAGTGGCAGCAACTGACAAATGTGCCTGTATCCAGAAGGCTCGTCAACCAACGACTGGTTCAAGCAGACTATCGTGCCAGGTGTCCCCTGAGAAAGCCACGCCTGACCAGACAACACCGCCAGCGCCGATTGCAGTGGGCCAGAGAGCACCGTCAATGGCAGCCAGGACACTGGAATCACGTGATCTTCAGTGACGAGTCTAGATTTCTGGTCTATCGTCAAGATGGCCACGTCCGAGTGCGCAGACAAGTGCATGAAGCCTACAACAAAGATTGTATAGTGCCAAGAGTCCAAGCTGGAGGTGGTGGGGTGACCGTTTGGGCTGCTTTTCATGCAGGGGGCAAAACTGACCTGGTTGTTCTGAATGGAAACCTGAACCAGTTCAAGTACAGGGCCATTCTGGAAGAAACATTGCTTCCATTTGCTCGTACAGCCTTTCGAGGAAACTTTGTCTTCCAAGATGACAATGCACGGCCTCATTGTGCTCGCATGATCCAACACTTTATTGCTGACCGTGGTGTAGAGCATATGGAGTGGCCTGCCATGTCCCCGGATATGAATCCGATATGAATCCAAATCGACCACTTGGCCAGCAGCCGACCGCTGTGCGTGAATTGCAACAGGCTATTGTCACTGCATGGCAAGCAATTCCGGTCCAAACCTTGGCAAATCTCGTGATCAGCATGCCTCAACGTGTACGTGCTCTCCTGAATGCTCGTGGGGGTTACACGAAGTACTGAACTGTAATTTTACTGTCCGTAATCCCAGTCGTTATTTAACTTTTGTTTTTGTTAAAAAAAATTTTGGCTAATGTGCAAAATAAAGACATACTTCTGGAAAACGTACAGAAGCTTAACACAGTACTGTCCATGAATTGAGTTCGATATCAGTTTACATCACTTTCAAGGATCAATTTATTTGTTTCGAAATGTCAAATGTAGTTTTTGTTTCTTTTAAAGGTCACATTAACAAAATCTAGAACAATTTCAACATAATTCCAATGAACTTTTGGTAATAAGACATCTTGAAAAGTAAGTTCACCCCCACAAAAAAAAATTCCATATTAAATGCCAAGTCTGTGTATATATATATATATATATATATATATATATATATATATATATCTTTCCATGTATCTCTCACCGCAAGCAGGGATGTCACAGAGTTCTGACCGCATGCCCTCATCGAGTGTGAAGCACCATGGTTCGGAGTGCTTGCCTCCTGGGTTACGACAGTATGCATGTCCTCCTGCTAGCTCCCGGTGGGCCCCTGCTGTTAGGGAATGGGCGTGTGGGTATTGGGAGTTCCACGGTTGGCACTGCCTGCCTGATCTCGTGACACTGGCTGTCCCACGATAAGCAATGCCTGTCTCATTGAAGCAATTGTGACCTGGTAAAGGAAATTTGAAGAAGCAGAGTGAGTGAAAAATAGAGGAGCATTGCTTGGGACAAAGCTGCACAGTAAAAGTACATTCAATTAACAGTGGTAATTCTGGATGTTATGCATTTATTTATTTATTTTCCTCCATAAATAATATTTTCTGGTTTCAGGCCTGACAAGGATTTTTCAGGGTTTTTTTTACTGGTGTTGTTAAAGTGTTATTTTAAGGAAATTACTGAACAAAACTTTTGATCAATATTGTATTTACATTTAACAAGGAATAGGAATGGAATGGAAATAAATTTAATTCCACCAGAAGCAAAATCGGAAACAAAATGGAGATCCTCATGACAGTAAAAACAAAAATTGTTATTCAATGTTATTTATATGCAGAGCACACTTTTGCTTGTGAAGCGTCCATGGTTGATGGACCTTCTTTCCATCACCAGGAAATTGATGATGCAACATTCAATCCACAAATGCTGCACTGAGCGGTGCAAAATCTTTACGTGTAGGAATGTTGTTCCTCCTCCTTTTTCTCGTTAATAACACAATAAGTTCTTCATACTTGTTATATTTTTATCCTGTTAATTTTTTTTTCAGGGATTTAAGCTTTAAAGATAAAGTTAATATTTGTTCCAGTTATATTGGGTCAGCTCACCCACAGCATTAAATGTTCAATGATCAGATGTCAATGTCGCGTTCCTTACAAAATATACGCTAAAGTATTTTCCCTTCTCTAAAATTAAGTTATTTTATTGATGGGCTCATATTACAGTACATACATTGCCATAGCTGCCGGCCTCTAATGAGGAAATTGGAGAAAGGTCTGGTACAGGTCAACCTTCGGGGCTCTGTAGAGTTACAGCCATCTCTCAACCAGACTTTTGTTGTAAACCCACGGAATCAGATCCACCCAACCTCCTCCCCTCCTCATTTTTGTGAAAATATTAAGTCATCCCCACACTTTCTTTGGAAAGTCAATAAGTCATGTAGCCGTTTTTACATTTACATTATCACCTAAGTACAAACTGTTCAATAAAGAAGAAAACCTCCAGCAAATGTATTTTTTCATCATCATCATCACCATCACCATCACCACCATCATCATCATCACCATCATCATCACCACCACCATCAGCATCATCATCATCATCATCACCATTACCACCATCATCATCATCATCACCATCATCATCATCCATCACATCCATCCAACACCACTGTTTCTTGAACTGTGAGTGGCTGAAATCACAACTTCATGGGCCTCACTTTGTTGGTTTCCTTAAAATGTATGAAAAAAAAGATGGATTTTTGGGTTTATCATGGTATGTTTCGGCCTAGAAGTCGATGTGGAGGATTAGTCTAATTGCCTAATTCCCACATTTTTCTTTCCTTCATTCATAGATAATTCGATTTCTCGAGTACAAGAGGTCAGAACAATAGAGGTGTTCATTCCTCTCTGGTACCTGCAGGGTCGCGAATGTTAATGAGATGTTTTGTGCATATTATTTGAACTTTGTGTGTCCACCCTACTGAAAAATTAGGAATGTAAATACCTTTTCAAATTGCTTGTTATCATAGAGAGTTACAGTATTTAAAACAAGCTACAGAATCATTATCAGCACTGGCTCATAGTACATTACATTTTGTCACAGTTCCCTGGTCACATTTTGTCACATTGTTTTGTGAGTACTCCTTAACAAAAAAATGAACACCTGACAAATTTTAATGCAAGCACTCACTGTTTGTCCACCTAGCTTTGCAGCCACGATTTGGCCTTCTTGGTTTTCTCAGCACAAGATTAGTCTTCGTACAAATATCGGCGCTCAGATCGCACCATCTAGCAACGTCGGTGACAACTTGTCCACTCCAGATTTGCCGTGCGGCCTGTTCAATAGCTCGATCGGAGATTTCTCAATTCCAAATTCACCGCGTGACTCACCCAAAAGCCAGATCAGGGCGAGGAGAGTGCTATATCCCTCCAAGCTTATGTCCCCTTTGCCTTCCTAGCCCACAAATAATTTGTGCAGTTTGTCCGAGACATGAAGGCCTGCCTCTCCCTCCTTGTAACCGCTCCAATCTACATCGACATCTCTCCCGTCCAGACGAGCAATCTCGGCCCTATATTTTGGTGAGTACTTACAGTGCATTCAGAAAGTATTCAGACCCCTTCGCTTTTTTCACATTTTGTTATGTTGCAGCCTTATGCTGAAATCGTTTAAATTAATTTTTTCTCTCATCAGTCTACACTCAATACCCTATAATGACAAAGAGAAAACAGGATTTTAGAAAGTTTTGCAAATTTATTAAAAATAAAAAGCTGAAATATCACATTTACATAAGTATTCAGACCCTTTGCTATGACACTTGAAATTTAGCTCAGGTGCCTCCCATTTCTCTTGATCATCTTTGAGATGTTTCTACACCTTGATATGAGTCCACCTGTGGTAAATTTAATTGATTTGACATGATTTGGAAAGGCACACACCTGTCTATACAAGGTCTCACAGCTGACGATGCACATCAGAGCAAAAACCAAGCCATGAGGTCGAAGGAACTGCCTGCAGAGCTCAGACAGGATTGTGTCGAGGCACAGATCTGGGGAAGCCTACAAAAAATTTTCTGCTGCATTGAAGGTTCCCAAGAGCACAGTGGCCTCCATAATTCTTAAATGGAAGAAGTTTGGAACAACCAGGACTCTTCCTCGAGCTGGCCGCCCGGCCAAACTGACCAATCGGGGGAGAAGGGCCTTGGTAACAGAGGTGACCAAGAACCCGATGGTCACTCTGGCTGAGCTCCAGAGATCCTGTGTGGAGATGGGAGAAACTTCCAGAAGGACAACCATCACTGCAACACTCCACCGATCTGGGCTTTATGGCAGAGTGGCCAGACGGAAGCCTCTCCTCAGTGAAAGACACATGAAAGCCCGCTTGGAGTTTGCAAAAAGCACCTAAAGGACTCTCAGACTGTGAGAAACAAGATTCTGTGGGCTTTCATGTGTCTTTCACTGAGGAGAGGCTTCCGTCGAGCCACTCTGCCATAAAGCCCAGATCGGTGGAATGTTGCAGTGATGGTTGTCCTTCTGGAAGTTTTTCCCATCTCCACACAGGATCTCTGGAGCTCAGCCAGAGTGACCATCGGGTTCTTGGTCACCTCTGTTGCCAAGGCCCTTCTCCCCCGATTGCTCAGTTTGGCCGGGCGGCCAGCTCTAGGAAGAGTCCTGGTTCCAAACTTCTTCTATTTAAGAATTATGGAGGCCACTGTGCTCTTGGGAACTTTCAATGCAGTAGAATTTTTTTTGTAGGCTTCCCCAAATCTGTGCGACACAATCCTGTCTCTGAGCTCTGCAGGCAGTTCCTTCGACCTCATGGCTTGGTTTTTATTCTGATATGCATTGTCAGCTGTGAGACCTTATATAGACAGGTGTGTGCCTTTCCAAATCATGTCTATTCAATTGAATTTACAGCAGGTGGACTCCAATCAAGGTGTAGAAACAACTCAAAGATGATCAAGAGAAATGGGAGGCACCTGAGCTAAATTTCAAGTGTCATAGCAAAGGGTCTGAATACTTATGTAAATGTGATATTTCAGTTTTTTATTTTTCATAAATTTGCAAAACTTTCTAAAATCCTGTTTTCTCTTTGTCATTATGGGGTATTGAGTGTAGATTGTTGAGGGAAAAAATGAATTTAAACGATTTCAGCATAAGGCTGCAACATAACCAAATGTGAAAAAAGTGAAGGGGTCTGAATACTTTCTGAATGCACTGTATGTAACTGTTAGTTTTCTCCATTTGTGTATTACATTTGTGTTTGCTCTTGATTTGTTTAATATTTGTCTCTAATATGTAGTTACGTGAGGTTAACGTTATGTTAGGGTAACCAAAAATGTGCACGGGAACACATCCCCCATTATAACATGACGTCTATGGCAATATCTCATCTGCTTAACGTTGTTCTGCTTAACGTAATTTTGCTTAACGTCGTTTTGCTTAACATCGTTTTGCTTAATGTCACACTTTATAGGAGCGCATCCAAGACATTGTGAAAACTTGCTGTAATGTGTTATAAATTAACAATTATACAATTAATTTCAGAAAATATCACACTTTGCAATTATTTTTCATTTATGCATTTCAATGTCTTAAACCATAGATAAGTCAATTTTGAGTATAAGTCAAGGCCCAGACTTCCAGGGAAAAAAGGATAGTTTTATATGCCGAAAAATACGGTATTTATTTATCAGCTCAGCTATTTATATTGTTTTAGGCTCTTTTCATAATAGTCGTTGTTAAGGTTAATGTTATATTCTATAAATAGATACGACGGGATTTTCAGTGTGATTTTTGTGAAATTCACATTTAAGTATCAGAATGTCAATGGTTCCAAGTAGTGATGGGCCGATATCGGTAATCGGCACAAGCTGATCTCTGAAATTTTTCAATAATTGGCATTGGCTGATTGGAGTCAGCGTGGAGTGCCAATTTTATTGATTACTGTACTGTCTGTCTGTATACAACCCAAAAACCTTGAGTAGCTTTCACCCTTGTTTCGTGTGAATTTCAATAAACACAATTTTTAAAACAATCTTGAATTATAGACATTTCAAGGAGATGTACATGAACATTATTCTTTATAAAACAGCTTGTAATCGTCGTGCGATTGGTAGAAAACATTTTGGCGATGTAATTTGGAAAACATGTTAATGTTCTCGGGTGTTGATCGAAAATCGGGTGTTGTCAAATTTATTTTGCTTTGAAACTCACAAAGACAAACAACATAACGTTTCTAAAGCATACCAGATTCATATAAATTAACCAATTGTTTTAGAAACAGCCATTCATACAAAGGAAAACATGATCGCTCATATGCTACTGAGGTTAAAAGTTCAAACCTACTGTGTGTCTTTCCTGGCCAAGTACGTCTTATGTCATACGTTCCAATTATTTATAAAGTCTCAGACATTTATAACCATTTATAACACTGAGTCAACGGGCAATCAATTTACTTACTGTATGAATGATTGTTCAGAACGGAATCCCTTTGTGACTCCCTGTGCTGTATTTTGTATAAAACTTGCTTTTCACACGACCATACAAGTACGAAATGCTTCCTTTTATATCCATCAATAGATTTATCGAATGAGTATATGGTAGCTCAACATTCCTATAAAAATGACAAGATGCTGTGCCGTTCGATGAACTAATCGACGAGAGAAGTGATTTAAATGTATTGATTCACAGCCACTCAATAACGTCAATCCGTCAATCGTGGGCATGGCACTGATCCGGCATCCACTTCATGTGTGCACAATGCACTATGACGTCATTATTTACCACTTTATAATTGGCATCGGTATCGGGCAAATTTTTTTTTTTATTCCATGTTTTTTTAAAATCAGTAATCGATTATAGTCAAATTTTCTAATTGGCCCAGCACTCGTCCCAAGTAACCCGCATGTGGTGGGTCTGGCCCGCATTATCACTTCCAAACCCGCTGACCTGCTGAGGCTGTAATAAATCTGCATTTGATTTCCAATGAACCTTGCGTTTCCAGGCAAAAAGTTAGCTTCACATAAACAGCCAATCAGAATGATTCTTTCGGAAGGTTAGCACAACAGGCAGTCAGAACGAGACTTCCCGGAATCTTGTAACAGTGAATGCATAATTTAATACCATTGTACAATTGGCACTGTACTTCTCATTCTGTGGCTTCTTTATTTGGGCTTTCCTATCATAATAGCTTCAATTTTTAGTGATGAAGGATCTGCTGGTGATGCCATAGAAAAAGCAGAAAGTAGTTCATTCATTCACTAAATTCCAGCGAGAATGGTAAAACTTTGGCCTTGCATCAACCCGGTAAACAACAATAGTAAGACGCCATTGTGTACAGTAAGTACCACTTTTGTTCGTGGCCGATTTAGGATATTTCCGCACAAATAGGACATCACATCTTTGAAATTGAACTCTAAAATGACGTGAAGTACTTTTCCTGTTTACCTGTTTTTCTTAAATTTCATATGGTAGTCTCATGTAACATTTTTTGTTTTTCTCATAAATTATAATACTATGACAATTCTTGTTTTAATTGCTTTATGTGTGTAACACTCATTTTGGACTTTGCCTTCTGGAGAAGAGTTTTGTTCCCAGCAAGACTCTTCTCCAAAAGGCAAAACCTTCAGCAGGTGCATGTATAACTGACCACATTGGCACTATTAACTAAGATGAACTGTACAGCAGTATAGATACCTTGTGACAGTCAGATTCCTCTGCTAAGGAATAGAGAACTTCAACTAACACTGAGGTCATAATGCACATGTGTGAAATTATCCTTAATTATTGTTAAATAATTAGTCTCTAGAAGAACTGTGTGACTGCGTTTTTTTTTTATTCAAGGAGACACTTGATTTTTCTCTACAAATAGCAAAACCTGTGGTGGCTTCACACTGGTATAAAATATTTGTTTGAAAAACACTGGCTGAATCACTGTTGTAAAATATTTCCTCAAAACAGCTGAGAATGCACCAGAGATCACCTAAAACCCTGGGCTTTAGGAGCCTTAAGGCGGCCCACGAGCCCCACCCGTTATGACATGTACTTACACGCTTGCTGCCGTGTTAAAGACACGGAACGTGTCCAATCCAGGCAACCCCTAGCCATTGGACCCTCATTTACAACTAACAAACTTGGGACCTATGGAATGTGTCGTCCTCTGATCGTCCCCCATTACTAACCATTATCACTCTCACAGATTGTTACCACCCCCACCAACCATAAATCTATGCTTGAAGAAAAAATTCACTTGGTAAGCTTCGCACGAGATAGCTTCTGCATTTTCTATTTTGTTTGGTACCGTTTGATATCAGGCAAGAACCAGTAATGAAGAGTTTTGAACTTTCTTTAGGTTTAGATATTCAAGGCACTACCAATGAAGGAAGTGGGTTCTGTTGTACATAGGAGTGGGATGGACATTTCCATTGTGGTTTAAGATGTAGCTGCGGTGCAATGTTTCTCGAGGAAAGGCATTGAAGGTGATGTTGTGATAGCTAATGTGAAAACAAGATCTGGAAGATGAAAAGTTGTATGGCTTGCAATGGCTGTATTACAAAATGTACATAAATGCTTACAAAGTGGTGCAAAAAGTTGCATAAATTAATTTTTCCAACACCCTTTCACACACCCCATTGTATCAGTTGTGATGACGGTTCCAATGAAAGCAAGGGTGTAGATCGTATTAGCATCATTGTGTACCTCGATTTATGAGCTCGGCGAGTGGGATTCCCACACGCACACAGGTGCTTTCTTGTGGGTTGGGGGCTACAGGGAGTGCACCGCAGTCAGGCAGCCTGAGTCGTAGCAGCAGGGAAGGGTTCGAGCGTGCCAACACAAACTCTGTGCGGCAAAGGTCATTCTCTAGGATGTTGCACTCGTCCCGGCAGAGGTGCCGAGGTGCTGGTGGGCCGAACCCCACCAGGACACATGGCGGGAAGGCATACAAGCAGAGTGACGGGATGGCGTACTGAGAGCAGCGATCAGACAGGTGATTAGAGGTCCCCATCATGGTAAATGCAGCTGCAATATCAAATGCGCAAAATAAGGTCAGAATATGAAAAAATAAAAGTTTATCAACACTTGTTATCCATGATAATAAATAAAACTAAAAATTAAGATGCAATCGAAGGCTGACATTTCAAATGTTATCCGAAACATCACAATGTACTTTTGTTAACGTGCGAAGATTGATCAGTAAGTCCATGGATTATTGGGTAAGTAGAACAAATAACTGGCAGCATTGTGTACATTAATTCATGTTAGCCTGTTGGCATTCCCATCTGAACCTTTAGTTCAGGATGTCGGGACGATGATAATTTACAAATCCCCTGCATGTAATTTATTGAAAAGCCTTTTATTTATGTAAACACATGAATAAGGGGTTAGAATTGTTGAATAAATGACTGCATAGAAAGGTGTAGGAAGACCTTTTGTCAATTTATAAATTACTGATGACCCCTCGTAGTTGAATTATTACCTCCGCCACTGAAGGTGGACAGAGATTATGTTTTCACCCATCTGTTTGTTTGTCTGTCTGTAAGCAGGTTATCTCAAAAAGTTATGGACAAAGTCGGATGAAATTAGATGGACAGGTTAGGTGTGACAATGACAAATTGATTAGATTTTGTTGAAGATCGAGATATGAATCCAGATGCTAGAATTTTTAATTGATTCTTCACCATTGAGAGATGTGGCCAACTATATATAGCATGATATTTCAAAAAGTTGTGGAAGGATTATGACAAAACTTGGTGTTTGAGTAGGGTAGGTGACAATAACAAGCTCATTAGATTTTGGCTTAGGTCTGTATACAGATTCAGCCTATCAGTGGGATACAGAATGTAAACTGTTAAGCTTGGCGAAGGTATGCGCTCTACCGAGTGCCGTTCTAGTTTTGATTGAACCAGTGGACACACCCTTTGGAAGAGGATAGATCGGGAACAAAACTTTACATCTGGATTTTATTTCATTTACGGAACTTGCAATTCATGAACTGATGAATGATCAGACGAGGTGATGTAATGGTTGGAGCGTCTACGCCATGTCTGGGAGGTTGGTGCTTCAAACCTTACCCTGGCCATGTCATACCAAGACTTTAAAAATTATACGTGCTGCTTCCTTACGTGATGATCGGAATAAAAAATGTGATAGAGTGTGGAAAAACGACCATACATTGGCAACTATTGTGCAGGCCTGATTGGCCGAGTAGCCTCCTCGTGCGTTGCACTTCCTTGTAAGTGCACTCTTGTAATAATGTCTGCTCTACTTGACGATCCAAATAAACCCCAAAGCAAATATTCTCAAAAGTTAAAAGGAACTGAACTTTACCAAGTTATGTCGTGTTCATACGTAATTTATATTATTTGTGATATGTGATGCGGTCTTACAGTTACAGCCAGCCTATGGTGTTACCTCGGCATTGATCATGCAGGTGTGAAAAAAGTAATTGAAACTTCCAATGTACCCACATTGACGGAATCAAAATAAACTAGAACGGCACTCAGTAGAGAGCATACCTCCACCTGGTTGGCCATATCACTCAATGGTGAAGAATCAAAATTTCGTCAAAAATTAAATAATTCTCATATCCGAATCCATATTCAGATCTTCACCAAAATCGAATCAATTCTTCCTTGTCACACACACAACATGTCCACCAACTTTCGTCCAAATCCATCCATAACGTTTTGAGATATCCCACAATGTATAGTTTTTGGCCTTATCTCCCAATGGTGAAGAATCATTAAAGAAATGAAATAATTCTCATATCCGAATCCATATTCAGATCTTCACCAAAATCTAATCTATTTGTCCTTGTCAGACACCCAACCTGTCCACCAAGTTTCGTCCAAATCCGTCCACAACTTTTTGAGATACCCTGCTATGTATCGTTTTTGGCCCCATCTCCCAATGGTGAAGAATCACTTATAAAATTCTAGTAGCCGGATCCGAATCCGGATCTTGACCAAAATCGAATCATTTCATCATTGTGACATACGCTACATTTCTGCCAAATTTCGTCCGAATCCGTCCACAACTTTTTGAGATATTTTGTTCACAAACAAACAAACAGACAGGGGTGAAAACATAACCTCCATCCACCTTTGGTGGTGGAGGTAATAAATGCAAGCTCATAATGTATAGTTTACGATTTAAAAAATGTAGTTGTTATGTTGTAGGAAGATACGTAGGTAGAGGTAAAATGCAATTGAACACGGACTTTCTCATGTCCATGCCCTGCAACATCATGTTGGACTCCATAGTTTTGAGTTTGTTGGTTAGTCTCTTTTCTTTCCTTCAGCTCATGCATAGAATTGGAGATTACGGTCTTTTCTTACAGCGTGTTAGGCTCATATAGGAGCTTGTACTTGTATCAAATGAGACCATGGAAATGGGGAGATGTGAAAAAAAGACATCAACATTATATATAGGATTTGAACCTGACATCACAGCATGATGAGCAAAGTGCTCAGATGGAAAAGGCAAACAGGCCAAACTGTTTCGTTTGACAAATTTCTGGTTACTACCTGTGATGTGGTTTTCCAGCTTCCCTTGCATTTCCAAAGAGTCGACGTAGATGCTGCGGTTACCAATGAATCTTGCACATGCGATACCACGGTAGGGTTGGCAGAATCCTGCGGTGCCTGCACCCCTGCCACCAAATAATTAAGGATTATGGGTGAACAGAGAAACCAGTTTAGAGTTTAGGTTCCAAAAATTATTCATACAACAAATTATTTGATATCGTGAGTACCAGGCAACTGTAGCTTCACTTCCGTAGATAAGATGATGATGAGATGATGAAGGGATGCGCTCTCAAATATCTTTATAAATATATAATGTTCTTAATCACCATCCTTGTCTTTCTCCAGCCTCTTTCTATTTGCTTTCCACTTTCCTTCTTTAACGACAACCCATCTCCAATCTCCACCCTTATGTAATATGAGCACTGCAAACGGTCTCCTTTTAGTCTTAGTGATCCATGCCACTGCCCTTGAAAGACTTCAATCTCACAATCACATTCAACTTTCTTTGTGCCTTTGCAGTTCATCTTCATATCTTTCTTCCCACGTGGTGGCGCTACAACTTGACATTGGCAGAAGCGACCATTTCCAAGAAAGTGGATGATGAAGAGATACAGTCAAGTGTTCTAAATGCATTGCTGATCAAAATCATTAGACTTTAATGTTACATAATCCTCTTCTTCTTTAACGGCCCCAATGATTCCCATGTTATTGTGGGTTTGACCGGGGTGTTTTTTTGGCCCAAATCTTTCACGAACCGGCTGGTCATTCTTGACGATCAACTAAGTAGTCAGGGCAGAAATTTGGAATTTGGCCATAGTACAAGCGATAGCTCGCCGAACCTTCCCGGAAAACATTATGGAATCTTTAATGTCCACCAACTAATGCCGGCAGACGGGATGCCAGTTTAACATCCATCTGAGGAACGGCACACACATTGATGAACTTTATCCTGCCTGTGAAACATGGGGATAGCAGTTTAAAACTGGGCCGCAATTCAAACCCAGACTAGACAGCTTTGAGGAGAGTGTGCGTACCTCTAGACCATCCTGCCAGCCCACTTTAATGTCACTTAATGACAAACAAAATAAATTCCAGAAGATTGAAAATGAGTACAGTATTTACAATTTATTTGACAGGTATATCAGTCCTAAATAATTCAGAAACATTCTCATCTTTTGAGCAACCTATATCGTATGCACCCAAAATTTGGGTAGCCTTCAGTGTTCGGCGTTTTATACTTTCCACATAACTCATGGAATAAAATATCCCAGGTAGCCTACGACGATCTCCTGCATGTGATTTGTTTTTACAAGCTCTACTGGAAGCCTCTACTACAAGCCCGACTCTGGCTAGACACCGTGCCTGCTTCCACCGACGGCAATAGATTCAGATCAGCACTCTTGGCTACATGGGATTTCACTTTAAAAGCTGTTTTATTTACCCTTTCCCATCAGGACCAAATTTTAAAATATTATAAGCCTCTGTTTTTATACGTTTTTCACCCAGGCTTGTATAATATAAAGCTGCATATAATATAAAGATATGTGCTTCAGGTAAATAAAGACAATTTGCTTTGTGATAAATAGAAAACAACAATAACCACTTACAGAAAACAACCAAGGAAGGCATCAGGAACATCAGTAAAAAAAATATTGAAGCTTAACAAACAAAAACTTGTATAATTTGAAGAGTCGAGTAGGTGGGGGATTTGCAGAAATTCCACCATTTTTACATACATAATATCTGGATGGCCCCCAAATGACCTCTAACTGGGAAGGCATCCAGTTCTTAGAGACAACTTTTTAAAAGGATTGTTACAACAATACCACTGTGAAGAACGTCTGATGTAAACTTCAGAAAGTAATGTGAAAGAAAACATGGCTCGGTCTTTGAAGAAAACCCAAATGAAGACATATTTTAGGCCATTAGAGGGCCCTTTTCCTGCCTTTGAACATTCATTTATTTTGATTACAACCAGTGATGTAGGAGTCGAGTGACTTGAACTAAAACTCATCTATAGGCTAAATTGAACTTGGACTCGAGGGGTGAGGACTCAACCTTGAGATTATACGACTCGTAACTCAATGAAATACTTGGTCGAGTCCAATGTAATAATGATTCCTTAAGTTTCTAAATGTTTCCTCTCATCATAAGATAACTAGATCCTCGTTTATATAAACATACAAACACAGCTCTAAACTCCTCGTGCAAAAGCATCTATAATCTTAAAGGTCACATCGCTGTCTCCGCTGAATGTCAGATTTCAAATTATAAACTTGTTCCATGTCTTAGTGACTGAAACACTTTACATTAAGATGCGTTACAAGTGTAAGGCCATACATTTGAAATTGGAAATGCAGTTGGTTTCAGAGTGGGGTCAAAGAATAACCCTGGCAGAGTAGAGAATCAATTTCTTTGTATTTAGTAGGAACTATCGTCCTTTCAGCAAACTCTCTTTCCGACATGTTAAACCCATCTGGCTGGATGAGCGTTTCCTTTAATTGCAACCCTAATGCAACGTGGCATTGAGTCCACAAGTTCAGGCATCTAAAACGACTTTAATCCACCCAGCTAAGAACAGCATTGCAAGAATAACACCAATTTAAATCAATGGTACAGTTGAGGACAAACCTCAGCCTGACATTTATATTTATAGGAAGAAAATGCTCATTGCCGAACATAAAGCTTTGACCATATGTTGGTCCTCATCAAAAAGCAGCGCAGTTGTCTTTTTTTCAGCGATAGCTTACTTACTCTTCCCACAGCTTTATACGACTTCCAAGAACACTTACCACATTACATGATTAACCTTATCTCTTTCTTTGGTGTTTCTTACTGTCACTTAGAAATCAACCTCAATAGCATTTTTAGTGAAGGAATACAAAATTTCATTGACCTCCAAAAGGTGGCCAAGCAGTGTAAAGAAAAAAAGTGTTGCACATGGTTCTGCAGTCACCTGACAACCATTCAACTTGAAATATGTACCGAGATCAGTATATATGCCTCACGTATGGTGTTTTTATATTTAGGGACTCAAACCTGATACCTCATGACTAAGAGTCAGACTCAAAATATTTGGACACAGAAACACAAATATTGTGAAGTAACCAGATATGATAATAAAAGCACTTCAAAATAGAAATGCATTTGTCATGTGGAAGCAGTGGCACATATAACTGTAGAAATTAAAGCGTCTTACACTTTAAAAGCAGAGGATTTAAGGGTAAGGGCATGGCGGTGAACCCGAGAGTGAGCGATGTGATCATCCTTGCCGGAGGTCTGGGGCAACCAAGCCACCACGGGGGTATGGAGGCTCCGCCTCAATGGGGATTCAGGGGAGAAGCCCCGACAAACTCTAGGGTTTTAGACATTACACACCATTGAAATTGTTTCCCTGAGAATGAATTCACCTTTCCTGTAATGATATGATATTAAATTGATTTTTCTTTAATAACAAACCCTTTACACTCTTGACCTCCACATACAGGATTAAGCTCATTGTTGAATCCCATTTTAAGTCAATGTCCTGTTTCCCATGTTGTGTGATACAAAACCTTTCCAAAAATTTACTTTGTACATACCCCCTATTAGGACAACAAAAACAAGGCATTTTCGGGCATGCAGTCATTTATATTTAGATATGTAGTTGATTTTGTACGATTTATTCTTTTAATTCCTTGTGAAATGACCAATGGTGTAAATAGTTTATCAGCAAAGCAAAGTAGCATGGCTTTTGACTTGTGACAGTTTAGACCAGGAACATGTACTAATAAATGTCACTTTCAAAATTACGTATGAATGTTAAATGAGGCCTTTTGCACATGCTCTGTATATGAGTTTGCACTGATTTGGTTCTGCTCGCCTGATACTTTTAACCTGCCGTTGCTAGCGTGCAATCTGTGATTCAAATAGTCTTTTAAACATAATTTTCAGTGTTTAGAGTTTAGATTAAAGAGTGGCAATTTTAAATGGTTAACCATGATCTTTCTGTTCCAGAATGAAAATTTGACGCATGGAAATAGAGGAAATACGAGACATATCAGTTGATGTGACCGAGAGGTGTTGATTTTCTATCACTTCCGTTTAATAGAATTAGCAGCCACAGTGAATATAAAAAATAAGCACACACAAATGGGGCAAATGGGCACTTCAGCTTTTAGCAATGGATGCAAAAATGTAGTATAATTTCTGTTGTGGGTCCGGAAGCAAACTAACAATATATTTTTAACAGCCCTCACATCCTCCTCCAACCCCTCCCAACATGAATAATAGTAAATATCATCATTTTAAACTTATGCTGCACATTCAAAAGCTCCAGATATGTCCTTCCCATCGGTGTTTAAAAGCCACTAATCCAGAGAAGCCGTCCATTCAATGGTAGCAATCTGGTTGGGGGGGCGGGGGGGGGTGGGGGGCTGTGTATCACACGCCCACATGGTCGGGAGTTTTCAGTATGAGCAGCTGCCCGTTTGGCGAACTGAGAAGGTTCTCCAAGTCTTTCATTGTGCAGAGGCACAACCCTTTCTCACAGGTACTTTTCCAAGTATTTTCAGCTTATTTGAGAAGCTTGGTGAGCCATTGTAAGTAAAAATCTTTATCTCCCACATACGATGTACTTTATATGATGTCTTGAGTGCAGGCTTTCCTAGGATTTCTGTGTATGTGCGCTGAGTATTCTGGGGTGGAATAAGGCATTTCAAAAGCTGAATATTATCTCATCGTTATACGAAGACTTGAATCCTCTCCTCTTCTTCGCACTTGCAAATTTTGAAATTATTGCATCAACATTTAGGTCTTTAACAATTTGTTTCTCTATGAAGAGCAAAGCTAGGTTTGACAGATGCATTTCACCTATGTTAGAGCACAAGTAATTCTTGATCCTCCTTAACACACTGAAAGATCGCTCTGCTCTCTCAATTTCAACAGGCAGGAGAATTTCCAACTCTGGGAATGAGTTTTTGAGCGTTTTTCAGTCAGATACTGGAGATATTCAAGAACTTCTTGTGACTCTGTGTCTAAACAAAAGTAGTCTGCAGAAATTGCTCAATATGAATGGATACTTTTTGCTCAATTTCTTCTGAATACAGTTTTGACAACCGGTCTGGATGCAAAAGTCCAAAGAGCTTGTAATCTTCCGGACCGGCAGTCATTTATATTTAGATATGAAGTTGTTTCTTCCACTAATTCAAGAGGTGTTGCTCAAGACCTGAGGTAGTGATCTTGTATATCCTTAGCTCAAGCTTTGATTTTTCACCTGCCATCCTGTCTAGTATGTTGAAATACACATTCACTCGGTAGTGTTGAACAGACGTGTCTGGAGGCTCATCCTCAGGTTGAGATATTGAGTTGTTGAGCTCACCAGGCTGACGAGTGACTCGCTTGACCCGAGTTATCTTGAAAGCAAGCTCCTATTCCTCCAAACTTTGGTGCAATCCGAGTTGTTTGGCTCTTTGCATGTATGCTTCAAATTTATTAGCATTTCTCCTTACCTCCAAAGTTAGAGCTGCCTTCTTGAAATGGTCAAGGACATTGAAGAGATCATTCCTCTTGGCTTGCAGCAAACAGTTGGCAGCATCCATAACAAGAAAGGCATCATCCCACATGAGAAGAGAGAATAGTAGTTGCCAGTTTATGTGGTTTTGTAGACCGATTGTAGCATTGAACAGGTTGAATGTTAGTTTTGGTTATTTTTGATCACAGGCAGTAAGTTTTAGGGCCTTCTCTATTCCTCCTCCTTTATTCAGAGCCAGACTTGCATTTGTAGCTCATGTTCGAAATGATTTAAGTAAAGGCCAAGAGTCATGTGTGATTTATTGAGACTTGACAATGGGATTGCTCAGTAATGCTGTGATTGGCAGCCCGCCGGAGCATAGGTGGTCATGATTCACCGTAGTGCCAGAGAGGAACGGAGCACATCCTCAAGGTGGAGACTTCCAATGGCACAGTGGGGGGTGATAAAAAGTCTATTCAGGCCCCGACTGCAGGCACTAGGACTGCTTTGGGTGCGATCTTGGTTCTCTGGGTTTGATTCCATGGAGGTCTTCCTACTTGGCGAAACTAGCCACCCCATACTTTACGGGATCGTCCCATTATACAGAACTCTCCCATGTCCCATTTCATACCTCCCCAGGACACCATTTTTGTATACATGATCGAGGCTTGTGGAAGAACTAGATAAGAATGGAAGGGAACAGAATGGAAAGGGGTAAACACCATCATCAAGGTGAGGGGGAGAAGGATACATGGAGATGGGCAAGGTGTGCACAAGCAGAATGAAACACAGAGAAAGGGGAAATGGGGATGAAATAGAAAAGGAACAAACCAACCAACAACCAACAAACCAAAATAAGTGAGGCCAAGGGGGAAAAATCTAAATAACCTGGAAAAGGGTGTCTTGGGAATGAGATAATTTTGGATATAAGAGATTATGGATGGGGGGTAGTGATTAACTGTCAGAATCAGCTGAGGTAGTGATTAACAGTTGTATTGAAGCCCGAGGGGGAAGAATGGGGCTGAATAGACTGGGGAAGTGTGGTTCCACAGGAGAAAGGAGGTGAGCAGTGAGCCTTGATTTTGGGAGTTTAACAAGAAGAGAGTTATTGGCACACCATGTGTACCATGCATAAACCTGGGAGGGACAGAGCCAAGAGAGGGCAGAGGGTGTAAGACCAAAAAGGAAGCGATAGATAGAGAGAGGCCACAAACCTGTCTGCAATGTAAAATTAACAGGCCGAGACACTCAGCTTTGTCGTGGGAGATCCACATGATTTTGAGGTCCTTGCTTTCCATGGTATCAAGAAGGGCAAGGTGTGAGGCAGGGGCATCAGCCAAAACAGGAGAGCAGTATTCCTTCAATCTGCAGATGAAGGCCTTGTTGGTGGAGAAGAGTTCAGATGTGCCAAGGAAGGACTTGGCACAAAGGAGGATGCCCAGTCGGCGACTGGTGTTTGAAGCCATATTGGAAATAATGGTCTGCCCAAGAAAGATGCAATGTTTGAGTGAGTTAACCTCTTCAAGTGGTTTGGTTAGGAATTAGATGGGAGGGTTTGCCAGATGTTCCTGTCAGAGAGATGCAGGGTGAGTGTTGTAAGATTTGGTCAGAGTTTTAAGACATATTCCAGGTGTTGGATCAGCTCGTGATTCTATCAAGGTCTGCAGAGAGGGAAGAGGCTGCTGCCTGTCTCTCTGTTGGATCAGAAATGATAGGGCAGACGGTAGAATCATCAGCAAGGAGATAGGCAGAATTTTTCCAAGGAATCAGAAAGATCATTGATGAAGATGAGGAACAAGATTGGGCTCAATACACTGCCTTGAGGCACTCCAGCCTTGAAAGGGAGAGGATATGAGAGGATCCTGTTAAGAGATACACACTGAATATGGGAGTGGAGCAGGTCAGTGATGCATGAGAGGAGTTGTCCTTGGATGCCATAATCAGAGAGTTTGGGGATCAAGACGGGTGCCAGACTGTATCAAATGCTTGAGATATGTCCAGAGAGACGGCCTTGCTCTCGTGTCGAAGAGTGAGGGTTTGCATCCATTGGTGAAATAGTGGAAGCAGCATGTGCAATGTAGAATGACCGGGTCGGAATCCGAATTGATTTATCTGAGATCATTCAGTTGGAGAGAAGGATTTGATGTCAACTGCAATGATCGATTCCATGACCTTGCTTATTATTGGAAACAAGCTAATTGGCCCGTAGTGAAGAGGGTCCATTTTTGTCCTGCATCGTCATATTTAGCACGCTTATTGTGGTCCTGATGCCAACTAACATGACGAACAATATTTCTGCAATCGAAATTTCATCGATTTGATCGATAGACAAAGTGACATCGACAGGTGTTTCTGCCTGCCAAAACTTGGCAGAGAGTCACTACGTGTAGGTCACTACATGATATGATCTTTGACAGTGGCGCAAACTATAGCTACACGCACTTGTGTGCACTGTAAGCTTTTGTAGCAGTGATACTACATGTAATACATTATGAGAGTTTGCTAAATATAAGCAAATGATGGGCCAATTTTACCTCATCATCGAGATGGCCAACAGAGGGGAGAGGGAGTATATGCAAAAACAAAATGAAGTATGGCCTGTTTCACAATGTAACATATTCATAAAACTTTGTGAGTCAACATTGATTGGGATGTTTATGTCTTCAATATAATAAATATGAATGATCGTTTTAAGGCCATTTTCCCCGCTAGAGTGGGGGTTAGCCTTGTGGGCCCCATGACAATCATGGTTCCCTGTTTGAGGCAATGTTTTTATGGCCGGATGCCCTTCCTGACGCCAACCCTTGGTCGCCTCTTACGATGCGCAGAGATACGGTGTACCTATTCTAAATTGGGGTACACGCCGTGATCATTCATCCCAGTAAGCTGGTACTCAATTTGCCGACCTCGGAAGGATGACAGGCTGAGTCAACCCCCCTGGTGTTATTTCAGCGATCGACCGGGATTCGAACCCAGGATCCTAGGATCCCAAGCCGGCGACCGGGATTCGAACCCAGGATCCTAGGATCCCAAGCCGGCGACTGGGATTCGAACCCAGGATCCTAGGATCCCAAGCCGGCACCCCAACCGCTAAGCCAACACCAGGGTTCAATGTATTCTAAATTTATTGTAAATTGATAAAAAAAATTTAAGTTTATGGTTTGTAAAGGCTGCACACAACGCAAACTCATACACTTCCATTATTGCAAAAGTATACTATTCATAAGACATGCTAAATGAATCATCAGACATACTACATCTACACTCTGGGCTGACGATACGGCTTGTGTGATGATCCATAATCAAGCATGGTTCAGCTTGTTGATCTGCAGGCTACAGTGGTTTACCCAGTTATGTTGTCCGTCCTCGCAACAACAGTATTATTTCCTGGGAGGGTTCAAATTTTATTTTCAATAACCTGAATTTGAAGCCAATGATGTTCAGCAAAGGAAGCGGGAAAAAGAGCACTGCGGACCTGGGGGCCCGGTGATGAAAGTCACCACCATTTCCATCCTTAAATCCACCACACTGCATGTGAAGTGATGGCTAGTGTCTATCTGCATTGGCAGACAGGTAGAAGAATGGATGAAATCGACAACGTTGATTGAGGTACGATAACCACTGTGGGAAGCAAAGGAGAAACTGATGTTTTGGGTATTTGTCTTTGTCGCAATTTGTCATTGGCCTTTGTAAGAAAAAGGAGCAACGGAGCATTATAGCCAGAAACGTCTTCGTCCTCTGATGAAGGGTTATCATCCGGAAGCGCAGCTTCTCCTTGCTTTCCACGGCAGTTAATGTACCTTTATCAAGGTCCTGTTAATTTCATCTATTGAACTGGCTTTTCATTAACCTTTTGCAACCCTGTGTAATCATAATATTCCATATTTTTGGTGGATATCTGTGACACTCTTCTCCTGGACATATCTTTATAGTTCTCTTACAGGTTTGGCCATTACTTATGGAATTTTATTATTTGGCAAAAAATTTTTATTGGACAAGTATGTTGATCACGTTTGTGTGTGTGTTTGTCTGTCCGCTCACTTATAGTTGCCTACAGGTCACAATTTTAAACTGATGTTCACGAAACTTAACCAAATGGTAGAGTTGGTGGTTCGACAGAATACTATTTATTTTTGAGGTCAAAATGTCAACATAGGCCAAAGGTCAACCACTTTCTTCGAATTTCTAAAATCCTCAATTTTCATCCAATTGACTTGAAATTTGAATAGGATTTACATATCAGCTAACTGAATTCAGCAACCAACTATTTTTGAGATCAACATAGGTCACAAGGTCAACATAGGCCAAAGGTCAACCACTTTTTCAGATTTCTAAAATCCTCAATTTTCATCCAATTGACTTGAAATTTGAATAGGATTTGCATATTAGCTAACTTAATGCAAACAACGTCTATTTTGGAAATTAGAATAGGCCAAAAGGTCAACATAGGCCAAAGGTAAACAACCATTTCAAATTTCTAAAATCCTCAATTTTCATCCGATTGACTTGAGATTTGAATAGGATTTTCATATCAGCGAACTGAATTCAACCACCAATTATGTTTGAGGTCAACATAGGCCAAAAGGTCAACATAGGCCAAATTTCTAAAGTGTCAATTTTCATCCGATGAACTTTATTTTTGAGGTCAAAAGGATGCTCTACTGCGTGCCATTCTACTTTGTTCTCTTTTGCCAAATGTCGCTCCATGAGTGATTTTTTTTTTTTTTTTTTTCATGCTTCCTCCCTCACCTATCCCTCCACAAATCCTCTTGTGATCCAAATCACGATCTCACAACACCATTCTTCACTCTATCAACACCACCCTTCACACTGTCTGGCTCCGGCCTTTTCCCAACCTCCATCGCACACACAAAGGCTCAATCAGTGCGTAGCACTAATCTCCTCTCCACAGGGAGAACATTGCACAGGAGTTGGACAAAATACCAGCTTCTACTCGTGTCCTTAACCTTCCTCTCTCTATCTCTATTAATCTTTTAAATAGAAGTATATGTTCTCATAAAAGCGCATTCATGAGTAATGTTGCTGGTTCTTATAGCTTCATTGTTTTGACAGTTTAAAATTTCCTATTACCTGTGTTTCATTACAATTAATTTATTTCCATGCTTTACTTTTGAGATGCCCTCCCCATTTTCACTCATGCTGATCCATTCTCATATGCTTCCCCTCCAACCCCACCCCAATCTCACTTGCTAACCCATGAATTTCCAAATAGAGGGATTAAGTAGGAAATCTTCACTCTCTGGGGGGGATTGAGGAGTCAAGGAGGATAAGAGAGGGAGGAAAATGAGAGTTGAAGTGAACAAGGTAGACAGAATTTGATACCCTATTTATGGAAATTAAAATGTCGAGGATTTCACAACCACAGCAATTATTAATGCATCTCAATGGGGTAGGGCCTTAGCCAGATTTTCCTTCTTTGAAGCAACTCATCTGAGATCCAAAACACCATTTATAGTAGCTACACCATTGCTTTGCTTTTTGCTTTTCAACCTCCTTTTCCAAACTCTTTGCTTTTAAGATTTGTGGCTATGGAGCCAAAATGGAATTGCCGAACTTCTCTTAGATCGCTAGAATTTCATTTCTGAATTCATGTTAAGGTTTAATTTCCTTCCCTGGTCTGTTTCTCACTTTATTTAGCCCTCAAAAAAAATTAGCCTTGTGAGAAATGTTAATGCGAGTGCCTGCGGCTGCGCCTCTTTGCTGATCCAACCATTTCTGTCACATCCCCCAGCCCTGCGGCATATTCACACCTTGTGGTGGACTGCTGTGGGCCGCGACCCTCGACCCACGGCCTAATAAGAGCCAGGCCTAGTGCAACTCTGCCCTGCCAAGCGGATAGCAGCGGAAAGGACACATCAATCTTAATCGTGACCATTACTTACTTGCTCACCAATTCCTCGCTCACCCACTCCTCAAGTGTCCAACTGTCACTTTCACTCAAATCTTCAGCAGCTTGTTCTCATGGCTCTTCTTGTGTTGCCTGCTTTTTGTTGTAATTTCCTCACATTTTCAAACTCAAATCACTGAGCTATGGCTTTAAAATCAGCCTGCCATGAGCGATTACAAGAAAAATAACTTTTTTTTTTCTCACAAAGCGAGACGATTAAGCTCGGCTTTAAAACCAAGCCCATAGTTGGGGGTGGTGTCCATGGTGATCGCATTTCAAGCAGAACGGGCGGTGGACACCACAGGCCTGCTTGCTAATCCAGCCCAACACCCGATAGCACATCAAAGAGACTCATTTTTTTTCATGCCCACCGTATCACGCCATCTCCACAGTCACCAGTCTTTTAATGCTACATCACCTCCTCATGACCTATCTTCTCCATGAAATCATACACCAGACTTTTCAACCATAAACAAACTGGCAGCCACGAGACAACTTGTTTTTAACCGTTCCCATAAAATCCGTAAATCAGTACAATTTAAGATTTAACCTGATGTACTCCTTCCCATTTTTAGAAATTTGACATTTGTTTCACTTTAATGACTCACAGACGAGTAAATGGTTCTGTAGCTACTACATAATGATAGTTAGGGTGGAATCAGATGATTTCTGCATATATAGTCATGTGAAAAAGTAAGTACACCCCATGTAAAGTTTTGACTTTTTCAACATATTTCAACATACAGCTATTTGATCTTCATTTCAACAATATTGGTAGATAAAGGTGATATAATATAACAAATATCATGAAACATTTACATTTTGTAGTCCATTGTATAATTTAAATAAACATAAATGCAAATTTCGCATGTGGAAAAAGTAAGTACACACTTGGCTCTAATAGGTGGTATTGCCCCCTTTATCAGAAACAACCTCAAGTAGGCGTTTCTTATAACTGTCTACCAGTCTCTGACATCGACTGGGAGAAATTTTTGCCCACTCCTCCATGCAGAATTCTTTCAGCTGTGCGATGTTTGAGGGGTTTCTTGCATGCACAGCTCGTTTCAAATCCCCCCACAACATCTCGATGGGATTTAGATCCGGGCTTTGACTTGGCCATTCCAGAACCCTCCATTTCTTTCTTTTCAGCCATTCCTTGGTGGATTTACTGGTATGTTTAGGGTCATTGTCATGTTGCAAGGTCCACCTTCGGTTGAGCTTCAACTTCCCGACAGATGGCCTCACATTATCCTCAAGCACCCTCTGGTGCAATGAAGAATTCATAGTGGATTATATGATGGTGAGCTGCCCAGGCCCTGATGCAGCAAAGCTGCCCCAAACCATAATATTTCCACCACCATGCTTTACAGTTGGTATCAGGTTCTTGTGGTCAAATTCTGTCTTTGGTTTTCACCAAACATGTCTTCTGGTACTGTGGCCAAATAGCTCTACCTTTGACTCATCTGTCCAGAGCACATTGTTCCAGAAGTGCTGGTCTTTGCTGAGGTGTTCATTGGCAAACTTTAGTCTTGCCCTGATGTTCTTTCTGGACAGCAAAGGTTTTCTCCTGGCACACCTCCCATGTAGATCAAATCTGTGCAGCCTCTTTCTCATGGTAGACTAGTGCACTTTGACATCAACAGTGGCAAGAGCTACCTGTAGGTCCCGTGATGACATTCTGGGGTTCTTAGAGACTTCTTTCAGCATCTGGCGGTCTGCTCTCGGGCTGAACTTGCTGGGGCGGCCTGGCCTGAACACGTTGGCAGTTGTTTGGAATCTTCTCCACTTTTAGATGATCTTCCGGACAGTGATTGATTGATTTCAAATTGTTTGGAGATCTTTTTAAATCCCTTCCCAGACTCGTAGGCATCTGTAACCTTCTTTCTTAAGGCCTCAGAAAGCTCTTTTGATCTCGGCATGGTGACGCCGCACACTTCAACAACAAAGAGCAAACCAAACTAAATGTCTGAGGTTTAAATAAGATAGGTTCCTCCAAGATCCTCTCTAACGATGTTCTAATCATTTGCACCTGAGCTGGTGCACCTGATTCTAATTTTAGGTATTTGAAGTAGTGATAAATGTAGGGGTGTACTTACTTTTTCCACATGCGAAATTTGCATTCATGTTTATTTAAATTATACAATGGACTACAAAATGTAAATGTTTCATGATATTTGTTATATTATATCACCTTTATCTGTCAATATTGTTGAAATGAAGATCAAATATCTGTATGTTGAAATATGTTGAAAAAGTCAAAACTTTACATGGGGTGTACTTACTTTTTCACGTGACTGTATATGATCTAATGCCAGTGTAGAAATGATCTATTTTGCTGAAATATCAGTTGATGTCAAAAAAAATACTGTGGTATCGGTATCAGTAATTAGTCAATGGTCAGCACCGAAAACCTGGAGCAATTTCTATGCTGTACCTGTCACCTATAAACTACAGCAGTATTAGGAAATTGTTCAGTCTGGTGATGCTTCATCCACCACCAGAAGTGCAACAACCTTAAAGTGAATTCTGTAAATAAAATCCATTTACATTTCAAACATTTTTCAATATTCTGCTTTGGTGGTGGCAAATCAATTTCTTAAGGATGACAAGGTAAGATGCTTGAATAAAATAAAACTTTAAAGACTGGGCTATAATAGCTACATCTATAGATATCTGATCTGCATGGTCACATGACCTTGGGTTCACTACACCCAAAATGAAATATCACAAAAGTACCTAATGATAGACGAAAGTATTTTTTGATGGCTACAGATTCCTTGAGGTCCATTTTCTGCAAAGGGCCATATCAGGCCCGTACCCAGGGGGTGCGTGCCTACCTCTCCCCACCCCCCAAATCACAAAGGTCCACATTTTTTAGAAGCATTATTTTTAGTCAGGTGAATTCGCAAAAAAACAACAACGAAGAAAAGAAAAACGAGAACGCAGGCCTTCCTTAATCACATCTGACTTGTAACCTGCACACTCCACGTAATCTTGTTATAACTAGACCGCCTTCTTCTTGGTTAGTGTGTTTCACTGAACATTTGTGTTAATGCGACGACTTGCGACGTTAATGTAAAAGCCAATCCCATTCAAGTTTTAATATTGCGGGAATGCATGGTATCTGATGATACAGTCCAAAACGGGTGGCCAATGAATCAACACATGACGCATGATTCATTCCTCGTATGTGAAGGTTTCATATATGAAGGTTTTCCCATGAAGCTTGGAGATAAATGTATGGTTAGGTACCATCTGTAAATGTGTGCTGTGTAGCGCCACTGGGTGGTGATGGAAAAGGGTATTACAATCCTTTTTTTAAACCTGGGAAACGGAGGCTAAAGCACTCTTCACATGGGTACATTCATTTTGGCAAACAGAATTACTAATTGGCCCATCAGCAAAGCGACGTGTAGGCTCCGCTAGTCTACCATAAATGGAGGTGTGTGTGTGTGTGTGTGTGTGTGTGTGTGTGTGTGTGTGTGTATGAATGTGTATGTATGTATATGTGTGGGGAGCTGTTATTCCCCTCCCCCTTTGTTAATTCTTGCTGCTCTACCAATTACCAAGCATAACCAATTATATGTTTTGTTTTGACTGATTGCTGTATTCTTTTAAAATACTTAGTCCTTTCTTGTGCATTGAGGATGTGTAATACCCTAATAAGGAGCTCTTGCCCTGTATTGGCATAATCCCTTGTTCCCCTTTTGTGGCCTTGGTTGCAGCTGCTATCTCTCAGCCTCCCACAAGACTTTGCCAATATCCTGTAGGCTGACACATTTATGAGTGTCCACTCCCTTTGTACTTCCCCAACCCAAGTCTCTATACAGAAAGTTGTAAACATGTTGCCACATATTGCTGACCATCTCCTTATCTGAGCTAACCCATGAGTGGCCTTGGATGAACTTCCTTTAACTAACTGAACAACAGGATGGGACTAATGGTGGGGGGACCAATGAGCCCATTCTTTCTCTGTATCTTGTGAGCTAAAGCCACACCCTATATTCTTTATATATAGCAAGTTTAAATCGAATTACTTCAGAGCACCTTGTTGTAGTGTTGGTCATTCCGTGAGCTTCAAGCGACATTGTGTTTTCCGCAAGCTTGTGTAAACGAGTTCTAATAAATATATCCGTTGCTCCTTTCTCTGAGTCCTCTGAGTCCCAAGTTCTAAGTCCCTTTCCGACATATGGTGGCAGTGGTGGGATCAGTCTGTGCAGTCCGGGACGCGGTCCCAGGCAAGTGAGTGGTGAGACCAGCTGGCAATTGATCCGGGTCAGGTGAGCTGTGGTTTTCTTTTGTTTTTTCCTTTATAGCCTGGGGGTCAGTCCAAATTGTAACCCACTCTCTTGCTCGGGTGCCGTTTGTTCCGTTCCCTGCTCGAACCTGATCCACGAACCTAAATTTAAATACCGACCGCTTGGGTCCCGGAGCAACTGACTGTTTATGGACTCGTCAGGGTAACGTTACGTAAAGGAAAGCGCCCCACGTTGGGCGCCCGAGGGTAAGGGGTAATAGATCTCTGGGTTGTGAGGGTAAGGATAAGGGCGGCGTCCCAATCCGAGGCCTACCCGGGAGACATTGGAATTATAAGTAAGGTTAGAAATATTATAAGGGCGTAGGACGCCAGGAGAGTACAGTAAGGTTCGGGTAGACAGCTGTGTAGGCGGGCGAGCCTCTCAGGAGTAGGTAGACGGCCGTACCTCGCGAGGCGGGCGAACCTCACGGGTACAAGGCTACGAGCCTCTCAAGAGTTAGGTAGACGGCCGTACCTCGCGAGGCGGGCGAACCTCACGGGTACAAGGCTACGTCGGTAAACTAAATTTTCCTAGGATGGGTAATAAGACTGTAAAGGCAGGTGAACCTCTCAGAAATACCCCAGCATTTTTCATGTTTAGGAGGTATGGCTATGACGCTGCGAGACCAGGGAAGTCATAGGTTGCGCTGACTAAGGATCTAGGTGAACCGTGGCCCGAAGGAGGGTCTTTTGCGCTGGAAAAATTGGACGCGTTGTATGGGGCATTAGAAAAGTTAGAACAGGACACGAAACACTTCCCGCATGACTATTGGAAAGTCTTTGGTTGGTGGAAGGAAGAAGCGATGAAACGACACGCAAGGTCGATACAGGCCAGCCTGGCCGGTGAGGTATCAAAACTCAAGGGCCTGAGGAAACAGGCGAATAAAATGCAGGATGAAGCGGTTAAAGAAATAGAGAGGCAGGCCAACGCGCGACTGATGCCGCTCGTTGAAAATCCAGACCCCGCGGTAGGGGAGGTAGTAACCAATCTACCCTCCCTCCCCCGCCCCAGACCTAAGCCCTGTCCCGGGGTTTCAGGCGCCACCTATCCTTTCTGCGCTCCCGCCACCACCTCCCTGCAACCCCGCTACCGTCGCGCCCCAGATACCCCCGGGGCCGATACCCCACGGCACGAAGGTCGTTACCCCCCAGAACCATCCGAGCCAGGGAAATCCGTTTGCACAGCTCGGGGCTACCGGGATAAATAACGGGACCGATATTGCAGGGTTCCCACCACCGATAGGACAGGATGGGTTATACCCCTCTCTGGTAGGCTGTAATGGGAACGAGACCTCACAAACTACCCCATTGGAATGTCAGGAAATAACAGGAAGGAAAACATTGTGCCCCTTACAAGTTATTGGAGTTAATGCTCAAGGTCAGGGGGTTCGAGAAAGGGTACCATGGAAAGAATCCGCTTTAACAGTAATGCGGGAAAGGATTCAACATTTGCTTATTGAGGACCCACGACAGATAGTGCCAACCATGTCGAATTGGTTTTTAGTTGGCGAGTGCGACTATCGAGACATAACCCATATGGGGGTATCCGTGCTCCCACCCAAGGTATGGGAAAGGGCTAGACAAAGAGCACAGTGGCCGATTGAGGATCCAAGGGCAGCAGGAGCGGGCCAGATAACACCAGTACAATGGGAGCAACTGAAGGTCCGGCTGCTAGAATCCATCGAGCTGGCGCTGTTGCCAGCAGGAGGTCCGGACTAGGGAAAAATCGGGGCCATAAAACAAAAGACAGGAGAATCAATTGGAGATTACCGGGAACGGTTGGAAAAGGCCATCGCGCGCTGGGGAGGACTGGGTCCGATGCAGCTGATAGGGCTACCCCAACCATTAGTAAACCAATATCTAATCGAGGGGCTTCGGCCGGCATTAAAGAAACAGGTACAGTCCGTCCTTTTCGGCTGGAAGGGAATGACAACCAACGATTTATGCGACAAACTGGAACAATGCCCGGGCTCCTCCTTAGAGGAGAAGAAGGATATTAAGGAGGAAATATTGCAAATGTATGTCCAGGAGAAACGGGCTCAACTTAATCAAAATAAAAAGGGGGATCGGAGTCAGAGCCACATACGCGATCAGTCCCAGAAGTGGGGGCCTGTCCGGGGTTATGAGGACCTCGGGAGGGGGGTTGGCCTTTCTATAGGGGCCAATCCCCCAACGGAGAGTGGGTCCACCATGAAGGCAACGACTGCGACGGTTGTACCGACCAAGACCATGGACGAATTAACATGGACGAGATAAGACAACAATGGACAATACCACCCCCTCTTCCCCCTCCTCCTCAAAACCCTCAAACTTGGACCGTACCAGGGCCCCCTCCCCAAATTTGGTATCCACCAAGACCCCTTCTCCAAACCCCTGGACCACCCCCCAATAGTAAGGTGCAGAATGGAGCGAGGGGGACCTGGGCCCCGCCTCGGGGTCCGCCGCAATGGCAACAAGTAAACCAGTCACAGTGGGGGCCGCCAGACCGACGGCTGGGCGGAAGGGGTGCCGTAGAGGGACGACCTATGCCCTCCGCACCGCCGGTTCCGCAGGAACCGTGCTTCTATTGCAAGCAGATGGGACACTGGAGACGTGATTGCCCAAGTGCTCGTAAGGGGTTTCCGCCCCAGGACAATAGAGGGGCCTATTGACGGGACGCCGGCGGGTCGCCTAAGGAGTGTCCTCTTATGACCATGACACCGGCAGAGGAACCGACCTTGACGCTGGACGTGGACGGCCGACAATTAGAGTTTCTTGCCGATACAGGCACGACCCGCAGTACAATTAACGAGGGGGCAATTGCCATCTTTGCGCCCCACGGCGAGGAACGTTCAAATAATGGGCGTTTCGGGCTTACCCCAAGCGCTTTCTATTTCGGAGGAAGTGCGAGTAACATGCGGCCCGCTGGAGGCTAAACATGCTTTTTTGATGACCACTACCGCCCCAACAAATTTGCTGGGACGGGACTTATTGTGCCGACTGGGCTGTCAAATTTCATGTACAGAACAGGGAGTTTTCGTAGATGTCGCGGAATCTAAACACGACTCGTTGATGATGGCATTGTCTCGTCCCGGCCCCACCACGTATTGGTGGCGCTTGGACGAAGGGGCTCTGGCTACTTGGACGCATATCATAGATAATGTGTGTTTGGACAGTCCAGTTCTGCGAGATTGGCTACAACTGCACCAAATTTCAATAAAACACTTAAAGGATAATCCACCCCATTGCACGGCGTATTACGATGCAAAGGGCGAGGACGAGGATTATCGAGAGAAGGTTAAGGAAAAGCTGGGCGAGCGCACGCCTCTACACTTATCACGGATATGGATCGGCCGTGAGGGTATAGGTATCGAGGTAACCCTATCCGCGAGTCAGCGTGCGTTGACCCAATACCCCGAAGGAGCGGCCGCCCATGTTACCCTCACTACTGCCAAGGGGTGGCCGCCAGAAAGTGTAGGTTGGATGGTGGGACGATTACAGGAAGTTCCCTTACAAGGTTATTGGTTTAAGAGGGGCCGCTGGACTGTGAGACGGCTCAATAACGATGAAGGGTTCTCGATTGACATTAAGACACAACTGAGGGATGGAGTGTTCGAAGAGGCAGAGTTGCCCCCTAAGGGCACCTATGCCATGAGGGCAGTGCTAACGGACCCGGGTGAGTCAGATTACCTCCTGGCGGAGGTGCCAGACAATTTATGGCCTCAGAGCAACGATGAGGTTGGACGAATGCGAGACGCCGAACCTTTAGTGATATCAGTGCAGCCGGGAATGCGCTTGCCAAACGTGAAACAGTATAAGCTACGACCCGAGGCCGACGTAGGCATAGCACCGGTAATTCAATCCCTGGTGGAGCAGAAAATTATCGTGGAAACTAACAGCCCATGTAATACACCAATTCTGCCAGTAAAAAAGCCGACAAAAGACAAATGGAGGTTTGTACAGGATTTAAGGGAGGTGAACAAGGTGATACAAGGCATACACCCACTAGTGCCGAATGGAGAGACCCTTATGATGTCAATTCCGCCGGACGCAACATATTTCACAGTTATTGACCTTTGTTCTGCGTTTTTCTCTGTGCCCATCGCGGCTGAGTCACAATACTTGTTCGCTTTCACCCATAGGGGGCGACAGTATACTTTGACAGTACTACCTCAGGGGTTTTCAGATAGCCCCACTCTGTTTTCCCGGGCGCTGCACCGCGACCTGGCGGATGTGGAATTGAAGGGAGGGTCAGTGTTGTTGCAGTACATTGACGATTTGTTGATTTGCTCCCCTTCTAAGGAGGCGTGCGAAAAGGATTCCATGGCCCTATTAAAGGCCTTGGCGGCCAAAGGCCACAAAGTAGGCAGACCAAAACTTCAATTTGTGCGGAAGGTTGTAACTTACTTGGGACATGCCATTTCGCATGGGAAACGGGAATTGGATGCTGGACGGGTGACCGCTATCATGGAGATGCCTCGCCCACGCTCGCAACGGCAAATGCTGCGCTTCCTAGGTATGACGGGATACTGCCGCACTTGGATACTTGATTTTGCGCTGCTGGCTAAGCCACTGTACGAGGCGACCAAATCAAACGCCCCGGACGAATTGGTATGGACGGATGAATTGAAGCGATGTTTCGTAGGGCTGAAAAAGGCGTTGGTCACGGCACCGTCATTAGGACTCCCAGATTATGCGAAACCATTTACCCTTTACACTCACGCCGTGGGAGGTTTCGCCCAGTCAGTTTTGACACAGACCCATGGGGATAAGGAGCGGCCGGTGGCCTACTTTAGTAAAAAGTTAGACCCGGTCGAACGAGGGTTTCCAGTGTGCCTGCAAGCCGTGGCAGCGGCCAGGTACGCAGTAGAAAGAACAGCGGACATTGTTATGGGACACCCAGTAACGCTACGGGTACCGCATTGCGTCACTTCACTGTTGTTACAGCGAAGCACACAGCATTTGTCTAACACTAGATTAATGCAATACGAATCCGCACTGATCACTGCAGCCAACATCACGATCGAACGTTGCACGACACTCAACCCAGCCTCACTGATGCCCACCCCTGAGGAGGGCGAACCCCATGTGTGCGCCGACGTTGTGCAGTTAGTCTCCACGGTGCGATCAGATTTAAAGGACAATCCCCTAGACTACCCCGACTGTACATTTTATGTTGATGGATCAGCTAGGCGCGCGTGGGACGGGTCCCTGTTGTCCGGGTACGCTGTGTGCTTGGATAGCGAGACGGTAGAAAGCGGGCGTCTTCCACCTACATTTTCCACACAGCAGGCGGAGCTGTGCGCCTTGACCAGAGCGTGCAGCTTGGCGGAAGGCCTTGCCTTCAACATTTACACAGATTCGGCCTACGCTCACGGCGTAGTCCACGATAAAGGGGCCATCTGGAAGATGAGAGGTTTCCTCACATCTGCCGGTTCAGTGATAAAGAATGGCGCGTTGGTAGAAGGGCTCCTCCGAAGCATTTTACTTCCCCGCGCTATCGCGGTAATTAAATGTCATGGCCACCAAAGGGCGGACACTGACGTTGCCCGGGGCAATGCAAGGGCGGACGAGGCGGCAGGAAAGGCCGCCAACCAATAGATAGAACGCAACATGCCGATGGTGACACGAGCAAAGGCGACATCTGCACAGATTGCTGACATACCGACTGTGGGACCACCCGCCACACCAACTAAGGACGATATCATAAATTTGCAAAGCGCTGCGCCGACGGCCGAACACGAGGACTGGCTCAAACGAGGGGCGATACGCCCTGGGCCAGGGGAAATGTGGACCCTTGAAGAGAAACCTATAGCACCCCAGGCCTTACTGCCTTGGCTGGCATGCATGGCACATCAAAATGGTCATGTGTGCCAGAGGAGGGTGATGGGACAGATAAACTACACTTGGGCGGCACCAGGACTGTCACGGATTGTATCCGAAGTGTGCCGATCGTGCGTAGTCTGCCAGCAACACAATAGAGGGGCGCCACCGAGACATGCACATGACGGGGGACGGCCCCCGCCAAGTGGGCCATTCGCAAATATCGAGTTCGATTTTACGGAATTGGAACCAAGCATGTCGTTTCGCTACGTGTTGGTAATCGTAGATACGTTCACCAAATGGGTCGAAGCCTACCCATGCGTCAAGTCCGATGCCCCGACAGTAGCGAAGCGCCTCGTGCGGGATTTTATGTGCAGATTTGGCATCCCCCAGATAATTTCGTCAGATCAAGGGGGCCATTTCACGGCGCAGGTGGTCAAGGGCATCCTGAAGGCGTTGGGCGTTAAACAGTCCTTCCATTGCGTTTACCACCCACAGTCATCGGGACTTGTGGAACGAACGAATAAGACTTTAAAGAATAAACTAGCGAAACTTTGCGCAGACACAGGCTTGAAGTGGCCGGAGGCTCTCCTGCTTGCATTGATGAGCATCCGTTCCACCCCGGGTCGCACTACAGGCCTTTCCCCCCACAAAATATTAATGGGACGACCTATGAGCTTGCCCGTCTCAGCACCAACGGACATGTCCACCCTTGCTTTGCCGGTGATGGATGACATGCTTTTGAGATTTTGCATAGGCTTGTCCAATGTGGCACGCAGCATCCATGCTCGAGTACGAGAGGCGCTGCCTGAACCAATAGGCCACGCCATCCACGACTTCCAAGCCGGCGACTGGGTGCTCGTAAAGCACTTCACCCGCAAAGCTGCTTTGGAGCCACGGTGTAAGGGACCATTCCAGGTGCTACTGGTCACACCGACGGCAGTCTTCTGCGAGGGTAAACCTTCGTGGATCCACGCCACCCATTGTAAGTTGTCCATTCCCGCACCACAAGTCACACAAGACACCGCACCTCACACTGCTGAAGACAATGCACCGTTTAGGGCACTACAGTCTCCTAAGGGCGGCGATGATGGTCATGGTGATGGGAATTCTGGGTAGCTGCCTCAAACCCCCTGCCAAAGATAGGCTCTTGCACTTTGAGCTATCGAGAAAGGACCTCCCCAAGTACCCAGGACACGACAACTATCCAGCATTTCCCCTCTACCCCGTCAAGTATATAACGGCTCGCTGGGGAGACAAAGTAGCGGTGAATTGCTGTAACTTGGAAACACACTTTAAGTGGTTATCTGCAAGATGGGTGGAAGCTATAGTGGTACACAATAAGACACCACAGGCACGCATGACAAGACCACGCCTAGTCCTGTCTAAGGTTAGGAAAGTGGACAATGGAACATACACTGGGCCCATTAGCAGTCGATATGCCCCAGGATATCGATGGGGCGAGGGCGTCGAGAATACTACCCTCTTAATGCATTATGCCCCCATTGGTCCGGATACAACAATGATATTTGAATGTGGAATATGGCCCCCTCGCACGCTAATCCCAAATGGAACTGAACCCTACTTCCGACCTAGTTGTGCCGCGTACGTCATTAAACCCCCTCCTGCCCAGAAAGTAAGAAGGAAGCCAGAGGAGAACACATACTGGAAGGTCGCAAGGCATATGGCCACAGTACAGAATAGGACACGGTGTTGGATGTGTATGCACCTTCCCCGCACCAGCACCGCAGGAATACCAATGGTAGTGTTACCCCTATCACTCAATGACTTGTGCTCGAAGCCACTAGACACCAAATGCATTAGTACAACCCTGACAAGCCAAGGTTCTGACGGAACCACGTGTAAACGAGTTTTTCAGTACTCCCCCCCCCATCCAGTCCCAACACTTTGAGGAACGTCCGGCGCCGGTTTGGGTCAAGCCGGCAAGGGGGGCCCTCTGCTTAGAAGGAAAGGGCCACGTAATGGTAGGCAAATCCGTGTGTAGAGATACCCTCCCCGCGGACCCTAGGGAAGGGAAACACAGGCTGTTAGTGAATGTTACAAGCTCACCCTTACATAACCTCACACACCTCCAGTTGGCATGGAGAGGGGAGAACGGGACAAACACTATCCCAGGCCTTCGCACTTGCATGACCACCCATTTAGTGGCTCCGCACGGGACCATGTTTGTATGTGGGAATAAAGCTTACCCGTATTTACCTGATAATTGGGGAGGAATTTGCTATTTAGGATCAGTTTTCCCAGAGATGGAAATGCGACAACACTTGCATAATATCACTGCACTCATAAGGACACAACGAAGCACCTATTGGCACGACGACGACACCACCACCTTACACGGCGCTGATTGGGAGAAAGCCGTTAGTTTCTTCTTCCCATGGGCTGGGACGGTCATGAACAGTTACCGCATCGACAAAATTGCGTTAATCTTAGAAAGGGTGGCCAACGATACTGCTACAGCACATGACGAAATGTTGGACACAGTTGTCCACCTGCGTACAATGGTTATGCAAAATAGGGTTGCGTTAGATATGCTACTGGCAGAACGAGGAGGGGTATGTGGGATAATTAAGGGTAAATGTTGTACTTTTATTCCTGATCCTTCACAAGGGGTCAGTGCTGCTATTATAAGGTTAAGAGAAAGTGCTCATATATTGACAAAGGATCGAATGGATCGGGAAGCCTCCCACCAGTGGCTTACTGACTGGTTTAAAGGATGGACGGGTACGATAGTAAAGTGGATATTGACCGCCTTGGCAATAGTCCTTGGAATCGTGGTTTGTTGTGTACTAATCAAGGCTTTAGTCCTTGCGTGTGTGAGGAAGTTTACCACAGGATGGACACTGAAGACGACACCAGAAAAGGCCATGGTGATGACCGACAAGCTGACCGTGGGTCCAGATGACACTCCGGCCGTCGACGTGACTGCAGATCGTGGATCCTGGAACGACGACCCGAACGAGTCACTGGGCCGCGACAATGAGATCTCCGCTTCTGAAGATTGTTCTTCCGTTGTTGATGTTACCGATAATGATTTTGATTACACAGTTGCGGACCTCAGAGCATTTCAGGCTGCCAGGACGCCGATTACTCTGGACCCCAACATGTCGCATGCAGACGCCAACGAGTACCTAAGGGAGACCTCTCGTTTTTTCTCGATGTGTAAGGCTATGACTGTTGCTGGCCGCCTACGCCGCAGGCCTAAGCCACCTGAGAATAATGTTACTGATGATGATTCCGATGATGATGTGGGCCACTTGCAAGGGTCCCCGACTGATGTTTATGTCTCGATGCAGGCTTTGCCTCTTTATGTTTCACGAGCTCACCTTTATGTCTCACAAGCTCACAGTGAGTCAAACGTCACTGACCCAATCCTGGATTTGGACCCAACTGCAAACCCGAGCCTGGATGGTGAGGAACTCAACATTGGAGATACTCTGAGTTCCGAATCTGATTGTCTTGAAGATTCGTCCATGGATAACGGCGGTGGAAGCAGCATCGCCTCGGACGACTTTGACTTTGACCCAAAGGAAGTTTCTCTCCCTCCTTTGGACCGTTATGCTTTGTTTTTTGGCCATAGGTTTAAGCCACCTGATACTGATGACGTTGTGTCTTCCCCAGATCACCAGCATATAAGAGACCTCATGAACATGAATATCGATTGAGCGCTGAAGATCTACAAGGATTTCACCTGGGGAAGCTTGGGCGAGCTCCTGTCGGGGGGGGGGGGGGGGGGGTGGGGGGCCTTGGCCGCACCTCTGTGGACCAAGGGTGGGTCGGGAGATCCTCCTGGGTGTGGACCCCGGCTGAACCAGAGGTCTTTGTTGTGGATCTGACACGCTATCCCATCTTCATGCCTCTACGGTCTCACATCATACACCCATCTACACCTGACTTACATCATACACCCACATACACCCACATACCCGTGGATCATCCTGCTGAGTGCGATGTGTGGTACTTTGGGTGCGGGACATGCTCACTGGGCTGCATTCGCGTGGTATGTTTAGTGAACCTTTTACACTGTCTATTTCAATACTCTCGGTGGATTTTACATACCATTTGACCACCCTGTCTTTACGGACTTACATTGCATACTCACATACAGATGCGAATCATCCTGCTGGGTGCGATGTGGAGTGCTTTGGGCACTACATGCTCACTGGGCTGTCTTCGCGTGATATGTTGAATGACTTTCCTGATTTGTTTTGTTTCTGCTTTGTTTGAAATAAAGGCCTTTGATTGGCTCGTAGATAACGTTGTATCTTAGATCCAAAAGGGCGGTATGTGGGGAGCTGTTATTCCCCTCCCCCTTTGTTAATTCTTGCTGCTCTACCAATTACCAAGCATAACCAATTATATGTTTTGTTTTGACTGATTGCTGTATTCTTTTAAAATACTTAGTCCTTTCTTGTGCATTGAGGATGTGTAATACCCTAATAAGGAGTTCTGTGCTTGTGAGCTCTTGCCCTGTATTGGCATAATCCCTTGTTCCCCTTTTGTGGCCTTGGTTGCAGCTGCTATCTCTCAGCCTCCCACAAGACTTTGCCAATATCCTGTAGGCTGACACATTTATGAGTGTCCACTCCCTTTGTACTTCCCCAACCCAAGTCTCTATACAGAAAGTTGTAAACATGTTGCCACATATTGCTGACCATCTCCTTATCTGAGCTAACCCATGAGTGGCCTTGGATGAACTTCCTTTAACTAACTGAACAACAGGATGGGACTAATGGTGGGGGGACCAATGAGCCCATTCTTTCTCTGTATCTTGTGAGCTAAAGCCACACCCTATATTCTTTATATATAGCAAGTTTAAATCGAATTACTTCAGAGCACCTTGTTGTAGTGTTGGTCATTCCGTGAGCTTCAAGCGACATTGTGTTTTCCGCAAGCTTGTGTAAACGAGTTCTAATAAATATATCCGTTGCTCCTTTCTCTGAGTCCTCTGAGTCCCAAGTTCTAAGTCCCTTTCCGACATATGTATATATAAGGAATATTTTTGTGGAGTTCTACTGTAGCTTTCTGATGTGAAATGTGACACACCAAAATTAATCTTACATGATCCCCTGAGTTGATTACACTAATTAACGACAAAGAATCCCATGTTTCCCATGTTTCTTTCCGGAAGAATTCCCATGTTTCTAAACACGTGCCATTTTAAGGTGCATAGAGCAGTTTAATAGGTCCTTCCATGGCATGACATTCCGATTGCAAATTAAATAACAAAAATAATACCAACATCCTAACAAAGCTAAATGCCAACAAAAGGTAATTCATAGTGGAGCTTTCCAATGTGGAATGTGACACACCAAAATGATCATCTCCTGAGTTGATAATTAACTACAAATAATCTGGAAGAATTCCCTTATTTCTAAACTCACGCCATGTTAAGGTGTATAGAGCAGTGTTTATTAGATCCTTCCATGGCATGGCATTCTAATTACTGAATACATAACAACTAGAGCAATGTGACTGTGTCGCCAATATGCCTCCGCAAAGTCCCACAACAGGTAGATGCCCTCATTCACTGTCCTAAAAATAAACAAGTTTCATTTAAATCCCTTCAGCTGTTCTCTAGCATTACATTTTCACCAGCCATGACAGGTTTCACATCTATCGGTGAAGCAGTTTCAGAGAAGGGATTCTTTTTAAATATCGGCTTTCAAGCTAATATGGTTGCCATACCACATGACAAATGACCTTAAAAAAATGTACACTCTGCATATGTATGGGTAGGGGATCAGTGGATCACGTTTGTGAAGTTTCGCGTTGATCACATAATGTTCGTTTTTTCTATCCAAGATGACTGCCAAACCACATGACCTACAATGTCATCATTTTCAAACTATATGTAACAATGGTATTACATGGTATTTGTAAAGATTCGCATCAATAGGGTAAGCAACTTCAGAGATATAATTATTTAATATTTTCCTTCAATCCAATATGGCTGCCGAACAATTTGACCTATGATGTCATAAATGTAATATTTCAATTCAAATGGGTCACAGATAATGTGCATGCAATTTCTGATTTTTAGGATAAGGAATTCGGTGAAAACATTTTTGGCTGGTATACCACTTCACCTATGATGCCATCATTATCATGCTTTTGTTCCCCATTGGGAGTACTTGACAATGTGCCAAGTTTCAAATTTTTCCATTCAGCGGTTTTCGAGAAAAAAGAAAAACTTTTTTTTTTTTGCATTTCATCCAAGATGGCTGCCATACCACGTGACCTATGACATCACAATTATCATAAAAAACATTCTGCATGGGTGTCACTCCTATCCTGAAAGTTTTGTCTCAATTGGACTTCTTTTTTTTTACCCAGGTAGTCTAGTAGGAAGACTAGGTCCCCCTGCACCCCCCGGAGATATACTTCTAATCAGTGTTTCTAGATTGGAAAAAATGTGTAGAAAATGACTAGCTATGGCCCCAAGCTGAAATAATGTCCCACATACCATTTTTATGCAAATTACTGCTGCAAATTTTATGCAAAATTATGCAAATTTTATGCAAATTTTTGATGAGGAGTAGAGTTGAGGGGTCTTTGAGGGCTTCATCGAGGTGCTCTCGGTTGCAAGACTGGGTCATTCTGAGAAGCACAGCAGGGTCAGAGATCATGATGTTCTCCTCCTCAGTGAATCTCTCCATCAACAGCCTCTCCATTGCCTCACACACTGTTTTGAGGCAAAAGAGGGACTTTGCGTAGGCCTTTCCACTGAGAACACCTTTGAGAGATCCACTTGTTACTAGTTGTGCCTCAAAGAGAATCTCTGCATATCCAGAACCACGCATCTTGTGTCCAGTGAGCATCCCGATGTAGTTCATGGATGTGTGGAAGGGTCCAATCGTTACTACATGACTAGCAAATTCATTTGGCCAGCGCCAGATGATGGGAAGGGCTTTCATGCAGACACCCAGATCAAATGTATTCAGGACCCATCTCTGACCCACCTCAGCAGTTGCTGCCTCGGAACGCTTCAGTAGCTCACGAACAACTGCGTTGTCTGTGATCGGTTGGTGGATAGGCGTGCAGTAGTCGACTGTTGATTTGCTGGGTGGGGGAGAACCAGTTGCAGAGGTGAAACCCCCTAGCCCAGGCACAGGCTGCAGGCCATTGCCATGCCATGCAGGCACCAGGCACAGACCGATCACAGACAACGCAGTTGTTCGTGAGCTACTGAAGCGTTCCGAGGCAGCAACTGCTGAGGTGGGTCAGAGATGGGTCCTGAATACATTTGATCTGGGTGTCTGCATGAAAGCCCTTCCCATCATCTGGCGCTGGCCAAATGAATTTGCTAGTCATGTAGTAACGATTGGACCCTTCCACACATCCATGAACTACATCGGGATGCTCACTGGACACAAGATGCGTGGTTCTGGATATGCAGAGATTCTCTTTGAGGCACAACTAGTAACAAGTGGATCTCTCAAAGGTGTTCTCAGTGGAAAGGCCTACGCAAAGTCCCTCTTTTGCCTCAAAACAGTGTGTGAGGCAATGGAGAGATTCACTGAGGAGGAGAACATCATGATCTCTGACCCTGCTGTGCTTCTCAGAATGACCCAGTCTTGCAACCGAGAGCACCTCGATGAAGCCCTCAAAGACCCCTCAACTCTACTCCTCATCAAAAATTTGCATAAAATTTGCATAATTTTGCATAAAATTTGCAGCAGTAATTTGCATAAAAATGGTATGTGGGACATTTTTTCAGCTTGGGGCCATAGCTAGTCATTTTCTACACATTTTTTCCAATCTAGAAACACTGATTAGAAGTATATCTCCGGGGGGTGCAGGGGGACCTAGTCTTCCTACTAGACTAAGGTTGCTGAGAAAAACGAGACTTAGCCCGTACGGACGGACAACCCGAAAACATAATGCCTCCGGCCACCTTCGAGGGCGGAGGCATAAAAAGAACGATATAAACATCGTAACAAAGCATATATTAATTAATACTTACAATATTAACAACAATAATAATATTAGTATAATTTGGCAATGATAATAATGAACGTATAATCCCACTACCAATCTCCACCCTCCTCTCCCCACCGCCACCCTGGCCCAGTGGCCCACACACATCTGGGGCACACTTAAGACTCGCGGACCCACAAGTATTATAAAAAGAAAAGTACATGTATGCAAGTCTGTGCATTTATATTATGTTACCTTTTCTGACGTGGTGTTTCCTGTTATGAGTCACTTGGTGAATTTAACTTAAACTCGAACTTCGATCAATTAAATAGTATTTTATTTTCTGCCATGTTGACGCCATACCGATATATGGTCTTAAAACACCGCAAAATGATAACCCATTGTGCTCTGTATTTTCAACACCACTTTAAATGGGGCGGTAAAGTCTTGCTCTCAGCATTCCAACTTTTGGAAAATAAATTCACCCCTACCCCCCTTAAAAATCCTGGTGTACGGGCTTGCATATTACCTCATTTTGCTCTACAAGACAAACATCTCAAAGAGCAAGAGAGCGAAGTGGTAAATATGTGAGATAATGATAAGGAAAGAAGAAAGTGATTGACAGCAAGCTTTGCCAAAATAAATCCACAAAAAAAACTCTCACAATTTTGCTTTTTCCCTTTAGAGTGTAGTCTGGCCCCTATAGGCACATAGCTGCAGCCGTTCCGAGTTGGACTGTGCACGAGAACACTGGTCCCATAACTGTTGGGGGCACCAGTGAAGTCTGGCTGGAATTTATGTACCTTGTACCACCACTCCCCTCTTCCCCCTCCATGCCCTTGACGGTTGAATACGACTTGAGGAAAGGATTTTGTTGTGAATTGATTAAAATAACCTCGGTTCCCATTCCGAGAACTGGTCAACACCACAAGAAAAATCCTTAAAGACATAAATGAGAGATGACCAGAAATTATATTACACAGGAAGATGAGCCAGGGTAGGATTTTTGGATGAGGCTACCTTTTTGTTGAAAGAAAAAATCCACAAAAAAAACAAAGCAGAAACAGAACATTGTCTAACATCCATTTTAAAAGATTGCAATGCTACTCAAAAAGGTAAAACTCGACACTATTATGATAATTGGATGGAAATAATTGTATGCTCAATAAGCTCCAAACAGCATATCAATTTTTCTTCACCTTTTCAATTCATTATACAGGGTGTATGTAAAGTCACTGTGCACTGGATTACTTTTATTATATTAATTTTATTATTATATTTTCCTAATATATATATATTGTTGCGGATCTCGAGCCCGTCGACGTACTGAGGGGGGATTAAGCCCTGCTCCCCCTCGAGCTTCGAGTCCACGAGGCCGCTACCCACTCTACACTCGTGGGGGCGGATTGCTGAGCAATTCCAACCACCAAACCCGCAGCGAGCGCGTGGAAGGGTTTCCGGTCACAACCCGAGTACCTTCGATACACACGCCGCCGCGAGTACGGGGGCTGGACCTCACACGAGTCACGCTGGTCTGATACGCCCGAGCGGTTTGCGTGTCGCATAACTCGTGCCGTTAATTACTATGAACCCGATCGAGCGGTTTTATCTCATGCAATGTGAGGCCAATGGTGAAGGGACGAAAACGGCCAAGTTGGAAACAAGCACAGGTTTATTCACAAATGTACACTGGTGAGAGAAAAGGGACACAGAAGAGAAACTTAACAGTACTTACTTACGTTTCCCAGACAAGGGCCCTCTGACTCGTTCGGGGAAGGGGAGGAAGAAGAAGACGTGCACGAAGCGTGGCCGCTTAGTGCAGTTCGCCCTGGACGGCTCGTTGGGCGTTTCCCCTCGAGGGTGTTCGCGGTAGGGACGTCGGCCTCAGTCGTGCATGAACGGGAATCCACGCAGCGTGTCCCGAAGCCAGCGAGACAAAGCGCACGTGCAGGGAGTCCAGGCAGGGAGATCGTCGGAGTACAGGGCCAACGAGAGAGATTGTCCCGCAAGAGCCTGAATCCCAAGAGAGCTAGGGCAAAAGAGAGACCAGAGCAAGGGAGAACGGGGGGCAGCAGAGAGAGAGAGTTCGGGGGTCCGGGCCGGGTCTTATATCCCCCCGGAGCCCCACTAGAATGTTCCACGGGCCTCCACTGGCCGCCGGGGGTCACGTGTCTTGATAGCCCCTCATCAGTTACTCCCCTTAGTTCTCATTGGCCGCCGTTGCTGGCCACTCTCCTTTAGCTCTCATTGGCCGCAATTGTTGGCCACTCCCCTTTAGCTCCCATTGGCTGTTTGCTGCTTTCCAGCCACGCCCTCCGACTCCTCCCTCGACTTGTCCTCGGCCCACCACATGTCATTCCAGGCCCAATGAGGCCTACCCTTACTTACCTGCCTCAACGTATACTAACACTGGGAAGGAGACTATACTTCACATTTAATTAGAAATAACTGGCTAAGCGAGGCTACATGTTGTACAACTAACTAAAGGGGGGGGGGGGGGGGGGGGGGGGTTGCCTTTATTTACAAAACCACAACAATATATATATATATACTTTTCAGTTCCCTTGTTATTGAAGATGTTATCGAGGGAAGAGCATGTGTTGCTGCTTGAACATGTCTTACGTGAAGGAGGGATATACACAGTGGAGGTGCAAAGATTCTTTTGAGAGCACTTTCCATTAAATAAATTAGGGGAGAGGCAGGTTAGTTGATACAATAGGTTAGTTGATACAACCTTCCTCCTTGCCCTCAGAAATGAAACCTGTGTAAATGCTGCCCTCTGTTGTTAGCTAGTTGCATTACATATCATTGAGAAGTAGGTCAAGAAGTTACAGACAAAGAAAGGGTGTGATTCTCAAAAAAAAACCTGATTTGTGTCCTCCTGAATAAAAACGCCAACAAAAGGTAAGATCATTTATTGTGATAATACTACATAGAATTCACAGGAGTTCTCATTGGTTGATTATACCTTGTGAAAGTGGCGCTGCTTTGATTGCCAGGATAATACACATAAGCATGTGGGCAACATGTGTTGCAAAAAAACCCATGGATGGGTTAGATGATACAGTCTGAGTATGTTAGTTGATACGCGTATCAACTAACCCGACCGACATGTAAAAACCAACCCATTCTTTTTTTTTTTTTACAAGACAATGCTGTAGCCATTTGTAACTGGGCTTCATACATCATAATATATGTAGGCTTATATAGCCTACACTGTACATCTTTAGAATATAAGAGTTGTGTCCATCTGAGTTGTGAATCTTGTTCCTTTCCTGATATTTGATGCTTGCCGATTCATTTGCTTGACAGATCTTTTTTTCTCTCTCTAACTTAACCTTCAGCCCTATTGTTAGATATACTTTACATTACCTATGTATACATAGCAGGTATACAACTGAATAAATAACAAACAAACAGCTTTAATTAACAGTGCTCATTGACTCTGAAAATACCATTAGTACAAATATTATACAGAAATGATGGTATGTAGCCTAGTTTGATGTGTATCTGTAATTCTGTGCATGATAATTTGTTACCATTGGCAGAAATACCATGTAAATCGATGTATCATCTAACTCATTCACCATGTAAATCTATGTATCATCTAACCTACCAAGGTGTATCAACTAACACACTTGGTCAGGTCAGATGATACGTTTGACAAACAGTTTTTTGTGAGCCACCATTCAAAGTTTGACAATGCAGCAGATCTGTCATGCTTCACAGATATGTACAAGACCCTGATATTTCTTTTGGACAATTCATGAATCCTGTCAAGCTAACAATCTTCATTATAGGCCAACATAACTGAAAAGTGTATCAACTAACCTGCCTCTCGCCTACCTTCCACTGCACAGTGACCTGTGTGATGCTTTGCCTCAGCATTATCATTATTATGACAAACCGAAAGAGTTCCCAGCCAGTTGTAGTTTTCTCGTCATAAATTACACACACACACACACACACACACACACACACACACACACACACACACACACACACACACACACACACACACACACACACACACACACACACACACATATTGTTACGGATCCGGGGGACGGCACTCCCCTTACCGAGGGGGGGGGGGGGGTTAATCCCCTCGTCTTTTTAAGCTGGCCGTCCGACCGGTCCTGGGGGTATGACGTCACGCCCGGTCAGCGCTGAATAGGGTAGTAGGCCAATCCTTCCTATGACCTAAGTACCAGCGCCTTCCGGTACGCGAGGACATACTCCAGCCTGAGCCGCAGCGTAATTGATGGATTGCGCCGAGCGAAGCGAACCGCGACGCGGGCCGTTAACAAGAGACTAAACCCGATTGTAAGCGGTTCGGCCGAAATCGTGCCACAGATATTCAATAGGGAAAACACGAAGATGATCGGATGAGAATGAAAACCAAAGAATAAGGAGGAACAGGTATTTATTAACTACTATGCAAAACCCAAAAAACCAAAGGAGAACAAAAGCAATATACAGAAGAAGAAGAAGACACAGCGCAATTCTTAAACAGGCTTACTTATACCAACAGGACAATACAGACAGACTCACACGAATAGGTAATTTGCAGGCAGGAATGAATGGCTGGAAGGAGAAGGTTCAGGTGGGACAACAGGGCAGGAAGGTCCGGGCAAATGCGCAGCAGAGAGGTCCGCTCCAGGTTCACAGTTCGGAGCGGCCAGCCGGCGGCCTCACGTATACAGCTTACACGGCAGGGGCTTCCTGCAGCAGCTCCGCGCAGCTCGTCTCTCCTGCCTTCTCACCGACTCTCCAACTCGTACCTTCTCTGTCGAACTCTGTTCGTGCCCCCTCACTCATGAACCTCTCCCGCGTCTCTCGTGGGGGCCTTGCGCCAAGGGTTTTATATCCACGCCTTGGAACCCTCTCGAACCTACCAGACGTTTCTTGCCACGCCCTTGGAACCCTCTCAAACTCTCCAGATGTTTCTTGCCACGCCCTACCAAGCCATGCCCACCGCGCCCTGGTTGGTCGTTAGGGGCTCTCTGGCTCCACCTTTGATGATGAGGTGGTGCCACGCCCGTGCTCTGGCGGCTCCTCCCTATTCTTCTCCGATCCTGGCCTCGTGGGCAATGGAGTTTTGGCGGTATAATGCCAACGAAACAGCCCAACTGTCACTGGCACCTGGCAGAGGCGATTGGGGAAAATTGCAAGGGGATCTATCTTATTTAATTGATGCAACGTAGAGTCAACTATTGGCAACACATCCTTACCTGAAACACATACTCATGAAATAATTAAAGAGAGATCCTAAAGTGTCCTACGTGTTGCTCGTGGACTAACTAAGGTGCAATCTTTAATTAACAGCCAATTAAGGGGAAATGTACACAGGAGTCATTTATAAGGGAATTTACTACTAAATTTACATGTGAAGGTTCTAAAAACCGTAACACAGCACCCTCATTCATCACGGCACGTCTCGGGCTGAAAAAAAACTTTAACTTAATGTGACACGCAGGTGTAATACCCCTCTACTATTAACCTTGCCCTTGAGTGCGACCGTTTTAAAACACAATTAAGTATGTCCCGCCTGCTACGTTGCATCCTGCCTAACAGATTTACACCCACAGGATAACCGAATTGCGGAATTATTTTCAAACTATACATGTACGGTGGGGAGCATTATTTACAAGTGACATTATTTTGACTATTTACAAAACTGCAAACCCAGGACCTGTCATTTTTTGGAAAACAGAGAGAATTCTGCGGGAGGGAGGAAAAAAACATGCACTGCATCGATACACCACCTCTACATGCCCAGGGATGCAGAATTGATATTGTAATGCATCCCCTAGCATGCAAGCACCAAAGCACCAATAAGCACCATCCAGTGCTACATTGCATACACAATAAAAACAAACTGATGGTCTTCTTCTTGTCAGCTCCCTCTGCTGGCCGTTGTCTCTTCCAGATGTTGTCGTTCTTGGTGTTGTTGTTCTTGCTTGCGGCCTATTTGATGATAATAAAGAAAAAAGGCACACAACCCGTCCGTTTTTTTAAAATTATGGCCCGCAGGGGCCAACGATGGTGGTCCACCTGCATGGCTTGGTGCCACCTCACCGAGGTCCGCAAGCGAAGATTTCTGGCCACAATGGCCGGTCCCAGCAGAGGGGTCATGCCCCAAAACGTGGGGTCAATCAGTGGTGCTCGGCCACAGTACCGTGGTCCATAAGTGCGGTGCTTGGCGGCAAGACGTGCGGTCCATAAAGTGGTGCATCGATCCAGGCAGCTGGCGGCGGGAATGCGGGCGCACAGATGCGGCTCCCGCACGCTCTCCCTCAGTGCCCAGAGAGCACGGTCCATAGGTGGGGAGGAAGACAAAGCAGAGTCAGCGATGGGTAAGGGCGCAAGGGTACACATCAATAAAGGCAATGCAGAGGTGAGGTGTGCCTGGAGATCGAGCGGAGAAAGCTCGTCCCTAACGTACATCACCCCCCCCCCCCCCTGTCACCTACTCTACCCTCGCCCCTTACCCCATATTTACACAACAATTGACAAATTCATCTCGTCTTCCCCATATCTCCCCTAATCCAAATTCGTACCAATCCCAATGAAACCAAATTTGCCATCACTCAATTCATCATCAATCCCTCTTAAGGAGGAAGAGATGGAACCACAACACAATGTCACACCCACGTCATGATGCGTCTTACACTCCAAACATTTGCAACACAAAAATAAACAAACCATGGCATGGCGTGGAGCACTGCCGTCACCTCCGGTGAGTGGGTGTAGATGGTGCGAGGAGATTTTGAATCCTAACTACTTTCTAAATGACATTAACACACTTTACTCTACCCGGGGTCTTTCCCTGCAAAACCATTAGCCGTCTTACACGATGCGGTTCTAAAAACCGAACTCCCATTGACCATCTGTGGCGCTCACCAATTTTGGGTCTCACTCCCCCGATTCAACTCCCTGTGCCTTTGCACAATTTCAGGACTGGGTCGTGTGGCTCCCCTAGCAGGTCTACTCACCTGCACACCTCCGCCACTGCAGTTGCCTCCGAGCTTACCTGCTCCTTACCCTAACCTATCTAACTGGGGGAAGGCTCTCCCTGGCACTCACCCCCTCGGTGCCCTCTCTGGCACTGGGCTACCCGGGTCCGTCCTCCGGATCCTCGGGCCCCATTCACAACTCTACCGGCTCCCAGAGCCCACCTGCGGCCTCACCTGGCCGACATCCTCACAGTGGCGGAGTGCCCATTTAACCATACACACTAACAGGCCACACGCCCAGCCATTTCCACGTCACTAATGCACCCATCTAAACACCATTCTACCACACGCACCACAGATGCCAATATCCACCACAATTTACCTACCGCCTCTACCTAACTCTTAAACTACCCTCCCCGGGTATTCGTGATAGGGGTCCATCTTCCCCATCCACTCCCTTCGCACCAACCACTCCACTCCACGTTCTCCACCATACTCACTCCACACCATCCATTCCATACTCCATGTATCCCAGACCATTCATTTCATCCAACCATTCTCCGTACACCTGTTCACTTGCACACCTGTGCTCACACACACCTGGTGGCTCTTGCACCCTCCTTTCCTCCCAGGCTTCTTCATTCACTACAATGCCATTCACCCACACTCACAAAACTCTGCGCAATACTCTTTCTACACACACACACAGCATCATCTGATCTAACTACTCCCTTCTAAAACTCGCGCTTCCCAGTCGCCCCTTATATTATTGCGCTCCCTCGTCATTATCATCCAACTAACCTACTTACGTCCCCTACTACAGGTACAATGTCACTACTTAATTCTACCGTTACCTATTGTCATCTTTCTAACTCCTATCAATAACCTAACCCTCCCTCGGCGAGCTTACACTGCCAAACCCCATAATCTATATCTCATGTGCCCGGATGATGTGAGGGATGGCAGATTTGCCATCCTCCCACATCGGGCATCTCCCACTATTAATTTTGCCCATCCAATTTTTCTGCCAATCAAATTTGCCAATCATTGGTGCCAATCCAATTTGCCAATCCAATTTGCCAATCATGCCAATCAATTTACCCATCAAATTTTGCCGATCAAATTTCACTACCTATCACATGTCCATTGAACTTGAGCCTCTCGGTGCGTCATTCCATTTTCAAAGCTCGGCTTCGCAAAGCCGAGCGATGAATGCGGGTGGTTCGTCTACTGCGGTTGTGTCCATCCGGCATTCGGTTCAGGGGAGGAGGTTTACTCGGCCCGAGATTCCAAGGTCCACCTCGGCGCGGAGCCTTTCGGTCTCCCGCCCGATGGCCCAATCTCGCCCGGCCGGAACGCCGCAACCACAAGGGGTCGCCGTCCCAACCCTTCCTACCTTCCCTTGAACCGGGCCGCCCGCTCCGCTTAGCAGAGCGCGGACGCGACCGTGCAGGGCCAGGCCCGGATCGTGCATGACGCTCCGAAGGAGCGACGCAGCACCAATCCCCGCCGGCTCCCGCAATACCCAAAGCCCGGCACGGACCGAGAGCTCGCATCGGTTAAACGTCGGTCTAACCGCTATCCCGTTTAACGTCGATGCTCCCTCGACATGCTCACACCACCCGTTCCTTTTTACATTTATCAACCCCGGCGGCTCAGCGCCTCTCATGCATTCCACACACTCCATCCATTCCACCACCGCACTCCCTGTTACACACCACACCTCTCGCGCACCTTCTTGCGCACATTCTCCCGGTACGTACTCCGTACCACTCATGGGGGTGCACTCTTGCATCCACCCACTCATGCGCTCTGATGTGCTCTCCCGCACCACGCCACAACCAACTCAGGTGTGCGTTCTCGCACACTCTCAACCATTCCAAGCGTGCATTTTCACACCCGCTCCACCACCAACTCGCCCTCCGTGTCACACTCCGTACACTCTGTTTCACTCATACCCTCCGACATGCATTCGCTCTCGCACTCAGTATCACTCCCACACTTTGTAACACACTCACTCTTCAACGCACACCTTTTCCTCACACGCGTGCCATTTTCTCTCACACAGCGCCCAACGGACCTCCCACAAACGCCCGCGGTACACTGGGATCCCAAGCGCGCGAAAAGAACATCCTCCTACTAACTCTCCCCGCACAATATACAGCACGACTCACCTGGGCGCTTCTTCTCCTTCGCTCCAACACCACCTGCAAACTTTCATTGGTGTTAATAAGCACAGCATCATGATGCGAATCCAGACTTTGTGCATTTTCCATTTCTCCCTGCCGCGAGTGCTTTTCTACATCTGCGGTCTCTCCAATTCCAATTTCCACTACTGCTTCGAATGATTCGGACTTAATTTCTTTTTTCTTTCCCTCGACGAGCGCTGGTCCGAATAAACTTTTCTCTCCTACCTCGGCGGTCGCCGGCTTTCCCATACCCCGGGTCGCGATTTCTACCCCGGTCCAGTTACCTGTGCTTTGCTCCAACTCGCTCAATCCACGCTCCTCAACTCGCGTTACCTCATCGCGTACCCTCGCAACCCTTTCGCCCGATCCGCGGTCCGTCTCAATGTCCTTCCCCAATGCTTCCATGTTACCCCTGGATTCCTCCCTTTTTGACTCTGCCCTCAATTTTTCCGTATCCTTCCTCAATCCCCCAAATTTGGTTTCCCAATCATTTCTCAAGTCATTTCCCAATTGCTCCCTCCCCGATTTTATGACTACCAGTACTTGCGCCAAGAAGCTCTGCAGGTCCACAACCCCTACTTGCGCAGCGGGCGTGGCCCTCGTCGCCCCGTGCGAGGCGCCGCCATCCTGTGCGCCTGAAATCCCCTCTGCCGCATTCGTATTGCTTTCCTCCTCTCTCTCTCCCAACTCCTTCCTGGGGTCCTGGGTTACCTCCAAACCCTCTTCTTCTACCCCCACCGGCGTCCGACCGCCTTGATCATCCATGGCACGATTTAATTTCGGATATTAATAAAAATTTCGGCCGCTCCAAATTTTGACCAAATTTTTCCGATGGATTAAAAATTTGGTTCGGGTCCAAATCCCACACCCAGACACCAATTGTTATGGATCTGGGGGACGGCACTCCCCTTACTGAGGGGGGGGGGGGTTAATCCCCTCGTCTTTTTAAGCTGGCCGTCCGACCGGTCCTGGGGGTATAACGTCACACCCGGTCAGCGCTGAATAGGGTAGTAGGCCAATCCTTCCTATGACCGAAGTACCAGCGCCTTCCGGTACGCGAGGACATACTCCCACCCGAGCCGCAGCGTAATTGATGGATTGCGCCGAGCGAAGCGAGCCGCGACGCGGGCCGTTAATAAGAGACTAAACCCGATTGTAAGCGGTTCGGCCGAAATCGTGCCACAGATATTCAATAGGGAAAACACGAAGACGATCAGACAAGAATGAAAACCAAAGAATAAGGAGGAACAGGTATTTATTAACTACTATACAAAACCAAAAAAACCAAAGGAGAACGAAAGCAATATACAGAAGAAGAAGAAGACACAGCGCAATTCTTAAACAGGCTTACTTATACCCACAGGACAATACAGACAGACTCACACGAATAGGGAATTGCAGGCAGGAATGAATGGCTGGAAGGAGAAGGTTCAGGTGGGACAACAGGGCAGGATGGTCCGGGCAAATGCGCAGCATAGAGGTCCGCTCCAGGTTCACAGTTCGGAGCGGGCAGCCGGCGGCCCCACGTATACAGCTTACACGGCAGGGGCTTCCTGGAGCAGCTCCGCGCAGCTCGTCTCTCCTGCCTTCTCACCGACTCTCCAACTCGTACCTTCTCTGTCCAACTCTGTTCGTGCCCCCTCACTCATGAACCTCTCCCGCGTCTCTCGTGGAAGCCTCGCGCCAAGGGTTTTATATCCATGCCTTGGAACCCTCTCGAACCTACCAGACGTTTCTTGCCACGCCCTTGGAACCCTCTCGAACTCTCTAGATGTTTCTTGCCACGCCCTACCAAGCCATGCCCACCGAGCCCTCGTTGGTCGTTAGGGGCTCTCTGTCTCCACCTTTGATGACGAGGTGGTGCCACGCCCATGCTTTGACGGCTCCTCCCTCTTCTTCTCCGATCCTGGCCTCGTGGGCAATGGAGTTTTGGCGGTGTAATGGCAACGAAACAGCCCAACTGTCACTGGCACCTGGCAGAGGCGATTGGGGAAAATTGCAAGGGGATCTATCTTATTTGATTGATGCAACGTAGAGCCAACGATTGGAAAGAGAGGTCCTAAAGTGTCCTACATGTTGCTCGTGGACTAACTAAGGTGAAATCTTTAATTAACAGCCAATTAAGGGGAAATGCACACAGGGGTCATTTATAAGGGAATTTACTACTAAATTTACATGTGAAGGTTCTAAAAACCATAACTATATATATATATATATATATATATATATATATATATATATATATATATATATATATATATATATAGATATATATATATATATATATATATATATATATATATATAAATATATATATACACATATACATATATATACATATACATATATATATATATATATATATATATATATATAATATATATATATATATATATATATATATATATATATATATATATATATATATATATATATATATATACATACAGTCGGACCCCGATATTCACGGAATCCGTGTATTTGCGGTTGATAAAATGTGACATGTTTCTCTATTTACGGAAAAATGTCCCGTAAATTCGCGGGGTTTTTTTCTATTCGCGGCCGTGTTCCGCGAAATCACGTTTTTTTTTTCAAATCGTGGCCATGCTCCATGAATTCGCGGGGTTTTTTTCGATTCGCGGCTGTGCTCCGCAAATTTGCAGGTTTTTTTTATCTATTCGCGGCCGTGCTCCACGAAATCACGTTTTTTTTCCTTCAAATCGCAGCCGTACTCTGCGAATTCGCGGGTTTTTTCTATTTTCGCGGCCGTGCTCCGCGAAATCACGTTTTTTTTTTCAAATCGTGGCCGTGCTCAGTGAATTTGCGGGTTTTTTTCTATATGCAGCTGTGCTCCGCAAATTTGCAGATTTTTTTCTATTCGTGGCCATGCTCCGCAAAATCGTGGGTTTTTTCCCCTATTCGCAGCAATGTTCCACGAATTCGCGGTTTTTCAGGGGTGCAAAAAGAGAATTTCATGAGTCGATAGCTTGACACATTTATAAAACCAATCTTTCACCAGCCATGCATAAAGCAGCTGGGCATACGCAAAAAAAACGTCTTCTGCGAGCCGCAGGCATGACCTGCATATACTGTACATTCACTGTGTTATTTGCGTTTTCATGGCTTTCGCGGGCGTGAGTGAATTTTAGAGTTTAGGAGTGGAGGGGTGAGAGTGGAGTTTAGGAGGGGAGGTGTGAGGGGGGAGTTTAGGAGGGGAGGTGTGAGGGGGGAGTTTAGAAAGTGGATGATTAATGAAAAATGAACATTTATTACAAACTGGGTTTAATGTGATTTTCAAGTCAGAGATCTGTTTGAAAACGATAGAGGAGGGGTGGAATGAAAGTGAGTTTAGAGAATGTAGGGAGGAAGAACTGTGATAGATTGAATTTTTTTTTGAAGAGGAAATTGAAAAAAGCCTTTTAAATTGGAAGAAAAACAGCGTGTTGTAATAAACCACTGAACAAAACACTGCAGGGGAAAGTTTAAACATATTTAAATAATATTTAAACAAAACCGTGAAAAACAATCTGGGAAAAGTACCCAAAGTGAGGGCGTGGATCTGAGAAAGAAGCAGGATTGGTTGAATGAGTATGGAGGAAACTAGAGTTGTGAAGATGAGTATCGGCTGAGAGGTATAAGAAAAAGGAGATAAAGGGGGCGGAGCGAGACAACAAGCATGTGGTCCGCCAAGAGAGAAGGAAATCATAAGTAATTTTTTGTTTAATTTTTTTTTTTTTTGGATTGAAAACATTCGACAAAGGGTAAGGTATTCGGGGGAGTTAGGGGGAGAAAAGAAAATCAAAGAAAAAAAACAATACAGCAAAGGAAAGAACTTAAGTTAACAAAATACCGACTTTGCGGGAGGGGGGAGGGGGAGGGAGCCCAGAGGGACCAGATAGTGGTTAAGATTAGTTTTCCCCCAGTATGTGATTGCCCTCGGTGGTTTTTTCCCTATGTTTTTGCAATTACAACAAGGCTGGCCATAAAAACCCTCGTTACAACAACAACAATAACAACAATCATCCATTAACCAACCATAACCGGCAGAATTGCCGACAGAAGCCCGAACGTTCTGATCGACCAATAAACCCCGCCTCCAAACGTTCATAACCGCCAACCGGCGGTCCACGCCCCGAGCCTCGTCATTGATCATGGAGACATGGGGTGATTTGACGGAGTTCGGGAATTGGACAGAGTGTGACTTCAGAGCGAGAAGGTTCGGGCAGGAGGAAGAAGAGTCTCTATTTCTCCATTAGTATTTGTTTGTGTATCTTATCTTAATTGTGTATCCAGTATCTTGGCCAACTTTGAAATTACTAATCTACTTTAAAGAGGTTCTGCATTAGGGGCATAGCTGCACACTCAGAAACGATGGAAACCAGTAGTCATGTGCCGCATGCACCTGAATGAGCCAACAACCATTCATTGTCCATCCTGGACTGGCTACATCTGTGAATCTGCCTGCGAATATTAAAGTCATATCATCGTGTTTAAGCAGTAAAGTAAGGTGTGGCAAGATTGAAAGGGTGCCCCTGTCAGAGATTGAGAGGTATTAAGTTGCCTCCCCCACAACTCCCCCCGCCCCTTCCCCACCGTGTGTGTGTGTGTGTGTGTGTGTGTGTGTGTGTGTGTGTGTGTGTGTGTGTGTGTGTGTGTGTGTGTGTGTGTGCATATGTGTGTGCGAGTTACTGTTGTTGGCTGCTATCTCCACACTGGGTGTATATTAGTAAGTGGACCGGAGAACTGCCAGGTCTCAAGGTATGCGTGTGTTTGTTTGTGTGTATGTGTATGTGTATGTGTATGTATGTATTTATATATATATATATATATATATATATATATATATTGTTACAGACGCGGCTTAGATGTTATTTACCGAGCGGTTTGGTATGACCACGTCTGCACAAGTTACCCGATTATACCCGAACGTTGACTAATCGCGCTACGCTCGGTCAATGAAGGAAAAGACACACGGCTGGGATTAAAATGACGCGACACCAGGGATACGGTTCTCAAGACCTCCGGAGGAGGTTATATTCGTTCGGAAGGTTAGATTACAGGGACGAGAGGTACAGCATAGAAAGACAAGCACTTAGACACAATCTTATATTAACCCCAACAGACGACAGATAAACGGGACAAAAGGCTGACTCACACGGGGATTGATGGCTAGGAAAGGCAGGATCGATGGCTCCAGGTGCACCTGGGCTCAGGGACAGAATCGACTCGGTCCGGTCCAGAGATGCGGGGAGGTCTCACAGCGCTCGAGGTGGCGTCTTGTCGTCTCAAGCTGGGGGCGCATCTGACCTCACATCCGGTGAGTCGCTTCGTATATCCGGCGGGGAGTGACACGCCCTCGGCTCGTTAGCTCCGCCTCGTGGAATCGGCACGTTGCTTCTCATTGGGTGCGTGCGGGGGGTTTACCAGGCTCCGCCCTTGACGAGGAGCTGACAGCCAGCCCCTTCGTGGTAACCCCGTGGAGCGCATGGTCATGGCGGCTAACCGAGCTGGTGGGAGGACGCACACTCCCCCCGCGCGCCGTGGTTGTAGTTGTTGTTGTAGCTGTAGTTGTTGTTGTTGTTTGGGGAAGAAGATGGAAGGAGGTATGGGAAAGGTCCTAAACTCACTACTGGTGCCATATAATCACATTCTGGTGCAACGAAGAGTCATAATTAATGGAAACGAGTCCTTAACTGACATAGACTAAGAATAACTAGCAAGATGTCCGAAAGTTGTCTACGTGTGATGCGGTGGACCTGGGCACGACATTTAATGGGGGAAAAAGGGGAAGGTCGGTTCTACAGAGTGTTATTTACCGGCAATGGGACTAGGGAATGGGGGATTGGGGATAGTTGGGGAGTATTGGGGAAATAGGGGAATATTTACAAGCGGATATGGAGGCCAAATTCCATATTCGCAACATTGCACCCTTCTCTACCCTCGGGGCGTCCCGACCCGATAAATTTTTACCTACTTTAGTGTGGCACGCAATGTAGTTCCCTCTACTATTAACTCTACCCTGAGTGCGACAGTTTTACAGATATTCACAAATGAGTAAATATGTCCCCCTGCGACGTTGCACCCTTCTCCTCACAGAAACACACCCACAGGATAACCGAATCCGGAAAGAATCCTCAAACTAAACATACAGCCGGTAGGGAGCATTATTTACACAAGACTACGCTGATATTTACACTACGATCCAGGACCTGTTTTTGGAGGGACACATGCAGATGTTATGCATAGAGAGAGCACGCATGCTAGCATCGATACACCAACCCACGAGTGCTCTGTGGCCTACGGCCTTTAATAATGTGCAGAGCACCCCTTCCAAGCATCAAGCACCACCCCATCACACAGTGAGCACCATCCGGTGCACCAATAAAGTGTCTATAAATCATTGTGTGGTGTCGCAGCCGGCCGATGTTCTGCCGCTGGTCTTGCCTTCGTGTGGTGCACTTGGTGTTCTTACTTCCTTAGAAAAATAAAGAAAGGCGCCAACCGCGTCCATTTCTTTATTGTGGCCGTCAGGGGGCCAACTGTTAGTGGTTCACCTTGTATGGCATAGGTGCCACGTTGACCCATAGGTCCATCCATGGGTGGTGCTTGGCCGCAAAAGAACTGCGGTCCATTGTGGGTGGCCACAAACATTGCGGTCCATATGGTGTATCGATCCAAGCAGCAAGCAGCGAAAGTGCAGGCCCACAACTGCGAAGCCAGCACCTCTCTCTCCTCTCTCTCTACCCCAAAGCCAGATCCTCGGAGGTGGGAGACAAAAGGAGCAGACAAGTGAGTAAGGTGGTAAGGGCGCAAAAGTGCACGCAATGCAAGGTAATGCACACTGGGGGCACATGGGAACCAGGTGAGACAGGTACGTTCCTACCGTACGCTCCCCCCCCCCCCCCACCAGGTAACCTACATGGCCCCTCCCTTACCCCTTACTGTATCCACAAAACACAACACTACCCATAAACATCTACTTTACAAATCAACAAACATCCCTACTGTCTTCCCCGTTCCTCCCATATACCAAATTCGTCTTCTCTCCCTCCTAACCAATCAAATTTGCCATTTTCAACTCAACATCATAATTTGCCATCTCCAACTCAACATCATAATTTGCCATTACCAATTCATCATCAGTCCCTCCTAGGGAGGGAGAGATGGAATCACCCCAATGTCTCATCCACGTCGTGATGCGTCTCACAATCCACACAGCAATTTCATTTCCTGCAACAAAACAAAGAAAACACAGGTGTGGAGTCATCATCATCACCACAGGTAAGTGGCTGCGTATGGTGCGACAGGTTCATCAATCCTAACTATTTCCTAAATGACTTTAACAACTTTACACTACCCGGGGTCTTTCTCCGGCCAAACCATTGGCCCTCTTACACTATGGGTTCTAAAAACCAATTCCCATTGGCCAGACTGTGGTGCTTTTCAATTTGGGGTCTCACTCCCCCGATTCATCTCCCGGTGCCCTCGCACAATTTCTGGGCTGTGGCGTGTACCTCTCCCAGTGGGTCTACCCACCTGCACACCTCCACCACTGCAGTTGCCTCCGAGCTTACCTGCTCCTTACTCTAACCTAACTACCTGGGGAAGGCCCTCTGGCGCTCTCCCCACTCGGTGCCCTCTCTGGCACTGGGCTGCCCGATCCACACCCGGGATCCTCAGGCACCCACTCACAACTACCGGCTCCCAGAGCCCACCTGCGGCCTCACCTGGCCGACATCCTCACAGTGGTGGAGTGCCCAACCAACTACACACACTAACAGGTTACACGCCCAGCCATTTCCACAACACTAATGCACCCATTCACAACACCATTCTGCAACCGCACCACAAATGCCAATTTCCAACCACAATTTACCTGTACCCTCTACCTAACACTTACACTACCCGCCCCGGGTACTCGTGAAAGGGGTCCACTCTTCCCCCATCCACACCTTCGCACCATGCACACCACTCCGTACCACTTACTCCAACTCTCTCCACACACCTGTACTTGCACACCTGTGCTCTCACACCTGGTGCCACCTGCACCCTTCTCTCCCCAAGCGCATTCGCGCTGATCCACAACACTCACTACTCATACACGGCTCCACACACCTGTCCAGTTGCACACCTGTGCAATCACACCTGTTCAATTCTCACACACACGGCATAATCTCAGCTAACTACTCCCTTCTGAAACTTGCGCTTCCCAGTCGTCCCTTTAAACTATTGCGCTCCCTCGTCATTATCATCCACACTAAACTACCTGCGTCCCCACTACAGGTATCAGTCACTAACTAAACTTAACGTCACCTAATGTCAATCTCTTCTAGATCCCTACAATATAACCTAACCCACCCGGGCTAGTTTTCACTGCCATACACCCCATAATCTATTGCTCCTCTGCCCCACTATGGGAAGGATGGTGGATTTGCCATCCCTCCACATCGGGGGTCTCTCACTACCAATTTTGCACATCAAATTTCAACAAATCAAAAATTTGCCAATCACTACCCATCATCTGCCAATCACTACTGCCAATCCCTTGCCAATCATCAAATTTGGTTTTTCTCTAATTTTGGGTCCAAAACACTAACCTCATCACACAGTCTACTCACTAATGCCTCTCGGTGCGCCAATTCCCGTCCAAAGCCCGGCTTCGTAAAGCCAAGCCATGGATGCGGGTTGTTTGGTGCCAGCGGCTGGACACGTCCGGCACTCGGTGCAGGGACGGGGGCTTACCCGGGCCGAGATCCCACGCACCATCTCGGCGTGGAGCCACCCAATGTCCCGATCTCGACCTGCCGGACTGCCTCAACAAAAAGTGGTCGCCATGACGACCCTTTCTATCGGGCTGCCCGCTCCACCTAGTGGAGCACGGACGCGGCCGTTCAAAGCGAGGCCCAGCACGCACCGAGGGCCCGCTTCGGCTAAAAGTCGCTCTAACCTCTAACCCGTGTAACGTCGATGCTTCACCTGCATGCTTACACCCCGCAGCCCGTTCCTTGCTCACACATCCAGCCGTGCCCATGCTCCTCGTACCTTTCCTTACACACCCAGGTACACCCATTCCACTCACAGCCTTGGTCACACACCTGACCACCGAACACTTTGGCACACATTCGTTGGTAGCACACCTCACCAACACACCTCTTCGCGCCCCCTCCTCGGTCACCTCCTCTGTGACAATCACAGGTGTGCTCTCATTCGCACACCCAACCACGTGCCTCACCACTAATTCCAGCGTGCATTCCCACTCACGCTCTACCATTCCAGGTGTGCATCCTTCCATCCCAGGTGTACATCCTCGCTCACCTGTCACAACTAACTCACGCTCCATGTCACTCTCACTACTTTCACCTCCATTCCTGACAGCGCACTCACCCTTACTCTTGACAGCGCACTCTTTCCTCATGCACCTGTCCGTCACACACCTTTCTCGCGCACACTCTCCCGTTACAACCTCTGTAACACTCACCACAGGTGGACACTCTTCCTTACTTCTGACAGCGCACTCTTTCCTCATGCACCTGTCCGTCACACACCTTTCTCGCGCACACTCTCCCATCACACCCTCTGTAACACTCACCACAGGCATGCATTCTTCCTTGCCTTTGACAGCGCACTCTCTCCCCATGCACCTGTCCGTCACACACCTTTCTCGCGCACACTCTTGCGCACACTCTCCCGTCACACCCTCTGTAACACTCACCACACCGCGCTTCCATGTGCCCCCTCGCACACGCGCTACGACCGACTCACTCTCGCCAGCACCCTCACTCCTTGGCACGCACTTTTTCCTCACACACCCCAGAGTCGGACTTCCTCGCACACCTCCTTTTTCGCACACCAGACCTGTCGCACACTTCACCAGTGGCCTCTCACGAACACCCGGGTCCATCTCGACCCCCAAGCTTCTTAAATCCCCTGGCGCATCATACCCACGACCATATTGGTCACCACTTACACCGGGTCCTCTTCCTCTTCGCTTCTCCTCCATCACCTGCGAATCCCTCATCCGGTTAATGAGCACATCATCACGATCCAAACACAGACTTTGGACCAATTCTTTTACTTCCTCCTTTATCTCCTTCTTATCCCCTCTCCGTCGCTTCTTAATTTCGCTCATCCCTTCTTCCACTTCTTCTAATTTCTGCTTCACCTCTTTCATTCCCCGGTACGTCTCCTCAAGCTCATCCTCTAAGGCTACCTTGACCGTTTCCAGGTGCGTCCTCACCTGCCGGTCCTTCGTCTCCATTACCTCTATCACCTCGTCCAACCTCGTTGTCAGTCCCTCACGTACCATCTGACATTCCCTCTTTGTCGCTATCAAGTCATTTTTTAAGTCATTTTGTGTCGCTTTTAAACCTCCCAATACCGCAGTGTTCCTTTGAACCTGCTCCACTAACTCCGTCTGTCCCACCGTCAGCTGCTCCACCTCCTGCGTCAGGTCCTCTATGCCCCCTTGTAACTTTACAGTCCCCTTTCTCACCTCCTTCTCCATGTGCTCCTTACAGTGCCTCACCTCCTCGCGCACTCCTCCGACCTCCTCACTCACTCCTCCTCTGATCTCCTCTCCCATCACTTGCATCTCCTGCCCAGATGCCACCCTCATCTGCTCCATTTCCTCCCTGTGAGCATCCAGTTTGGTTTCTACCCCCATTCTGACCCCCTCTATCTGCTGCTCCATTTGTTTAACTTCCCTTTCCGCTTGGTCCCTCATGTCCCTCAATTTGCCTTCCATACTGCTTTCTAACCCTATTAACCCATTTCTCACTCCCTCTATCTGATTCTCCTGGGCAGCCATTCTATTTTCTACCCCCATTAACCCATGTTTCACCCCTTCTATCCCATTGTCTAACCCCTCTAGTTTCTTGTCTAATCCCTCACCGGTACCCCTCGCTTCGTCCCTCATTACCCCCATCTGGCCCCCCAAGTCATTCCTCAGGTCTTCACTTGTCTGGACCATGAGCGCCTTTATTTGTTCCATAAATAGGCCCCAATCCATCGGCGGCGCTGCTACGGTCGCGGGCGCGGTGACCAGCGAGGCGCCATTTTGTGCGTTTGCTACCCTCGCTGCTTCGCTCTCCTCACGTCCCTCAATTTGGTCCTGGACCGACCCTGCCTCACTCTCCCCTACCGGACCCCAGCTGTCTTGGTCTGCCATAGCGCGACTTTCAAAATTCGGGTTTTTATTTCCGTATAACAAAATCAAATTTCGCCGTTATAATTTCGCGCAGGAAACGCGCTCCGAATTGATTCTACTACAAATTTGGGCCTAATAAATTTAGTCCCGGGTTCGAATTCCACTCCTCGACACCAATTGTTACAGACGCGGCTTAGATGTTATTTACCGAGCGGTTTGGTATGACCACGTCTGCACAAGTTACCCGATTATACCCGAACGTTGACTAATCGCGCTACGCTAGGTCAATGAAGGAAAAGACACACGGCTGGGATTAAAATGACGCGACACCAGGGATACGGTTCTCAAGACCTCCGGAGGAGGTTATATTCGTTCGGAAGGTTAGATTACAGGGACGAGAGGTACAGCATAGAAAGACAAGCACTTAGACACAATCTTATATTAACCCCAACAGACGACAGATAAACGGGACAAAAGGCTGACTCACACGGGGATTGATGGCTAGGAAAGGCAGGATCGATGGCTCCAGGTGCACCTGGGCTCAGGGACAGAATCGACTCGGTCCGGTCCAGAGATGCGGGAGGTCTCACAGCGCTCGAGGTGGCGTCTTGTCGTCTCAAGCTGGGGGCGCATCTGACCTCACATCCGGTGAGTCGCTTCGTATATCCGGCGGGGAGTGACACGCCCTCGGCTCGTTAGCTCCGCCTCGTGGAATCGGCACGTTGCTTCTCATTGGGTGCGTGCGGGGGGTTTACCAGGCTCCGCCCTTGACGAGGAGCTGACAGCCAGCCCCTTCGTGGTAACCCCGTGGAGCGCATGGTCATGGCGGCTAACCGAGCTGGTGGGAGGACGCACACTCCCCCCGCGCGCCGTGGTTGTAGTTGTTGTTGTAGCTGTAGTTGTTGTTGTTGTTTGGGGAAGAAGATGGAAGGAGGTATGGGAAAGGTCCTAAACTCACTACTGGTGCCATATAATCACATTCTGGTGCAACGAAGAGTCATAATTAATGGAAACGAGTCCTTAACTGACATAGACTAAGAATAACTAGCAAGATGTCCGAAAGTTGTCTACGTGTGATGCGGTGGACCTGGGCACGACATTTAATGGGGGAAAAAGGGGAAGGTCGGTTCTACAGAGTGTTATTTACCGGCAATGGGACTAGGGAATGGGGGATTGGGGATAGTTGGGGAGTATTGGGGAAATAGGGGAATATTTACAAGCGGATATGGAGGCCAAATTCCATATTCGCAACATTGCACCCTTCTCTACCCTCGGGGCGTCCCGACCCGATAAATTTTTACCTACTTTAGTGTGGCACGCAATGTAGTTCCCTCTACTATTAACTCTACCCTGAGTGCGACAGTTTTACAGATATTCACAAATGAGTAAATATGTCCCCCTGCGACGTTGCACCCTTCTCCTCACAGAAACACACCCACAGGATAACCGAATCCGGAAAGAATCCTCAAACTAAACATACAGCCGGTAGGGAGCATTATTTACACAAGACTACGCTGATATTTACACTACGATCCAGGACCTGTTTTTGGAGGGACACATGCAGATGTTATGCATAGAGAGAGCACGCATGCTAGCATCGATACACCAACCCACGAGTGCTCTGTGGCCTACGGCCTTTAATAATGTGCAGAGCACCCCTTCCAAGCATCAAGCACCACCCCATCACACAGTGAGCACCATCCGGTGCACCAATAAAGTGTCTATAAATCATTGTGTGGTGTCGCAGCCGGCCGATGTTCTGCCGCTGGTCTTGCCTTCGTGTGGTGCACTTGGTGTTCTTACTTCCTTAGAAAAATAAAGAAAGGCGCCAACCGCGTCCATTTCTTTATTGTGGCCGTCAGGGGGCCAACTGTTAGTGGTTCACCTTGTATGGCATAGGTGCCACGTTGACCCATAGGTCCATCCATGGGTGGTGCTTGGCCGCAAAAGAACTGCGGTCCATTGTGGGTGGCCACAAACATTGCGGTCCATATGGTGTATCGATCCAAGCAGCAAGCAGCGAAAGTGCAGGCCCACAACTGCGAAGCCAGCACCTCTCTCTCCTCTCTCTCTACCCCAAAGCCAGATCCTCGGAGGTGGGAGACAAAAGGAGCAGACAAGTGAGTAAGGTGGTAAGGGCGCAAAAGTGCACGCAATGCAAGGTAATGCACACTGGGGGCACATGGGAACCAGGTGAGACAGGTACGTTCCTACCGTACGCTCCCCCCCCCCCCACCAGGTAACCTACATGGCCCCTCCCTTACCCCTTACTGTATCCACAAAACACAACACTACCCATAAACATCTACTTTACAAATCAACAAACATCCCTACTGTCTTCCCCGTTCCTCCCATATACCAAATTCGTCTTCTCTCCCTCCTAACCAATCAAATTTGCCATTTTCAACTCAACATCATAATTTGCCATCTCCAACTCAACATCATAATTTGCCATTACCAATTCATCATCAGTCCCTCCTAGGGAGGGAGAGATGGAATCACCCCAATGTCTCATCCACGTCGTGATGCGTCTCACAATCCACACAGCAATTTCATTTCCTGCAACAAAACAAAGAAAACACAGGTGTGGAGTCATCATCATCACCACAGGTAAGTGGCTGCGTATGGTGCGACAGGTTCATCAATCCTAACTATTTCCTAAATGACTTTAACAACTTTACACTACCCGGGGTCTTTCTCCGGCCAAACCATTGGCCCTCTTACACTATGGGTTCTAAAAACCAATTCCCATTGGCCAGACTGTGGTGCTTTTCAATTTGGGGTCTCACTCCCCCGATTCATCTCCCGGTGCCCTCGCACAATTTCTGGGCTGTGGCGTGTACCTCTCCCAGTGGGTCTACCCACCTGCACACCTCCACCACTGCAGTTGCCTCCGAGCTTACCTGCTCCTTACTCTAACCTAACTACCTGGGGAAGGCCCTCTGGCGCTCTCCCCACTCGGTGCCCTCTCTGGCACTGGGCTGCCCGATCCACACCCGGGATCCTCAGGCACCCACTCACAACTACCGGCTCCCAGAGCCCACCTGCGGCCTCACCTGGCCGACATCCTCACAGTGGTGGAGTGCCCAACCAACTACACACACTAACAGGTTACACGCCCAGCCATTTCCACAACACTAATGCACCCATTCACAACACCATTCTGCAACCGCACCACAAATGCCAATTTCCAACCACAATTTACCTGTACCCTCTACCTAACACTTACACTACCCGCCCCGGGTACTCGTGAAAGGGGTCCACTCTTCCCCCATCCACACCTTCGCACCATGCACACCACTCCGTACCACTTACTCCAACTCTCTCCACACACCTGTACTTGCACACCTGTGCTCTCACACCTGGTGCCACCTGCACCCTTCTCTCCCCAAGCGCATTCGCGCTGATCCACAACACTCACTACTCATACACGGCTCCACACACCTGTCCAGTTGCACACCTGTGCAATCACACCTGTTCAATTCTCACACACACGGCATAATCTCAGCTAACTACTCCCTTCTGAAACTTGCGCTTCCCAGTCGTCCCTTTAAACTATTGCGCTCCCTCGTCATTATCATCCACACTAAACTACCTGCGTCCCCACTACAGGTATCAGTCACTAACTAAACTTAACGTCACCTAATGTCAATCTCTTCTAGATCCCTACAATATAACCTAACCCACCCGGGCTAGTTTTCACTGCCATACACCCCATAATCTATTGCTCCTCTGCCCCACTATGGGAAGGATGGTGGATTTGCCATCCCTCCACATCGGGGGTCTCTCACTACCAATTTTGCACATCAAATTTCAACAAATCAAAAATTTGCCAATCACTACCCATCATCTGCCAATCACTACTGCCAATCCCTTGCCAATCATCAAATTTGGTTTTTCTCTAATTTTGGGTCCAAAACACTAACCTCATCACACAGTCTACTCACTAATGCCTCTCGGTGCGCCAATTCCCGTCCAAAGCCCGGCTTCGTAAAGCCAAGCCATGGATGCGGGTTGTTTGGTGCCAGCGGCTGGACACGTCCGGCACTCGGTGCAGGGACGGGGGCTTACCCGGGCCGAGATCCCACGCACCATCTCGGCGTGGAGCCACCCAATGTCCCGATCTCGACCTGCCGGACTGCCTCAACAAAAAGTGGTCGCCATGACGACCCTTTCTATCGGGCTGCCCGCTCCACCTAGTGGAGCACGGACGCGGCCGTTCAAAGCGAGGCCCAGCACGCACCGAGGGCCCGCTTCGGCTAAAAGTCGCTCTAACCTCTAACCCGTGTAACGTCGATGCTTCACCTGCATGCTTACACCCCGCAGCCCGTTCCTTGCTCACACATCCAGCCGTGCCCATGCTCCTCGTACCTTTCCTTACACACCCAGGTACACCCATTCCACTCACAGCCTTGGTCACACACCTGACCACCGAACACTTTGGCACACATTCGTTGGTAGCACACCTCACCAACACACCTCTTCGCGCCCCCTCCTCGGTCACCTCCTCTGTGACAATCACAGGTGTGCTCTCATTCGCACACCCAACCACGTGCCTCACCACTAATTCCAGCGTGCATTCCCACTCACGCTCTACCATTCCAGGTGTGCATCCTTCCATCCCAGGTGTACATCCTCGCTCACCTGTCACAACTAACTCACGCTCCATGTCACTCTCACTACTTTCACCTCCATTCCTGACAGCGCACTCACCCTTACTCTTGACAGCGCACTCTTTCCTCATGCACCTGTCCGTCACACACCTTTCTCGCGCACACTCTCCCGTTACAACCTCTGTAACACTCACCACAGGTGGACACTCTTCCTTACTTCTGACAGCGCACTCTTTCCTCATGCACCTGTCCGTCACACACCTTTCTCGCGCACACTCTCCCGTCACACCCTCTGTAACACTCACCACAGGCATGCATTCTTCCTTGCCTTTGACAGCGCACTCTCTCCCCATGCACCTGTCCGTCACACACCTTTCTCGCGCACACTCTTGCGCACACTCTCCCGTCACACCCTCTGTAACACTCACCACACCGCGCTTCCATGTGCCCCCTCGCACACGCGCTACGACCGACTCACTCTCGCCAGCACCCTCACTCCTTGGCACGCACTTTTTCCTCACACACCCCAGAGTCGGACTTCCTCGCACACCTCCTTTTTCGCACACCAGACCTGTCGCACACTTCACCAGTGGCCTCTCACGAACACCCGGGTCCATCTCGACCCCCAAGCTTCTTAAATCCCCTGGCGCATCATACCCACGACCATATTGGTCACCACTTACACCGGGTCCTCTTCCTCTTCGCTTCTCCTCCATCACCTGCGAATCCCTCATCCGGTTAATGAGCACATCATCACGATCCAAACACAGACTTTGGACCAATTCTTTTACTTCCTCCTTTATCTCCTTCTTATCCCCTCTCCGTCGCTTCTTAATTTCGCTCATCCCTTCTTCCACTTCTTCTAATTTCTGCTTCACCTCTTTCATTCCCCGGTACGTCTCCTCAAGCTCATCCTCTAAGGCTACCTTGACCGTTTCCAGGTGCGTCCTCACCTGCCGGTCCTTCGTCTCCATTACCTCTATCACCTCGTCCAACCTCGTTGTCAGTCCCTCACGTACCATCTGACATTCCCTCTTTGTCGCTATCAAGTCATTTTTTAAGTCATTTTGTGTCGCTTTTAAACCTCCCAATACCGCAGTGTTCCTTTGAACCTGCTCCACTAACTCCGTCTGTCCCACCGTCAGCTGCTCCACCTCCTGCGTCAGGTCCTCTATGCCCCCTTGTAACTTTACAGTCCCCTTTCTCACCTCCTTCTCCATGTGCTCCTTACAGTGCCTCACCTCCTCGCGCACTCCTCCGACCTCCTCACTCACTCCTCCTCTGATCTCCTCTCCCATCACTTGCATCTCCTGCCCAGATGCCACCCTCATCTGCTCCATTTCCTCCCTGTGAGCATCCAGTTTGGTTTCTACCCCCATTCTGACCCCCTCTATCTGCTGCTCCATTTGTTTAACTTCCCTTTCCGCTTGGTCCCTCATGTCCCTCAATTTGCCTTCCATACTGCTTTCTAACCCTATTAACCCATTTCTCACTCCCTCTATCTGATTCTCCTGGGCAGCCATTCTATTTTCTACCCCCATTAACCCATGTTTCACCCCTTCTATCCCATTGTCTAACCCCTCTAGTTTCTTGTCTAATCCCTCACCGGTACCCCTCGCTTCGTCCCTCATTACCCCCATCTGGCCCCCCAAGTCATTCCTCAGGTCTTCACTTGTCTGGACCATGAGCGCCTTTATTTGTTCCATAAATAGGCCCCAATCCATCGGCGGCGCTGCTACGGTCGCGGGCGCGGTGACCAGCGAGGCGCCATTTTGTGCGTTTGCTACCCTCGCTGCTTCGCTCTCCTCACGTCCCTCAATTTGGTCCTGGACCGACCCTGCCTCACTCTCCCCTACCGGACCCCAGCTGTCTTGGTCTGCCATAGCGCGACTTTCAAAATTCGGGTTTTTATTTCCGTATAACAAAATCAAATTTCGCCGTTATAATTTCGCGCAGGAAACGCGCTCCGAATTGATTCTACTACAAATTTGGGCCTAATAAATTTAGTCCCGGGTTCGAATTCCACTCCTCGACACCAATTGTTACAGACGCGGCTTAGATGTTATTTACCGAGCGGTTTGGTATGACCACGTCTGCACAAGTTACCCGATTATACCCGAACGTTGACTAATCGCGCTACGCTAGGTCAATGAAGGAAAAGACACACGGCTGGGATTAAAATGACGCGACACCAGGGATACGGTTCTCAAGACCTCCGGAGGAGGTTATATTCGTTCGGAAGGTTAGATTACAGGGACGAGAGGTACAGCATAGAAAGACAAGCACTTAGACACAATCTTATATTAACCCCAACAGACGACAGATAAACGGGACAAAAGGCTGACTCACACGGGGATTGATGGCTAGGAAAGGCAGGATCGATGGCTCCAGGTGCACCTGGGCTCAGGGACAGAATCGACTCGGTCTGGTCCAGAGATGCGGGAGGTCTCACAGCGCTCGAGGTGGCGTCTTGTCGTCTCAAGCTGGGGGCGCATCTGACCTCACATCCGGTGAGTCGCTTCGTATATCCGGCGGGGAGTGACACGCCCTCGGCTCGTTAGCTCCGCCTCGTGGAATCGGCACGTTGCTTCTCATTGGGTGCGTGCGGGGGGTTTACCAGGCTCCGCCCTTGACGAGGAGCTGACAGCCAGCCCCTTCGTGGTAACCCCGTGGAGCGCATGGTCATGGCGGCTAACCGAGCTGGTGGGAGGACGCACACTCCCCCCGCGCGCCGTGGTTGTAGTTGTTGTTGTAGCTGTAGTTGTTGTTGTTGTTTGGGGAAGAAGATGGAAGGAGGTATGGGAAAGGTCCTAAACTCACTACTGGTGCCATATAATCACATTCTGGTGCAACGAAGAGTCATAATTAATGGAAACGAGTCCTTAACTGACATAGACTAAGAATAACTAGCAAGATGTCCGAAAGTTGTCTACGTGTGATGCGGTGGACCTGGGCACGACATTTAATGGGGGAAAAAGGGGAAGGTCGGTTCTACAGAGTGTTATTTACCGGCAATGGGACTAGGGAATGGGGGATTGGGGATAGTTGGGGAGTATTGGGGAAATAGGGGAATATTTACAAGCGGATATGGAGGCCAAATTCCATATTCGCAACAATATATATATATATACAGGGGGCTGCAAAAGTAGGTATACAGTAAGGATTATACCAGTATTACCAGTATTATAATAGTGGTGCTAGGATTCATTTAATACTAGAATTCATTTAATTCATTAAAATCATTATTACCATTTTAAATATTTTTATTTTCGTAATTTTTTCTATAATACATCTATTATTTGCAGGTGAAGTGGAAGTTTAACGATGGCTGGTAATTCAACGGACGAGGAGCGCGAATGGATTTTGAAACAGTACTGGAAGACAGAGAATAGTGAACGTGTGCGAGAGCAGTGGCGAGAAACATTTGCATCGCCTCCACAAACGAGGCTCACGATTTACCGGATACGTGACAAATTTGAGAGGACGGGGTCTATCCACAACTCGCCGAAGAGTGGTCGACCAGTCACCGTGACAACGCCAGAGAATGCAATGCAAGTCGCCCTGGCATTTACCCAGAGCCCTCAGAAATCGAAAAACAGGGCGTCATCTGAATTGGGTATTGAACGCAGATCGTTGGGTCGTTTGATGCACCGTGCAGGACTGAAAATGTACGGGCCACGATTGATACATGGTTTATTAGAGGATGACTCGGATCGGCGTTTACAATTTTGCGAAGCCATCCTGAACGAGGAACGAGAGGGTGACAGCATTGTGCGCAAAATCGTGTGGTCCGATGAAGCAAACTTTAAGATATCGGGTGCCGTTAATCGGCACAATTGTGTGTACTACGCAACTGAAAACCCTAAAGTCACGATTGAGCAACAGCTCAATCAACCTGGGGTGACAGTGTGGGCTGGCCTGTCCTGCAAAGGTGTCGTTGGACCTATCATTCTGCACAGGACTGTCGATCAACACGTGTATCTGAACATGCTGACGGATACAATCATACCACAGGTACGCGAACAACAGCAGCAGGACGACTTCTACTTTCAGGAGGATGGGGCGCCACCGCACTTCGCACTCACTGTGCGTGCGCTACTTGACAAATAATTTCCCAACAGGTGGATTGGACGTCGGGGAGCCGTTGACTGGCCACCACGTTCGCCGGATCTCACCCCTATGGACTTCTTTTTCTGGGGATGTGTAAAAGACAGGGTTTTCGCACACAAGCCACGTTCTGTTGATGCCATAATTCAGTTCATATGGGAGGCTTGCCAGGAAATTGATGCTGATAAAGACCTTTGTGCCAGAGTGTGCATGGGTGTCCACACTCGACTCGTGGAGTGTGTGAATGCCGGGGGAAAACAGTTTGAACATTTGAGGGATTAATATGTTTATTATTGATATGTTATTATTGATATGCTTGTATAATCAATAAAATACGTTTTGTGCGCACGTTTTGTTTTTCATTACTGTATACCTACTTTTGCAGCCCCCTGTATATATATATATATATATATATATATATATATATATATATATATATATATATATATATATATATATATATATATATATATATAATTATATATATGCATACATATATATATATATATATATAATTATATATATGCATACACATATATTATAGGTGTGTATGTATTATATATATGTGTTATCATATAAATCTCCTATTCCTTGCATTTGTTCAAAGCCATTGTGGGATCCTCTACATCCATAAGTGAATGCAAGCAGATGGAACAGTCATCGAAACAACCTCTGAAGGGCAGTGTTTCAACTGATTCAACTCCCTGCTTAACAAAATGGCACACCACAATGACAACTTATAATCAGACCAGTGGTTGAACCCAGATTAGGCAGCTCACAGGCAACAGCTCTCTCTACCTTTGAGCCATCCCGACCTGGAAGTCATCAACTGGGCAATCTCAATTGTATAGCATTCTGTCTTTAAAATTAATTAGCCATTCTCAATACAAAGGCTTCTTATGCAGTATCAATGCCTTCCCCTACGAGCTGGAGCCACAGTTTTCCATCTGGTGTTTCTGGATGATGTGGAGTCTTTGGGAATTACAGTATTATAATCAGAGACCGGTGCTGCATACACATGAATAGTCACGAGTCTGGCGTTACTTTAGCATAAGCAAGTGAGTAACTACCCCCACCAGGTTTTGTTCTTCTTTCTCGGCTTTGAAGGTGATAGCCAACTGATATCTCATATTACATCTGAAGTCTGTTCAAAATCTGTTTATACTTATATTCAAACCTTATTATGCCTATATGTAAATGAACCAGCCTTGTGTATGTCATATTATTGGCACCCAGTTCTGTCTGTTGCCCCACATACCTTATCAATGTTTAAGCTACATAATTAACCTTGGCTCATGAGCTGAATAAAAAAATTAATTTTGGCAGTAATTCCACAGCCATTAGATGACAACATTCGTTGCTGCAGCGATTGGAAATAAGTACTACTCGCCATGAATGCTGGGATTATTTTTGGTACCATGAATACATCACATCTAACTGAAAATAATCACTTTGACTGGGAAGCAATAGCTATTATTTACCTGCAAATATTACCTGCAAATTTTGTATTGACAAGACTGTCGAATGATCTGTTTTGTCAAATAATAATTCATATTAAAACGGTGTGCCTTGGAGGATCATACGATCAAAAAAATAAGACAGGAATGATATCATATTCCCCACTGAGTGAGGATTAAAATTGATATTTCACGCTTCAGGTTCAATGTGCATTCTTGTTTCTCTTGCAGCTTTCTGTTAGTTATATATACTAGGGCATGCCCGTACTATATATATGCCCGTACTATATATCTATCTAAAATTATATCCCCCCCCTCTATTTACATGAAATGTTTTGGTCCATTCGCAACGCCAAAGCGAACGGCGAACGGCTTGCGAGTACAGTGACAATCCCCCCCCTCTATTTACATGAATGGTTTGGTCCATTCGCAACGACCACAGAACCCCCCCCCTCTATTTACATGCAATGGTTTGGTCCATTCGCAATGCCAAAGCGAACGGCGAACGGCTAAATCGCCATAGCTCGGTAAGTACTTGTCCGATTAATTTCAAACCTTGAAAAGGCACATCCTCGGGTCCCCAGCAATATACCTGGCAAGTTTCAAGTATATCGGACCGGTAGTTGTCGAGAAATCGTTGTCGCATACATACACACACACATACACACAGAGATTACTGGAATTATAGATAGATGTATATATATATAGTCACGTGAAAAAGTAAGTACACCCCATGTAAAGTTTTGACTTTTTCAACATATTTCAACATACAGCTATTTGATCTTCATTTCAACAATATTAATAGATAAAGGTGATATAATATAACAAATATCATGAAACATTTACATTTTGTAGTCTATTGTATAATTTAAATAAACATAAATGCAAATTTCGCAAGTGGAAAAAGTAAGTACACCCTTGGCTCTAATAGGTGGTATTGCTCCCTTTGGCAGAAACAACCTCAAGTAGGCGTTTGTTATAACGGTCTACCAGTCTCTGACATTGACTGGGAGAACTTTTTGCCCACTCCTCCATGCAGAATTCTTTCAGCTGTGCGATGTTTGAGGGGTTTCTTGCATGCACAGCTCGTTTCAAATCCCCCCACAACATCTCGATGGGATTTAGATCCGGGCTTTCACTTGGCCATTCCAGAACCCTCCATTTCTTTCTTTTCAGCCATTCTTTGTGTGAATTTACTGGTATGTTTAGGGTCATTGTCATGTTGCAAGGTCCACCTTCGGTTGAGCTTCAACTTTCCGACAGATGGCCTCACATTATCCTCAAGCACCCTCTGATACAATGAAGAATTCATAGTGGATTCTATGATGGTGAGCTGCCCAGGTCCTGATACAGCAAAGCTGCCCCAAACCATAATATTTCCACCACCATGCTTTACAGTTGGTATCAGGTTCTTGTGGTCAAATGCTGTCTTTGGTTTTCGCCAAATATGTCTTCTGGTAATGTGGCCAAATAGCTCTACCTTTGACTCATCTGTCCAGAGCACATTGTTCCAGAAGTGCTGGTCTTTGCCTAGGTGTTCATTGGCAAACTTTAGGCTTGCCCTGATGTTCTTTCTGGACAGCAAAGGTTTCCTCCTGGCACACCTCCTATGTAGATCAAATGTGTGCAGCCTCTTTCTAATGGTAGACTCATGCACTTTGACATCAACAGTGGCAAGAGCTACCTGTAGGTCCCGTGATGACATTCTGGGGTTCTTAGAGACTTCTTTCAGCATCTTTCTGTCTGCTCTCGGGCTGAACTTGCTTGGGCAGCCTGGCCTGAACAAGTTGGCAGTTGTTTGGAATCTTCTCCACTTGTAGATGATCTTTCGGACAGTCGAATGATTGATTTCAAATTGTTTGGAGATCTTTTTAAATCCCTTCCCAGACTCGGAGGCATCTATAACCTTCTTTCTGAAGGCCTCAGAGAGCTCTTTTGATCTAGGCATGGTGATGCCACACACTTCAACAACAAGGAGCAAACCAAACTAAATGTCTGAGGTTTAAATAAGACAGGTTCCTCCAAGATCCTCTCTAACGATGTTCTAATCATTTGCACCTGAGCTGGTGCACCTGATTCTAATTTTAGGTATTTGAAGTAGTGATAAATGTAGGGATGTACTTACTTTTTCCACATGCAAAATTTGCATTTATGTTTATTTAAATTATACAATGGACTACAAAATGTAAATGTTTCATGATATTTGTTATATTATATCACCTTTATCTATCAATATTGTTGAAATGAAGATCAAATAGCTGTATGTTGAAATATGTTGAAAAAATCAAAACTTTACATGGGGTGCACTTACCTTTTCACGTGACTGTATATATACAGTCATACCCCGTTTTACGCCATTTCGACCTACGTCAAATCCGACTTTACGCCACTCTTCTAGAGTAAATTTCAGTTCAGCGAACGTCATTATGTGCGACTTTACATCACTCCTACATCATCATCTCCTTTATCTCGAAGGAGGAGAAGACCATGCCAAGCTACAAAGTCGCGAAGGAGCGGCTAACGCTCATGCTTGGGGGTAATTGCACCGGCGACTTCAAGCTGAAGCCGCTCTTGGTGTATCTTGGTGTATCATGTGTGTGAGTATGAGGATGAGCTTTAGGCGCAAATGAGGAATTGAATGAGGATCTTTGGAATGAACTTGGTGAAATGAGGCAATGCTCGGGGATGACCCGAGGTGTGTATAAATGGAGTATTGTGAACAAGTGTAATGGTGTTGAGTGATTGACTTGCATGGGGTGCAAGTGGATAAATGGAGAGAATACTTGGTGTGTGGGAATAAATGGTGTGTGGAGTGAGTAGTGTGGATTGAGTGGTGTGGAGTGCATGGTGCGAAGAAGTGGATGGGGGAGAATGGATCCCTTCATGAATACCCGGGGAGGGTAGTTTAAAGTTAGGTAGAGGGAGTAGGTAATTGTTTGGAAATTGACATCTGTGGTGCAGGGAGTAGCAAGTTGTTGTTCATGCATATCCTTGTTAAGAACCGATCGACGTGTGCATGTGCACACGTGCATGAATTTGCAAATGCCTGCCTGTATGTCGTCGTTTCTGTGTATATCGCATCGTCCAAAAATAAAGAAGCAAGCAACTTCGGCCGCTCGAGGAAAGATGGGGCACGCCTACGACTCGGAGGCGAGCGTCGATCCCAGGGGCAGCCGGGTTCACGGAACCCTGAGCTCGTTTGTTCGTCACAGACGACACGATACGACCACCGGAGAAACTGCTTGGACACGTTGGGTAAAGCACACCGTGGTGAAGCGGGCCACGTAGCCACTCGGCACACAAGCCGCTCACGGTCGACACGTCCGTGCCGGTCACCCCATTCGAGGAGAAGACCCGAACGATAGAAAACAACGGAGGGACTCCCGACGGGGAGCGGCAAAGATTCAGGGCGAACCCGCAGCCTCCTCCAGTTATTTACTCCAGTTTTACGAACATTTACCCTATAATCCTGTTCTTCCACTCTTTCACTCCCTATCTCTGTTCTCTTCACCCTCTCTTTTGCTCAAGGTCATCTGCCATCTGCTTGGAAATCGGCCTAAACATCACCATTTTGCACAAAAAAGGTGCAAAAACAGATCCTAGCAACTACAGACCAATCAGCCTTCTCCAAATTATATCAGCAAAATCATGGATGCCATCATAATCCATCATAAATCCATAATTTGATAATTCGACAAGTACAAAACTTCATCCGATCAAGATGCAATTTCTTGAGCGCCATGTCGGCATAAACTGGTGGAGAAAAAAAAATAATGATGACATCGTCGGTCACGTGGTTTGGCCGCCATATTTGTCCAAAATGGCCAATATAAAATTACATTCCGGCAAGTCCTCGGTCTCTAACCGATTTTTCATCTGTTTGTCTGTTAGCCTGTTTGCAGTACTACGTCTACACCATTGCACGTAGAATCGCCAAACTTTGCGCACGTATTTGTCTTGCCCTGGAATAGACTGTGCCCAATTGAAGATGTCATCGGTCACGTGGTTCGACCGCCATCTTGGAAAAACCGAAAAATGTTGCACCTCTATATCTCCGAAAGTGCTGAATAGAGAAAATTGAGACATGGCTCATTGGAAAGAACTCTCCATGGGGAATAAAATATGTTAATGATGATGTCATCAGTCACGTGGTTCGGCCGCCATCTTGGAAAAAACGAAAAAATTTGCACCTCCATATCTCTGAAAGTGCTGAATAGAAAAAATTGAGACATGGCTCATTGTCAAGAACTCTCCATGTGGAATAAAATATGTTAATGATGACGTCATCAGTCACGTGGTTCGGCCGCCATCTTGGAAAAACCGAAAACTTTGCACCTCAACATCTCCGAAAGTGCTGAATTGCAAAAATTGAGACATGGCTCATTGTAAAGAACTCTCCATGGGGAATAAAATATGTTAATGATGACGTCATATGTCACGTGGTCGGCCGCCATCTTGGAAAAACGGCAAAACTTTGCTCCACTATATCTCCAAAAGTGCTGAACAGAAAAAATTGAGACATGGCTCATTGTAAAGAACTCTCCATGGGGAATAAAACATGTTAATGATGACGTCATCGGTCACGTGGTGCGGCCGCCATCTTGGAAAAACGGAAAAATTTTGCACCTCCATATCTCCGAAAGTGCTGAATAGAAAAAATTGAGACATGGCTCATTGGAAAGAACTCTCCAGGTGGAATAAAATATGTTAATGATGACATCATCAGTCACGTGGTTCTGCCGCCATCTGGAAAATCCGAAAAACTTTGCACCTCCATATCTCCGAAAGTGCTGAATAGAAAAAATTGAGACATGGCTCATTGTAAAGAACTCTCCATGGGGAATAAAAGATGTTAATGATGACGTCATCGGTCACGTGGTTCGGCCGCCATATTTGTCCTAAATGTCCGATAAAAAAGTAAATTCCGGCAAGTCCTCGGTCTCTGACCGATTTTTCATCTGTTTGTCTGTTTGTCTGTTTGCAGCACTACGTCTACACCGTTGCACATAGAATCACCAAACTTTGCACACGTATTTGTCTTGCCCTCTAATATACTGCGGCCAAATGATGACGTCATCGGTCACGTGGTTCGGCCGCCATCTTGGAAAAACCGAAAAATTTTGCACCTCGATATCTCAAAGTGCTGAACAGAAAAAATTGAGACATGGCTCATTGTAAAGAACTCTCCATGGGGAATAAAATATGTTAATGATGACGTCATCGGTCACGTGGTTCGGCCGCCATCTTGGAAAAAACGAAAATTTTTGCACCTCCATATCTCCGAAAGTCCTGAACAGAAAAAATTGAGACATGGCTCATTGTAACGAACTCTCCATGGGGAATAAAATATGTTAATGATGACGTCATCAGTCACATGGTTCGGCCGCCATCTTGGAAAAACCGAAAATTTTTGCACCTCCATATCTCCGAAAGTCCTGAACAGAAAAAATTGAGACATGGCTCATTGTAAAGAACTCTCCATGGGGAATAAAATATCTTAATGATGACGTCATCAGTCACGTGGTTCGGCCGCCATCTTGGGAAAACCGAAAAACTTTGCACCACTATATCTCCAAAAGTGCTGAACAGAAAAAATGGAGACATGGCTCATTGTGAAGAACTCTCCATGTGGAATAAAATATGTTAATGATGACGTCATCAGTCACGTGGTTCGGCCGCCATCTTGGAAAAACCGAAAAACTTTGCACATCCATATCTCTGAATGTACTGAATAGAAAAAATTGAGACATGGCTCATTGCAAAGAACTCTCCATGGAGAATACAATATGTTAATGATGACGTCATCGGTCACGTGATTCGGCCGCCATCTTGGAAAATCCGAAAAACTTTGCACCTCCATATCTCCGAAAGTGCTGAACAGGAAAAAATCAGACATGGCTCATTGTAAAGAACTCCATGGGGAATAAAATATGTTAATGATGACGTCATATGTCACGTGGTTCGGCCGCCATCTTGGAAAAACCGAAAAATTTGCACCTCCATATCTCTGAAAGTGCTGAATAGAAAAAATTGAGACATGGCTCATTGTAAAGAACTCTCCATGGGGAATAAAATATGTTAATGATGATGCCATCGGTCACGTGGTTCGGCCGCCATCTTGGAAAAACGGGAAAACTTTGCACCACTATATCTCCAAAAGTGCATAATGGAAAAAATTGAGACATGGCTCATTGTAAAGAACTCTCCATGGGGAATAAAATATATTAATGATGACATCATCTATCACGTGGTTCAGCCGCCATATTTGTTCTAAATGGCTGATAAAAAAGTACATTCCGGCAAGTCCTCGGTCTCTGACCGATTTTTCATTACTTGCCGGAAAAGATTCCGGCAAGTATGTTGATCTGTTCGTTTGTTACTTGCCGGAAAGGATTCCGGCAAGTATGTTGATCTGTTCGTTTGTTTGTTACTTGCCGGAAAAAATTCCGGCAAGTATGTTGAGCTGTTCGTTTGTTTGTCTGTCTGTCTGTCTGTCTGTCTGTTTGTCTGTCTGTCTGTTTGCAGCACTGCGTCTACACCGTTGCACGTAGAATCGCCAAACTTTGCACACATAATGGTCTTGCCCTGGAATAGACTGTGCCCAATTGATGACGTCATCGGTCACGTGGTTCGGCCGCCATCTTGGAAAAACCGAAAAAACTTGCACCTCCATATCTCCGAAAGTACTGAACAGGAAAAATTGAGACATGGCTCATTGTAAAGAACTCTCCATGGGGAATACAATATGTTAATGATGACGTCATCAGTCACGTGGTTCGGCCGCCATCTTGGAAAAACCGAAAAAATTTGCACCGCTACATCTCCGAAAGAACTGAACAGAAAAAATTGAGACATGGCTCATTGTAAAGAACTCTATGGGGAATAAAATATGTTAATGATGACGTCATCAGTCACGTGGTCGGCCGCCATCTTGGAAAAACGGCAAAAATTTGCACCACTATATCTCCAAAAGTGCTGAACAGAAAAAATTGAGACATGGCTCATTGTAAAGAACTCTCCATGGGGAATAAAATATGTTAATGATGATGTCATATGTCACGTGGTCGGCCGCCATCTTGGAAAAACGGCAAAACTTTGCACCACTATATCTCCAAAAGTGCTGAACAGACAAAATTGAGACATGGCTCATTGGAAAGAACTCTCCATGGGGAATAAAATATGTTAATGATGTCATATGTCACGTGGTCGGCCGCCATCTTGGAAAAACGGCAAAACTTTGCACCACTATATCTCCAAAAGTGCTGAACAGAAAAAATTGAGACATGGCTCATTGTGAAGAACTCTCCATGTGGAATAAAATATGTAAATGATGACGTCATCAGTCAAGTGGTTGGCCGCCATCTTGGAAAAACGGAAAAAAATTTCACCTCCATATCTCCGAAAGTGCTGAATAGAAAAAATTGAGACATGGCTCATTGGAAAGAACTCTCCAGGGGGAATAAAATATGTTAATGATGACGTCATCAGTCACGTCGTTCTGCTGCCATCTTGGAAAATTCGAAAAACTTTGCACCTCCATATCTCCGAAGGTGCTGAATAGAAAAAATTGAGACATGGCTCATTGGAAAGAACTCTCCATGGGGAATAAAATATGTTAATTATGACGTCATCGGTCACGTGGTTCGGCCGCCATCTTGGAAAATCCGAAAAACGTTGCACCTCTATCTCCAAAAGTATTGAGACATGGCTCATTGTAAAGAACTCTCCATGGGGAGTAAAATATGTTAATGATGACGTCATATGTCACGTGGTCGGCCGCCATCTTGGAAAAACGGCAAAATTTTGCAGCACTATATCTCCAAATGTGCTGAACAGAAAAAATTGAGACATGGCTCATTGTAAAGAACTCTCCATGGGGAATAAAATATGTTAATAATGACGTCATAGGTCACGTGGTTCGGCCGCCATCTTGGAAAAACCGTAAAACCTAGCACCTCCATATCTCTGAAAGTGCTGAATAGAAAAAATTGAGACATGACTCATTGTAAAGAACTCTCCATGGGGAATAAAATATGTTAATAATGACGTCATAGGTCACGTGGTTCGGCCGCCATCTTGGAAAAACCGTAAAACCTAGCACCTCCATATCTGTGAAAGTGCTGAATAGAAAAAATTGAGACATGACTCATTGTAAAGAACTCTCCATGGGGAATAAAATATGTTAATAATGACGTCATCGGTCACGTGGTTTAGCCGCCATCTTGGAAAAACCTAGCACCTCCAGATCTCCAAAAGTGCTGAATAGAAAAAATTGAGACATGGCTCATTGTAAAGAACTCTCCATGGGGAATCAAATATGGTAATGATGACGTCATCAGTCACATGGTTCGGCCGCCATCTTGGAAAAACCGAAAATTTTTGCACCTCCATATCTCCGAAAGTCCTGAACAGAAAAAATTGAGACATGGCTCATTGTAAAGAACTCTCCATGGGGAATAAAATATGTTAATGATGACGTCATCAGTCACGTGGTTCGGCCGCCATCTTGGGAAAACCGAAAAACTTTGCACCACTATATCTCCAAAAGTGCTGAACAGAAAAAATGGAGACATGGCTCATTGTGAAGAACTCTCCATGTGGAATAAAATATGTTAATGATGACGTCATCAGTCACGTGGTTCGGCCGCCATCTTGGAAAAACCGAAAAACTTTGCACATCCATATCTCTGAATGTACTGAATAGAAAAAATTGAGACATGGCTCATTGCAAAGAACTCTCCATGGAGAATACAATATGTTAATGATGACGTCATCGGTCACGTGATTCGGCCGCCATCTTGGAAAATCCGAAAAACTTTGCACCTCCATATCTCCGAAAGTGCTGAACAGGAAAAAATCAGACATGGCTCATTGTAAAGAACTCCATGGGGAATAAAATATGTTAATGATGACGTCATATGTCACGTGGTTCGGCCGCCATCTTGGAAAAACCGAAAAATTTGCACCTCCATATCTCTGAAAGTGCTGAATAGAAAAAATTGAGACATGGCTCATTGTAAAGAACTCTCCATGGGGAATAAAATATGTTAATGATGATGCCATCAGTCACGTGGTTCGGCCGCCATCTTGGAAAAACGGGAAAACTTTGCACCACTATATCTCCAAAAGTGCATAATGGAAAAAATTGAGACATGGCTCATTGTAAAGAACTCTCCATGGGGAATAAAATATATTAATGATGACATCATCTATCACGTGGTTCAGCCGCCATATTTGTTCTAAATGGCTGATAAAAAAGTACATTCCGGCAAGTCCTCGGTCTCTGACCGATTTTTCATTACTTGCCGGAAAAGATTCCGGCAAGTATGTTGATCTGTTCGTTTGTTACTTGCCGGAAAGGATTCCGGCAAGTATGTTGATCTGTTCGTTTGTTTGTTACTTGCCGGAAAAAATTCCGGCAAGTATGTTGAGCTGTTCGTTACTTGCCGGAAAATTTTTTCCGGCAAGTATGTTGATCTGTTCGTTTGTCTGTTTGTTACTTGCCGGAAAAGATTCCGGCAAGTATGTTGATCTGTTCGTTTGTCTGTTTGTCTGTCTGTCTGTCTGTCTGTTTGCAGCACTGCGTCTACACCGTTGCACGTAGAATCGCTAAACTTTGCACACATATTGGTCTTGCCCTGGAATAGACTGTGCCCAATTGATGACGTCATCGGTCACGTGGTTCGGCCGCCATCTTGGAAAAACCGAAAAACTCTGCACCTCCACATCTCCGAAAGTGCTGAACAGAAAAAATTGAGACATGGCTCATTGTAAAGAACTCTCCATGCGGAATAAAATATGTAAATGATGACGTCATCAGTCACGTGGTTCGGTCGCCATCTTGGAAAAACGGCAAAACGTTGCGCCACGATATCTCCAAAAGTGCTGAACAGAAAAAATTGAGACATGGCTCATTGTAAAGAACTCTCCATGGGGAATAAAATATGTTAATGATGACGTCATATGTCACGTGGTCGGCCGCCATCTTGGAAAAACGGCAAAACTTTGCACCACTATATCGCCAAAAGTGCTGAACAGAAAAAATTGAGACATGGCTCATTGTAAAGAACTCCACATGGGGAATAAAATATGTTAATGATGACGTCATCAGTCACGTGGTCGGCCGCCATCTTGGAAAAACTGCAAAACTTTGCACTTCGAAATCTCCAAAAGTGCTGAACAGAAAAAATGGAGACATGGCTCATTGTAAAAAACTCTCCATGGGGAATAAAATATGTTAATGATGTCATATGTCACGTGGTCGGCCGCCATCTTGGAAAAACCAAAAAACTCTGCACCTCCACATCTCCAAAAGTCCTGAATAGAAAAAATTGAGGCATGGCTCATTGTAAAGAACTCTCCATGGGGAATAAAATATGTTAATGATGACGTCATTGGTCACGTGGTTCGGCCGCCATATTTGTCCTAAATGGCGGATAAAAAAGTACATTCCGGCAAGTCCTCGGTCTTTGACCGATTTTTCATCTGTCTGTTTGTCTGTCTGTTTGCAGCACTGCGTCTACACCGTTGCACGGAGAATCGCCAAACTTTGCACACATATTGGTCTTGCCCTGGAATAGACTGTGCCCAATTGATGACGTCATCGGTGACGTGGTTCGGCCGCCATCTTGGAAAAAACCGAAAAACTTTGCACTTCTATATCTCCGAAAGTACTGAACAGAAAAAATTGAGACATGGCTCATTGTAAAGAACTCTAGATGGGGAATAAAATATGTTAATGATGACGTCATTGGTCACGTGGTTCGGCCGCCATCTTGGAAAAACCGCAAAACTTTCTATATGTAGAATCTTTCTATACGTAGAATAGCCAAACTTTGCACACTTATTTGGCTTGCCCTCTAATATACTGTGCCCAAATGATGACGTCATCGGTCACGTGGTTCGGCCGCCATCTTTGAAAAAATTTGCACCTCCATATCTCCGAAAGTGCTGAATAGAAAAAATTGAGACATGGCTCATTGTAAAGAACTGTCCATGGGGAATAAAATATGTTAATGATGACGTCATCAGTCACGTGGTTCGGCGGCCATCTTGGAAAAACCGAAAAAAAATTGCACCTCTATATCTCCGAAAGTACAGAACAGAAAAAATTGCTACATGGCTCATTGTAAAGAACTCTCCATGGGGAATAAAATAAGTAAATGATGACGTCATCAGTCACGTGGTTCGGTCGCCATCTTGGAAAAACGGCAAAACGTTGCGCCACTATATCTCCAAAAGTGCTGAACAGAAAAAATTGAGACATGGCTCATTGTAAAGAACTCTCCATGGGGAATAAAATATGTTAATGATGACATCATCAGTCACGTGGTCGGCCGCCATCTTGGAAAAACGGCAAAACTTTGCACCACGAAATCTCCAAAAGTGCTGAACAGAAAAAATTGAGACATGGCTCATTGTAAAGAACTCTCCATGCAGAATAAAATAGGTTAATGATGACGTCATATGTCACGTGGTCGGCCGCCATCTTGGAAAAACGGCAAAACTTTGCACCTCCATATCTCTGAAAGTACTGAATAGAAAAAATTGAGACACGGCTCATTGTAATGAACTCTCCATGGGGAATAAAATATGTTAATGATGACGTCACCGGTCACGTGGTGGGCTGCCATCTTGGAAAAACGGCAAAACTTTGCACCACGAAATCTCCAAAAGTGCTGAACAGAAAAAATTGAGACATGGCTCATTGTAAAGAACTCCCCATGGGGAATAAAATATGTTAATGATGATGTCATATGTCACGTGGTTCGGCCGCCATCTTGGAAAAACGGCAAAACTTTGCACCTCCATATCTCTGAAAGTACTGAATAGAAAAAATTGAGACATGGCTCATTGTAAAGAACTCTCCATGTGGAATAAAAAATGTTAATGATGACGTCATCGGTCACGTGGTTCGGCCGCCATCTTGGAAAAGCTTTGCACCTCTATATCTCCGAAAGTGCTGAACAGAAAAAATTGAGACATGGCTCATTGGAAAGAAATGTCCATGGGGCATAAAATATGTTAATGATGACGTCATAGGTCACGTGGTTCGGCCGCCATCTTGGAAAAACCGAAAAACTTTACACCTCCATATCTCCGAAAGTGCTGAACAGAAAAAATTGAGACATGGCTCATTGTAAATATCTCTCCATGGGGAATAAAATATGTTACTGATGACGTCATCAGTCACGTGGTTCGGCCGCCATCTTGGAAAAACCGAAAAACTTTGCACCTCCATATCTCCGAAAGTGCTGAATAGAAAAAATTGAGACATGGCTCATTGTAAAGAACTCTCCATGGGGAATAAAATATGTTAATGATGATATCATCGGTCACGTGGTTCGGCCGCCATCTTGGAAAAACCGAAAAACTTAGCACCTCTATGTGTCCAAAAGTGCTGAATAGAAAAAATTGAGACATGGCTCATTGTAAAGAATCCTCCATGGGGAATAAAATATGTTAATGATGACGTCATCGGTCACGTGGTTCAGCCGCCATCTTGGAAAAACCGAAAAACTCTGCACCTCCACATCTCCAAAAGTCCTGAATAGAAAAAATTGAGGCATGGCTCATTGTAAAGAACTCTCCATGTGGAATAAAAAATGTTAATGATGACGTCATCGGTCACGTGGTTCGGCCGCCATCTTGGAAAAGCTTTGCACCTCTATATCTCCGAAAGTGCTGAACAGAAAAAATTGAGACATGGCTCATTGGAAAGAAATGTCCATGGGAAATAAAATATGTTAATGATGACGTCATAGGTCACGTGGTTCGGCCGCCATCTTGGAAAAGCTTTGCACCTCTATATCTCCGAAAGTGCTGAACAGAAAAAATTGAGACATGGCTCATTGGAAAGAAATTTCCATGGGGAATAAAATATGTTAATGATGACGTCAGATGTCACGTGGTTCGGCCGCCATCTTGGAAAAACGGCAAAACTTTGCACCTCTATATCTCCAAAAGTGCTGAGCAGAAAAAATTGAGACATGGCTCATTGTAAAGAACTCTCCATGGGGAATAAAATATGTTAATGATGACATCATCTATCACGTGGTTCAGCCGCCATATTTGTTCTAAATGGCCGATAAAAAAGTACACTCCGGCAAGTCCTCGGTCTCTGACCGATTTTTCATCTGTCTGTTTGTTACTTGCCGGAAAAAATTTTCCGGCAAGTATGTTGATCTGTTCGTTTGTCTGTTTGTCTGTCTGTTTGTCTGTTTGTCTGTCTGTCTGTCTGTTTGCAGCACTGCGTCTACACCGTTGCACGTAGAATCGCCAAACTTTGCACACTTATTGGTCTTGCCCTGGAATAGACTGTGCCCAATTGATGACGTCATCGGTGACGTGGTTCGGCCGCCATCTTGGAAAAACCGAAAAACTTTGCACCTCTATATCTCCGAAAGTACTGAACAGAAAAAATTGAGACATGGCTCATTGTAAAGAACTCTCCATGGGGAATAAAATATGTTAATGATGACGTCATATGTCACGTGGTCGGCCGCCATCTTGGAAAAACGGCAAAACTTTGCACCACGAAATCTCCAAAAGTGCTGAACAGAAAAAATTGAGACATGGCTCATTGTAAAGAACTCTCCATGGGGAATAAAATATGTTAATGATGATGTCATATGTCACGTGGTCGGCCGCCATCTTGTAAAAACGGCAAAACTTTGCACCACTATATCTCCAAAAGTGCTGAACAGAAAAAATTGAGACATGGCTCATTGTAAAGAACTCTCCATGGGGAATAAAATATGTTAATGATGATATCATCGGTCACGTGGTTCGGCCGCCATATTTGTTCTAAATGGCCGATAAAAAGTACATTCCGGCAAGTCCTCGGTCTCTGACCGATTTTTCATCTGTTTGTCTGTCTGTCTGTCTGTTTGCAGCACTGCGTCTACACCGTTGCACGTAGAATCGCCAAACTTTGCACACTTATTGGTCTTGCCCTGGAATAGACTGTGCCCAATTGATGACGTCATCGGTGACGTGGTTCGGCCGCCATCTTGGAAAAACCGAAAAACTTTGCACCTCTATATCTCCGAAAGTACTGAACAGAAAAAATTGAGACATGGCTCATTGTAAAGAACTCTCCATGGGGAATAAAATATGTTAATGATGACGTCATATGTCACGTGGTCGGCAGCCATCTTGGAAAAACGGCAAAACTTTGCACCACGAAATCTCCAAAAGTGCTGAACAGAAAAAATTGAGACATGGCTCATTGTAAAGAACTCTCCATGGGGAATAAAATATGTTAATGATGATGTCATATGTCACGTGGTCGGCCGCCATCTTGGAAAAACGGCAAAACTTTGCACCACTATATCTCCAAAAGTGCTGAACAGAAAAAATTGAGACATGGCTCATTGTAAAGAACTCTCCATGGGGAATAAAATATGTTAATGATGATATCATCGGTCACGTGGTTCGGCCGCCATATTTGTTCTAAATGGCCGATAAAAAGTTCATTCCGGCAAGTCCTCGGTCTCTGACCGATTTTTCATTACTTGCCGGAAAAATTTCCGGCAAGTATGTTGATCTGTTCGTTTGTTTGTCTGTTTGTCTGTTTGTCTGTTTGTCTGTCTGTCTGTCTGTTTGCAGCACTGCGTCTACACCGTTGCACGTAGAATCGCCAAACTTTGCACACATATTGGTCTTGCCCTGGAATAGACTGTGCCCAATTGATGACGTCATCGGTGACGTGGTTCGGCCGCCATCTTGGAAAAACCGAAAAACTTTGCACCTCTATATCTCCGAAAGTACTGTAGAGAAAAAATTGAGACATGGCTCATTGTAAAGAACTCTCCATGGGGAATAAAATATGTTAACGATGACGTCATCAGTCACGTGGTCGGCCGCCATCTTGGAAAAACAGCAAAACTTTGCACCACTATATCTCCAAAAGTGCTGAACAGAAAAAATTGAGACGTGGCTCATTGTAAAGAACTCTCCATGGGGAATAAAATATGTTAATGATGACGTCATCAGTCACGTGGTCGGCCGCCATCTTGGAAAAACCGAAAAACCTTGCACCTCCATATCTCCGAAAGTGCTGAATAGAAAAAATTGTGACATGGCTCATTGTAAAGAACTCTCCATGGGGAATAAAACATGTTAATGATGACGTCATCGGTCACGTGGTGCGGCCGCCATCTTGGAAAAACGGAAAAATTTTGCACTTCGAAATCTCCAAAAGTGCTGAACAGAAAAAATGGAGACATGGCTCATTGTAAAAAACTCTCCATGGGGAATAAAATATGTTAATGATGTCATATGTCACGTGGTCGGCCGCCATCTTGGAAAAACCAAAAAACTCTGCACCTCCACATCTCCAAAAGTCCTGAATAGAAAAAATTGAGGCATGGCTCATTGTAAAGAACTCTCCATGGGGAATAAAATATGTTAATGATGACGTCATTGGTCACGTGGTTCGGCCGCCATATTTGTCCTAAATGGCGGATAAAAAAGTACATTCCGGCAAGTCCTCGGTCTTTGACCGATTTTTCATCTGTCTGTTTGTCTGTCTGTTTGCAGCACTGCGTCTACACCGTTGCACGGAGAATCGCCAAACTTTGCACACATATTGGTCTTGCCCTGGAATAGACTGTGCCCAATTGATGACGTCATCGGTGACGTGGTTCGGCCGCCATCTTGGAAAAAACCGAAAAACTTTGCACTTCTATATCTCCGAAAGTACTGAACAGAAAAAATTGAGACATGGCTCATTGTAAAGAACTCTAGATGGGGAATAAAATATGTTAATGATGACGTCATTGGTCACGTGGTTCGGCCGCCATCTTGGAAAAACCGCAAAACTTTCTATATGTAGAATCTTTCTATACGTAGAATAGCCAAACTTTGCACACTTATTTGGCTTGCCCTCTAATATACTGTGCCCAAATGATGACGTCATCGGTCACGTGGTTCGGCCGCCATCTTTGAAAAAATTTGCACCTCCATATCTCCGAAAGTGCTGAATAGAAAAAATTGAGACATGGCTCATTGTAAAGAACTGTCCATGGGGAATAAAATATGTTAATGATGACGTCATCAGTCACGTGGTTCGGCGGCCATCTTGGAAAAACCGAAAAAAAATTGCACCTCTATATCTCCGAAAGTACAGAACAGAAAAAATTGCTACATGGCTCATTGTAAAGAACTCTCCATGGGGAATAAAATAAGTAAATGATGACGTCATCAGTCACGTGGTTCGGTCGCCATCTTGGAAAAACGGCAAAACGTTGCGCCACTATATCTCCAAAAGTGCTGAACAGAAAAAATTGAGACATGGCTCATTGTAAAGAACTCTCCATGGGGAATAAAATATGTTAATGATGACATCATCAGTCACGTGGTCGGCCGCCATCTTGGAAAAACGGCAAAACTTTGCACCACGAAATCTCCAAAAGTGCTGAACAGAAAAAATTGAGACATGGCTCATTGTAAAGAACTCTCCATGCAGAATAAAATAGGTTAATGATGACGTCATATGTCACGTGGTCGGCCGCCATCTTGGAAAAACGGCAAAACTTTGCACCTCCATATCTCTGAAAGTACTGAATAGAAAAAATTGAGACACGGCTCATTGTAATGAACTCTCCATGGGGAATAAAATATGTTAATGATGACGTCACCGGTCACGTGGTGGGCTGCCATCTTGGAAAAACGGCAAAACTTTGCACCACGAAATCTCCAAAAGTGCTGAACAGAAAAAATTGAGACATGGCTCATTGTAAAGAACTCCCCATGGGGAATAAAATATGTTAATGATGATGTCATATGTCACGTGGTTCGGCCGCCATCTTGGAAAAACGGCAAAACTTTGCACCTCCATATCTCTGAAAGTACTGAATAGAAAAAATTGAGACATGGCTCATTGTAAAGAACTCTCCATGTGGAATAAAAAATGTTAATGATGACGTCATCGGTCACGTGGTTCGGCCGCCATCTTGGAAAAGCTTTGCACCTCTATATCTCCGAAAGTGCTGAACAGAAAAAATTGAGACATGGCTCATTGGAAAGAAATGTCCATGGGGCATAAAATATGTTAATGATGACGTCATAGGTCACGTGGTTCGGCCGCCATCTTGGAAAAACCGAAAAACTTTACACCTCCATATCTCCGAAAGTGCTGAACAGAAAAAATTGAGACATGGCTCATTGTAAATATCTCTCCATGGGGAATAAAATATGTTACTGATGACGTCATCAGTCACGTGGTTCGGCCGCCATCTTGGAAAAACCGAAAAACCTTGCACCTCCATATCTCCGAAAGTGCTGAATAGAAAAAATTGAGACATGGCTCATTGTAAAGAACTCTCCATGGGGAATAAAATATGTTAATGATGATATCATCGGTCACGTGGTTCGGCCGCCATCTTGGAAAAACCGAAAAACTTAGCACCTCTATGTGTCCAAAAGTGCTGAATAGAAAAAATTGAGACATGGCTCATTGTAAAGAATCCTCCATGGGGAATAAAATATGTTAATGATGACGTCATCGGTCACGTGGTTCAGCCGCCATCTTGGAAAAACCGAAAAACTCTGCACCTCCACATCTCCAAAAGTCCTGAATAGAAAAAATTGAGGCATGGCTCATTGTAAAGAACTCTCCATGTGGAATAAAAAATGTTAATGATGACGTCATCGGTCACGTGGTTCGGCCGCCATCTTGGAAAAGCTTTGCACCTCTATATCTCCGAAAGTGCTGAACAGAAAAAATTGAGACATGGCTCATTGGAAAGAAATGTCCATGGGAAATAAAATATGTTAATGATGACGTCATAGGTCACGTGGTTCGGCCGCCATCTTGGAAAAGCTTTGCACCTCTATATCTCCGAAAGTGCTGAACAGAAAAAATTGAGACATGGCTCATTGGAAAGAAATTTCCATGGGGAATAAAATATGTTAATGATGACGTCAGATGTCACGTGGTTCGGCCGCCATCTTGGAAAAACGGCAAAACTTTGCACCTCTATATCTCCAAAAGTGCTGAGCAGAAAAAATTGAGACATGGCTCATTGTAAAGAACTCTCCATGGGGAATAAAATATGTTAATGATGACATCATCTATCACGTGGTTCAGCCGCCATATTTGTTCTAAATGGCCGATAAAAAAGTACACTCCGGCAAGTCCTCGGTCTCTGACCGATTTTTCATCTGTCTGTTTGTTACTTGCCGGAAAAAATTTTCCGGCAAGTATGTTGATCTGTTCGTTTGTCTGTTTGTCTGTCTGTTTGTCTGTTTGTCTGTCTGTCTGTCTGTTTGCAGCACTGCGTCTACACCGTTGCACGTAGAATCGCCAAACTTTGCACACTTATTGGTCTTGCCCTGGAATAGACTGTGCCCAATTGATGACGTCATCGGTGACGTGGTTCGGCCGCCATCTTGGAAAAACCGAAAAACTTTGCACCTCTATATCTCCGAAAGTACTGAACAGAAAAAATTGAGACATGGCTCATTGTAAAGAACTCTCCATGGGGAATAAAATATGTTAATGATGACGTCATATGTCACGTGGTCGGCCGCCATCTTGGAAAAACGGCAAAACTTTGCACCACGAAATCTCCAAAAGTGCTGAACAGAAAAAATTGAGACATGGCTCATTGTAAAGAACTCTCCATGGGGAATAAAATATGTTAATGATGATGTCATATGTCACGTGGTCGGCCGCCATCTTGTAAAAACGGCAAAACTTTGCACCACTATATCTCCAAAAGTGCTGAACAGAAAAAATTGAGACATGGCTCATTGTAAAGAACTCTCCATGGGGAATAAAATATGTTAATGATGATATCATCGGTCACGTGGTTCGGCCGCCATATTTGTTCTAAATGGCCGATAAAAAGTACATTCCGGCAAGTCCTCGGTCTCTGACCGATTTTTCATCTGTTTGTCTGTCTGTCTGTCTGTTTGCAGCACTGCGTCTACACCGTTGCACGTAGAATCGCCAAACTTTGCACACTTATTGGTCTTGCCCTGGAATAGACTGTGCCCAATTGATGACGTCATCGGTGACGTGGTTCGGCCGCCATCTTGGAAAAACCGAAAAACTTTGCACCTCTATATCTCCGAAAGTACTGAACAGAAAAAATTGAGACATGGCTCATTGTAAAGAACTCTCCATGGGGAATAAAATATGTTAATGATGACGTCATATGTCACGTGGTCGGCAGCCATCTTGGAAAAACGGCAAAACTTTGCACCACGAAATCTCCAAAAGTGCTGAACAGAAAAAATTGAGACATGGCTCATTGTAAAGAACTCTCCATGGGGAATAAAATATGTTAATGATGATGTCATATGTCACGTGGTCGGCCGCCATCTTGGAAAAACGGCAAAACTTTGCACCACTATATCTCCAAAAGTGCTGAACAGAAAAAATTGAGACATGGCTCATTGTAAAGAACTCTCCATGGGGAATAAAATATGTTAATGATGATATCATCGGTCACGTGGTTCGGCCGCCATATTTGTTCTAAATGGCCGATAAAAAGTTCATTCCGGCAAGTCCTCGGTCTCTGACCGATTTTTCATTACTTGCCGGAAAAATTTCCGGCAAGTATGTTGATCTGTTCGTTTGTTTGTCTGTTTGTCTGTTTGTCTGTTTGTCTGTCTGTCTGTCTGTTTGCAGCACTGCGTCTACACCGTTGCACGTAGAATCGCCAAACTTTGCACACATATTGGTCTTGCCCTGGAATAGACTGTGCCCAATTGATGACGTCATCGGTGACGTGGTTCGGCCGCCATCTTGGAAAAACCGAAAAACTTTGCACCTCTATATCTCCGAAAGTACTGTAGAGAAAAAATTGAGACATGGCTCATTGTAAAGAACTCTCCATGGGGAATAAAATATGTTAACGATGACGTCATCAGTCACGTGGTCGGCCGCCATCTTGGAAAAACAGCAAAACTTTGCACCACTATATCTCCAAAAGTGCTGAACAGAAAAAATTGAGACGTGGCTCATTGTAAAGAACTCTCCATGGGGAATAAAATATGTTAATGATGACGTCATCAGTCACGTGGTCGGCCGCCATCTTGGAAAAACCGAAAAACCTTGCACCTCCATATCTCCGAAAGTGCTGAATAGAAAAAATTGTGACATGGCTCATTGTAAAGAACTCTATGGGAAATAAAATATGTTAATGATGACGTCATCGGTGACGTGGTTCGGCCGCCATATTTGTCCTAAATGGCCGATAAAGTAAATTCCGGCAAGTTCTCGGTCTCTGACCGATTTTTCATTTGTTTGTCTGTCTGTCTGTCTGTCTGTCTGTTTGTCTGTCTGTCTGTTTGCAGCACTGCGTCTACACCGTTGCACGTAGAATCGCCAAACTTTGCACACATATTGGTCTTGCCCTGGAATAGACTGTGCCCAATTGATGACGTCATCGGTCACGTGGTTCGGCCGCCATCTTGGAAAAACCGAAAAAACTTGCACCTCCATATCTCCGAAAGTACTGAACAGGAAAAATTGAGACATGGCTCATTGTAAAGAACTCTCCATGGGGAATACAATATGTTAATGATGACGTCATCAGTCACGTGGTTCGGCCGCCATCTTGGAAAAACCGAAAAAATTTGCACCGCTACATCTCCGAAAGAACTGAACAGAAAAAATTGAGACATGGCTCATTGTAAAGAACTCTATGGGGAATAAAATATGTTAATGATGACGTCATCAGTCACGTGGTCGGCCGCCATCTTGGAAAAACGGCAAAACTTTGCACCACTATATCTCCAAAAGTGCTGAACAGAAAAAATTGAGACATGGCTCATTGTAAAGAACTCTCCATGGGGAATAAAATATGTTAATGATGATGTCATATGTCACGTGGTCGGCCGCCATCTTGGAAAAACCGGAAAACTTTCTATATGTAGAATCTTTCTATAAGTAGAATAGCCAAACTTTGCACACTTATTTGTCTTGCCCTCTAATATACTGTGCCCAAATGATGACGTCATCGGTCACGTGGTTCGGCCGCCATCTTGGAAAAAATTTGCACCTCCATATCTCCGAAAGTGCTGAATAGAAAAAATTGAGACATGGCTCATTGTAAAGAACTGTCCCATGGGGAATAAAATATGTTAATGATGACGTCATCAGTCACGTGGCTCGGTCGCCATCTTGGAAAAACGGCAAAACGTTGCGCCACTATATCTCCAAAAGTGCTGAACAGAAAAAATTGAGACATGGCTCATTGTAAAGAACTCTCCATGGGGAATAAAATATGTTAATGATGACGTCATATGTCACGTGGTCGGCCGCCATCTTGGAAAAACCGAAAAACTTAGCACCTCCATATCTCCGAAAGTGCTGAATAGAAAAAATTGAGACGTGGCTCATTGTAAAGAACTCTCCATGGGGGAATAAAATATGTTAATGATGATGTCATCGGTCACGTGGTTCGGCCGCCATCTTGGAAAAACCGAAAAACTCTGCACCTCCACATCTCCAAAAGTCCTGAATAGAAAAAATTGAGGTATGGCTCATTGTAAAGAACTCTCCATGGGGAATAAAATATGTTAATGCTGACGTCATCGGTCATGTGGTTCGGCCGCCATATTTGTCCTAAATGGCCGATAAAAAAGTACATTCCGGCAAGTCCTCGGTCTCTGACCGATTTTTCATCTGTCTGTCTGTCTGTTTGCAGCACTGCGTCTACACCGTTGCACGGAGAATCGCCAACTTTGCACACATATTGGTCTTGCCCTGGAATAGACTGTGCCCAATTGATGACGTCATCGGTGACGTGGTTCGGCCGCCATCTTGGAAAAACGGCAAAACTTTGCACCACGAAATCTCCAAAAGTGCTGAACAGAAAAAATTGAGACATGGCTCATTGTAAAGAACTCTCCATGAGGAATAAAATATGTTAATGATGACGTCATATGTCACGTGGTTCGGCCGCCATTTTGGAAAAACGGGAAAACTTTGCACCACTATATCTCCAAAAGTGCAGAATGGAAAAAATTGAGACATGGCTCATTGTAAAGAACTCTCCATGGGGGAATAAAATATGTTAATGATGATGTCATCGGTCACGTGGTTCGGCCGCCATCTTGGAAAAACCGAAAAACTCTGAACCTCCACATCTCCAAAAGTCCTGAATAGAAAAAATTGAGGTATGGCTCATTGTAAAGAACTCTCCATGGGGAATAAAATATGTTAATGCTGACGTCATATGTCACGTGGTCGGCCGCCATATTTGTCCTAAATGGCCGATAAAAAAGTACATTCCGGCAAGTCCTCGGTCTCTGACCGATTTTTCATCTGTCTGTCTGTCTGTCTGTTTGTCTGTCTGTTTGCAGCACTGCGTCTACACCGTTGCACGTAGAATCGCTAAACTTTGCACACATATTGGTCTTGCCCTGGAATAGACTGTGCCCAATTGATGACGTCATCGGTGACGTGGTTCGGCCGCCATCTTGGAAAAACCGAAAAACTTTGCACTTCTATATCTCCGAAAGTACTGAACAGAAAAAATTGAGACATGGCTCATTGTAAAGAACTCTCCATGGGGAATAAAATATGTAAATGATGACGTCATCAGTCACGTGGTTCGGTCGCCATCTTGGAAAAACGGCAAAAAGTTGCGCCACTATATCTCCAAAAGTGCTGAACAGAAAAAATTGAGACATGGCTCATTGTAAAGAACTCTCCATGGGGAATAAAATATGTTAATGATGACGTCATATGTCACGTGGTCGGCCGCCATCTTGGAAAAACGGCAAAACTTTGCACCACTATATCTCCAAAAGTGCTGAACAGAAAAAATTGAGACATGGCTCATTGTAAAGAACTCTCCATGGGGAATAAAATATGTTAATGATGATGTCATATGTCACGTGGTCGGCCGCCATCTTGGAAAAACGGCAAAACTTTGCACCACGAAATCTCCAAAAGTGCTGAACAGAAAAAATTGAGACATGGCTCATTGTAAAGAACTCTCCATGGGGAATAAAATATGTTAATGATGACGTCATCAGTCACGTGGTCGGCCGCCATCTTGGAAAAACGGCAAAACTTTGCACCACGAAATCTCCAAAAGTGCTGAACAGAAAAAATTGAGACATGGCTCATTGTAAAGAACTCTCCATGGGGAATAAAATATGTTAATGATGATGTCATATGTCACGTGGTCGGCCGCCATCTTGGAAAAACGGCAAAACTTTGCACCACTATATCTCCAAAAGTGCTGAACAGAAAAAATTGAGACATGGCTCATTGTAAAGAACTCTCCATGCGGAATTAAAACATATTAATGATGATGTCATCAGTCACGTGGTTCGGCCGCCATGTTGGAAAAACCGAAAAACTTTGCACCTCATATCTCCAAAAGTGCTGAATAGAAAAAATTGAGACATGGCTCATTGTAAAGAACTCTCCATGGGGAATAAAATATGTTAATGATGACGTCATCGGTCACGTGGTTCGGCCGCCATATTTGTCCTAAATGGCCGATAAAAAAGTACATTCCGGCAAGTCCTCGGTCTCTGACCGATTTTTCATTTGTCTGTCTGTCTGTTTGTCTGTCTGTCTGTCTGTCTGTTTGCAGCACTGCGTCTACACCGTTGCACGTAGAATCGCCAAACTTTGCACACATATTGGTCTTTCCCTGGAATAGACTGTGCCCAATTGATGACGTCATCGGTGACGTGGTTCGGCCGCCATCTTGGAAAAACCGAAAAATTTTGCACCTCTATATCTCCGAAAGTGCTGAACAGAAAAAATTGAGACATGGCTCATTGTAAAGAACTATCCATGGGGAATAAAATATGTTAATGATGACGTCATATGTCACGTGGTCGGCCGCCATCTTGGAAAAACGGCAAAACTTTGCACCACTATATCTCCAAAAGTGCTGAACAGAAAAAATTGAGACATGGCTCATTGTAAAGAACTCTCCATGGGGAATAAAATATGTTAATGATGACGTCATCGGTCACGTGGTCGGCCGCCATCTTGGAAAAACGGCAAAACTTTGCACCACGAAATCTCCAAAAGTGCTGAACAGAAAAAATTGAGACATGGCTCATTGTAAAGAACTCTCCATGGGGAATAAAATATGTTAATGATGACGTCATCGGTCACGTGGTTTGGCCGCCATCTTGGAAAAACGGCAAAACTTTGCACCACGAAATCTCCAAAAGTGCTGAACAGAAAAAATTGAGACATGGCTCATTGTAAAGAACTCTCCATGGGGAATAAAATATGTTAATGATGACGTCATCGGTCACGTGGTTCGGCCGCCATCTTGGAAAAGCTTTGCACCTCTATATCTCCGAAAGTGCTGAACAGAAAAAATTGAGACATGGCTCATTGGAAAGAAATGTCCATGGGAAATAAAATATGTTAATGATGACGTCATAGGTCACGTGGTTCGGCCGCCATCTTGGAAAAACCGAAAAAATTCGCATCTCCAAAAGTGCTGAATAGAAAAAATTGAGACATGGCTCATTGGAAAGAAATGTCCATGGGGAATAAAATATGTTAATGATGACGTCATCGGTCACGTGGTTCGGCCGCCATATTTGTCCTAAATCCCCAATGAAAAAGTAAATTCCGGCAAGTCCTCGGTCTCTGACCGATTTTTCATTACTTGCCGGAAAAGATTCCGGCAAGTATGTTGATCTGTTCGTTTGTTACTTGCCGGAAAAAATTTTCCGGCAAGTATGTTGATCTGTTCGTTTGTCTGTCTGTTTGTCTGTCTGTCTGTCTGTCTGTCTGTCTGTCTGTTTGCAGCACTGCGTCTACACCGTTGCACGTAGAATCGCCAAACTTTGCACACATATTGGTCTTGCCCTGGAATAGACTGTGCCCAATTGATGACGTCATCGGTGACGTGGTTCGGCCGCCATCTTGGAAAAACCGAAAAACTTTGCACCTCTATATCTCCGAAAGTACTGAACAGAAAAAATTGAGACATGGCTCGTTGTAAAGAACTCTCCATGGGGAATAAAATACGTAAATGATGACGTCATCAGTCACGTGGTTCTGGCGCCATCTTGGAAAAACCGAAAAACGTTGCGCCACTATATCTCCAAAAGTGCTGAACAGAAAAAATTGAGACTTGGCTCATTGTAAAGAACTCTCCATGGGGAATAAAATATGTTAATGATGACGTCATATGTCACGTGGTCGGCCGCCATCTTGGAAAAACGTCAAAAATTTTCACCACTATAACTCCAAAAGTGCTGAACAGAAAAAATTGAGACATGGCTCATTGTAAAGAACTCTCCATGGGGAATAAAATATGTTAATGATGACGTCATCAGTCACGTGGTCGGCCGCCATCTTGGAAAAACCGAAAAACTCTGCACCTCCACATCTCCAAAAGTCCTGAACAGAAAAAATTGAGGTATGGCTCATTGTAAAGAACTCTCCATGGGGAATAAAATATGTTAATGATGACGTCATGTATCACATAGTTCGGCCGCCATATTTGTTCTAAATGGCCGATAAAAAAGTACATTCCGGCAAGTCCTCGGTCTCTGACCGATTTTTCATCTGTTTGTCTGTTTGTCTGTTTGTCTGTTTGTCTGTCTGTTTGCAGCACTGCGTCTACACCGTTGCACGTAGAATCGCCAAACTTTGCACACATATTGGTCTTGCCCTGGAATAGACTGTGCCCAATTGATGACGTCATCGGTGACGTGGTTCGGCCGCCATCTTGGAAAAACTGAAAAACTTTGCACCTCTATATCTCCGAAAGTACTGAACAGAAAAAATTGAGACATGGCTCATTGTAAAGAACTCTCCATGGGGAATAAAATATGTTAATGATGACGTCATCAGTCACGTGGTCGGCCGCCATCTTGGAAAAACAGCAAAACTTTGCACCACTATATCTCCAAAAGTGCTGAACAGAAAAAATTGAGACATGGCTCATTGTAAAGAACTCTCCATGGGGAATAAAATATGTTAATGATGACGTCATATGTCACGTGGTCGGCCGCCATTTTGGAAAAACGGCAAAACTTTGCACCACTATATCTCCAAAAGTGCTGAACAGAAAAAATTGAGACATGGCTCATTGTAAAGAACTCTCCATGGGGAATAAAATATGTTAATGATGACGTCATCAGTCACGTGGTCGGCCGCCATCTTGGAAAAACGGCAAAACTTTGCACCACAAAATCTCCAAAAGTGCTGAACAGAAAAAATTGAGACATGGCTCATTGTAAAGAACTCTCCATGGGGAATAAAATATGTTAATGATGATGTCATATGTCACGTGGTCGGCCGCCATCTTGGAAAAACGGCAAAACTTTGCACCACTATATCTCCAAAAGTGCTGAACAGAAAAAATTGAGACATGGCTCATTGTAAAGAACTCTCCATGGGGAATAAAATATGTTAATGATGATATCATCGGTCACGTGGTTCGGCCGCCATCTTGGAAAAACCGAAAAACTTTGCACTTCTATATCTCCGAAAGTACTGAACAGAAAAAATTGAGACATGGCTCATTGTAAAGAACTCTCCATGGGGAATAAAATATGTTAATGATGACATCATCAGTCACGTGGTCGGCCGCCATCTTGGAAAAACGGCAAAACTTTGCACCACGAAATCTCCAAAAGTGCTGAACAGAAAAAATTGAGACATGGCTCATTGTAAAGAACTCTCCATGGGGAATAGAAGATGTTAATGATGACGTCATATGTCATGTGGTCGGCCGCCATCTTGGAAAAACGGCAAAACTTTGCACCACTATATCTCCAAAAGTGCTGAACAGAAAAAATTGAAACATGGCTCATTGTAAAGAACTCTCCATGGGGAATAAAATATGTTAATGATGACGTCATATGTCACGTGGTTCGGCCGCCATCTTGGAAAAACCGAAAAATTTTGCACCTCCATATCTCTGAAAGTGCTGAATATAAAAAATTGAGACATGGCTCATTGTAAAGAACTCTCCATGGGGAATAAAATATGTTAATGATGACATCAGAGGTCACGTGGTTCGGCCGCCATCTTGGAAAAACCGAAAAACGTAGCACCTCCATATCTCCAAAAGTGCTGAATAGAAAAAGTTGGGACATGGCTCTTTGTAAAGAACTCTCCATGGGGAATAATATATGTTAATGATGACGTCATCTATCACGTGGTTCGGCCGCCATATTTGTCCTAAATGGCCGATAAAAAAGTACATTCCGGCAAGTCCTCGGTCTCTGACCGATTTTTCATTTGTCTGTCTGTCTGTCTGTCTGTCTGTTTGTCTGTCTGTTTGCAGCACTGCGTCTACACCGTTGCACGGAGAATCGCCAAACTTTGCACACATATTGGTCTTGCCCTGGAATAGACTGTGCCCAATTGATGACGTCATCGGTGACGTGGTTCGGCCGCCATCTTGGAAAAACCGAAAAACTTTGCACCTCTATATCTCCGAAAGTACTGAACAGAAAAAATTGAGACATGGCTCATTGTAAAGAACTCTCCATGGGGAATAAAATATGTTAATGATGACGTCATCAGTCACGTGGTCGGCCGCCATCTTGGAAAATGGCAAAATTTTGCACCACTATATCTCCAAAAGTGCTGAACAGAAAAAATTGAGCTCATTGTAAAGTACTCTCCATGGGGAATAAAATGTTAGTGATGACGTCATTGGTCACGTGGTTCGGCCGCCATCTTGGAAAAAGTTTGCAACTCTATATCTCCGAAAGTGCTGAACAGAAAAAATTGAGACATGGCTCATTGTAAAGAACTCGCCATGGGGAATAAAATATGTTAATGATGACGTCATCAGTCACGTGGTTCGGCCGCCATCTTGGAAAAACCTAAAAACTTTGCACCTCCATATCTCTGAAAGTACTGAATAGAAAAAATTGAGACATGGCTCATTGTAAAGAACTCTTGATGGGGAATAAAATGTGTTAATGATGACGTCATCAGTTACGTAGTTTGGCCGCCATCTTGGAAAAACCGAAAAACCTACCACCTCCATATCTCCCAAAGTGCTGAATAGAAAAAATTGAGATGTGACTCATTGTAAAGAACTCTCCATGGGGAATAAAATATGTTAATGATGACGTCATAGGTCACGTGGTTCGGCCGCCATCTTGGAAAAACCGAAAAACCTACCACCTCCATATCTCCCAAAGTGCTCAATATAAAAAATTGAGACATGGCTCATTGTAAAGAACTCTCCATGGGGAATAAAATATGTTCATGATGACATCATCGGTCACGTGGTTCGGCCGCCATATTTGTCCTAAATGGCCGATAAAAAAGTAAATTCCGGCAAGTCCTCGGTCTCTGACCGATTTTTCATTTGTTACTTGCTGGAAAAGATTCCGGCAAGTATGTTGATCTGTTCGTTACTTGCCGGAAAAAATTTTCCGGCAAGTATGTTGATCTGTTCGTTTGTCTGTCTGTTTGTCTGTCTGTCTGTCTGTCTGTCTGTCTGTCTGTTTGCAGCACTGCGTCTACACCGTTGCACGGAGAATCGCCAAACTTTGCACACATATTGGTCTTGCCCTGGAATAGACTGTGCCCAATTGATGACGTCATCGGTGACGTGGTTCGGCCGCCATCTTGGAAAAACCGAAAAACTTTGCACTTCTATATCTCCGAAAGTACTGAACAGAAAAAATTGAGACATGGCTCATTGTAAAGAACTCTCCATGGGGAATAAAATATGTTAATGATGACATCATCAGTCACGTGGTCGGCCGCCATCTTGGAAAAACGGCAAAACTTTGCACCACGAAATCTCCAAAAGTGCTGAACAGAAAAAATTGAGACATGGCTCATTGTAAAGAACTCTCCATGGGGAATAAAATATGTTAATGATGACGTCATATGTCACGTGGTCGGCCGCCATCTTGGAAAAACGGCAAAGATTTGCACCACTATATCTCCAAAAGTGCTGAACAGAAAAAATTGAGACATGGCTCATTGTAAAGAACTCTCCATGGGGAATAAAATATGTTAATGATGACGTCATATGTCACGTGGTCGGCCGCCATCTTGGAAAAACGGCAAAACTTTGCTCCACTATATCTCCAAAAGTGCTGAACAGAAAAAATTGAGACATGGCTCATTGTAAAGAACTCTCCATGGGGAATAAAATATGTTAATGATGACGTCATCAGTCACGTGGTTCGGCCGCCATCTTGGAAAATGGCAAAACTTTGCACCACTATATCTCCAAAAGTGCTGAACAGAAAAAATTGAGACATGGCTCATTGTAAAGAACTCTCCATTGGGAATAAGATATGTTAATGATGACGTCATCAGTCACGTGGTCGGCCGCCATCTTGGAAAAACGGCAAAACTTTGCACCACGAAATCTCCAAAAGTGCTGAACAGAAAAAATTGAGACATGGCTCATTGTAAAGAACTCTCCATGGGGAATAAAATATGTAAATGATGACGTCAAAGGTCACGTGGTTCGGCCGCCATCTTGGAAAAACCGAAAAACTTAGCACCTCCATATCTCCAAAAGTCCTGAATATAAAAAATTGAGACATGACTCATTGTAAAGAACTCTCCAATGGGGAATAAAATCTGTTAATGATGACGTCATCGGTCACGTGGTTCGGCCGCCATATTTGTCCTAAATGGCCGATAAAAAAGTACATTCCGGCAAGTCCTCGGTCTCTGACCGATTTTTCATTACTTGCCGGAAAAAATTTTCCGGCAAGTATGTTGATCTGTTCGTTTGTCTGTTTGTTACTTGCCGGAAAAATTTTTCCGGCAAGTATGTTGATCTGTTCGTTTGTCTGTTTGTCTGTCTGTCTGTCTGTTTGTCTGTCTGTTTGCAGCACTGCGTCTACACCGTTGCACGTAGAATCGCCAAACTTTGCACACATATTGGTCTTGCCCTGGAATAGACAGTGCCCAATTGATGACGTCATCGGTGACGTGGTTCGGCCGCCATCTTGGAAAAACCGAAAAACTTTGCACCTCTATATCTCCGAAAGTACTGAACAGACAAAATCGAGACATGGCTCATTGTAAAGAACCCTCCATGGGGAATAAAATATGGAAATGATGACGTCATCAGTCACGTGGTTCGGTCGCCATCTTGGAAAAACGGCAAAACGTTGCGCCACTATATCTCCAAAAGTGCTGAACAGAAAAAATTGAGACATGGCTCATTGTAAAGAACTCTCCATGGGGAATAAAATATGTTAATGATGACGTCATATGTCACGTGGTCGGCCGCCATCTTGGAAAAACGGCAAAACTTTGCACCACTATATCTCCAAAAGTGCTGAACAGAAAAAATTGAGACATGGCTCATTGTAAAGAACTCTCCATGGGGAATAAAATATGTTAATGATGACGTCATCAGTCACGTGGTCGGTCGCCATCTTGGAAAAACGGCAAAACTTTGCACCACGAAATCTCCAAAAGTGCTGAACAGAAAAAATTGAGACATGGCTCATTGTAAAGAACTCTCCATGGGGAATAAAATATGTTAATGATGGCATATGTCAAGTGGTCGGCCGCCATCTTGGAAAAACGGCAAAACTTTGCACCACTATATCTCCAAAAGTGCTGAACAGAAAAAATTGAGACATGGCTCATTGTAAAGAACTCTCCATGGGGAATAAAATTTGTTAATGATGACGTCATATGTCACGTGGTTCGGCCGCCATCTTGGAAAAACCGAAAAACTTAGCACCTCTATGTGTCCAAAAGTGCTGAATAGAAAAAATTGAGACATGCCTCATTGTAAAGAACTCTCCATGGGGAATAAAATAGGTTAATGATGATGTCATCGGTCACGTGGTTCGGCCGCCATATTTGTCCTCAATGGCCAATAAAAAAGTACATTCCGGCAAGTCCTCGGTCTCTGACCGATTTTTCATTTGTCTGTTTGTCTGTTTGTCTGTTTGTCTGTTTGCAGCACTACGTCTACACCGTTGCACGGAGAATCGCCAAACTTTGCACACATATTGGTCTTGCCCTGGAATAGACTGTGCCCAATTGATGACGTCATCGGTGACGTGGTTCGGCCGCCATCTTGGAAAAACCGAAAAACTTGGCACCTCTATATCTCCGAAAGTACTGTACAGAAAAAATTGAGACATGGCCCATTGTAAAGAACTCTCCATGGGGAATAAAATAGGTTAATGGTGACGTCATATGTCACGTGGTCGGCCGCCATCTTGGAAAAACGGCAAAACTTTGCACCACTATATCTCCAAAAGTGCTGAACAGAAAAAATTGAGACATGGCTCATTGTAAAGAACTCTCCATGGGGAATAAAATAGGTTAATGGTGACGTCATATGTCACGTGGTCGGCCGCCATCTTGGAAAAACGGGAAAACTTTGCACCACTATATCTCCAAAAGTGCAGAATGGAAAAAATTGAGAGATGGCTCATTGTAAAGAACTCTCCATGGGGAATAAAATATGTTAATGATGACGTCATCGGTCACGTGGTTCGACCACCATATTTGTCCGAAATGGCCGATAAAAAAGTAAATTCCGGCAAGTCCTCGGTCTCTGACCGATTTTTCATTTGTTTGTCTGTTTGTCTGTCTGTCTGTTTGCAGCACTGCGTCTACACCGTTGCACGTAGAATCGCCAAACTTTGCAAACTTATTGGTCTTGCCCTGGGATAGACTGTGCCCAATTGATGACGTCATCGGTGACGTGGTTCCGCCGCCATCTTGGAAAAACCGAAAAACTTTGCACCACTATATATCTCCGAAAGTACTGAACAGAAAAAATTGAGACATGGCTCATTGTCAAGAACTCTCCATGTGGAATAAAATATGTTAATGATGACGTCATCGGTCACGTGGTTCGGCCGCCATCTTGGAAAAACGGCAAAACTTTGCACCACTATATCTCCAAAAGTGCTGAACAGAAAAAATTGAGACATGGCTCATTGTAAAGAACTCTCCATGGGGAATAAAATATGTTAATGATGACGTCATATGTCACGTGGTTCGGCCGCCATCTTGGAAAAACCGAAAAACCTAGCACCTCCATATCTCTGAAAGTGCTGAATAGAAAAAATTGAGACATGACTCATTGTAAAGAACTCTCCATGGGGAATAAAATATGTTAATAATGACGTCATCGGTCACGTGGTTTAGCCGCCATCTCGGAAAAACCTAGCACCTCCATATCTCCGAAAGTGCTGAATAGAAAAAATTGAGACATGGCTCATTGTAAAGAACTCTCCATGGGGAATAAAATATGTTAATAATGACGTCATCGGTCACGTGGTTTAGCCGCCATCTTGGAAAAACCTAGCACCTCCATATCTCCGAAAGTGCTGAATAGAAAAAAATTGAGACATGGCTCATTGTAAAGAAATCTCCATGTGGAATAAAATATGTTAATGATGACGTCATCGGTCACGTGGTTCGGCCGCCATCTTGGAAAACCCGAAAAACTTTGCACCTCCACATCTCCGAAAGTGCTGAATAGAAAAAATTGAGACATGGCTCATTGAAAAGAACTCTCCATGGGGACTAAAATATGTTCATGATGACGTCATCGTTCACGTGTTTCGGCCGCCATATTTGTCCAAAATGGCCGATAAAAAGTACATCCCGGCAAGTCCTCGGTCTCTGACCGATTTTTCATCTGTTTGTCTGTTAGTCTGTTTGCAGTACTACGTCTACACCGTTGCACGTAGAATCGCCAAACTTTGCACATGTATTTGTCTTGCCCTGGAATAGACTGTGCCCAATTGATGACGTCATCGGTCACGTGGTTCGACCGCCATCTTGAAAAAACTTTTCACCTCTAATTCTCCGAAAGTGCTGAATAGAAAAAATTGAGACATAGCTCATTGTAAAGACCTCTCCATGGGGAATAAAACGTGTTAATGATGATGTCATCCGTCACGTAGTTCGGCCGACATCTTGGAAAAACCGAAAAATTTTGCACCTCTATATCTTCGAAAGTGCTGAATAGAAAAAATTGAGACATGGCTCATTGTAAAGAACTCTCCATGGGGAATAAAATATGTTAATGATAATGTCATCGGTCATGTGGTTCGGCCGCCATCTTGGAAAAACCTAAAAACTTTTCACCTCTAATTCTCCGAAAGTGCTGAATAGAAAAAATTGAGACATAGCTCATTGTAAAGACCTCTCCATGGGGAATAAAATGTGTTAATGATGATGTCATCGGTCACGTAGTTCGGCCGACATCTTGGAAAAACCGAAAAATTTTGCACCTCTATATCTTCGAAAGTGCTGAATAGAAAAAATTGAGACATGGCTCATTGTAAAGAACTCTCCATGGGGCATAAAATATGTTAATGATGATGTCATAGGTGCCTCCATTATGACGTCATAATTCGGCAAATACAAAACTTCATCCGATCAAGATGCAATTTCTTGAGCATCATCAAGGAATAAATTAGTTCAGAAAACAAATAATGATGACGTCATCGGTCACGTGGTTCGGTCGCCATATTTGTCCAAAATGGATGATAATAAAGTACATTCCGGCAAGACCTCGGTCTCTGACCGATTTTTCATTTGTTTGTTTGTTTGTCTGTTTGTCTTTGTCCGCACAGAATAAATATTATTTTCTCTGCAACCGTTGATCCGATTGAAGGAAATTTTCACCATAGGTGCAACTCAACCTGCAGAATTTTTTTAATGATAATTATGACATCATAGGTCACGTGGTTCGGTCGCCATCTTGGAAAAACCGAAAATCTTTGCACCTCTATATCTCCGAAAGCACTGAATATAAAAAATTGAGCCATGGCTCATTGTAAAGAACTCGCCATGGGGAATAAAATATGTTAATGATGATGTCATAGGTGACTCCATTATGACGTCATAATTCGAGAAGTACAAAACTTCATCCAATTGAGATGAAATTTCTTGAGCGTCATGTCGGCATAAACTGGTGGAGAAAAAAATGATGATGACGTCACCGGTCACGTGGTTCGGCCGCCATCTTGGAAAAACCGAAAAAATTTGCACCTCTATATCTCCGAAAGCGCTGAATAGAAAAAATTGAGACATGGCTCATTGTGAAGAACTCTCCATGGGGAAAAACATATGTTAATGACGATGTCATAGGTGCTTCCATTATGACGTCATAATTCGACAAGTACAAAACTTCATCCGATCAAGATGAAATTTCTTGAGCATTTTCGAGGTTTAAATTAGTTTAGAAAAAAAAATGACATCATCGGTCACGTGGTTCGGCCGCCATATTTGTTTCAACACAAAAGCCTTTAAAAAAACACTGAAAATACATCCTGGCAAGGGTTTGCAATCTGATTGCTCTTTTTCTTGTTGCTTTTGTTTTAAGAAGGGGCCTTGGAAAAATGCCACGACCAGCTATCTATACACCTTAACATGGCATTTGTCGAAGGTGAAAAACCCCTTGGGGAGGGAGGGCAAATTAAGCCGCTAAAACCTCAGTTGTTTGACCTTTAATTTCCCTCGCAAGTTTGGTTGAGATTGGATAAATAACACCCAAATGTATCATGGTCAGACAGAAAGACACCAAATGGCATATTTTAGTATGAAGGACAGGTAGATGAGCACTTGACTTTTCCTTATATAATATACAGCACACATCCTAAGTGTCAAACACTCCTACATCACCTGCACAATGAAGTACTCAGTGGCTTTGTACTTCAGAGCTGACATTGCCTCCTAATTCAAAATCAATTTGATTACCTGTATCAAAATTTATCTATATAGCACATAGGGAAAGTAATGCAGAGTTTGATATTCACCATATAAAGGACAAGAAAATTAGGTATTGTATATTGTAATGTAAGCCACATCATCCAAACCACTTTTCTCCAAACTCCCCAGCTCATTTCACATTTTCCCTCATTTTTGCAATATCTTTATATAGACCTAATTATGCAACCCTCTCTGAAATCCAACAACAAATGAAAGAATGTTGTATTTTTCTCAATGTATCAATCCCTCAAATTTTTGCATGCAATATATAGAGGCCCCCTTTTATTTGACCATAGATATGTGTACAGCACATTATCTGCATTCTTATTATACAGAACAGAGTTTTTGGGTGGAGACGCTCAACTGAGTACCACGTATCTCATGCTTACATAGCACATTTACACTGTCATATGGGACACCAAATTATGAGAGAAACGAATCGTGCTTGAATGGTAGAACAACACAAGAAAGGAAGGGGCTACCACCCAAAGAGGGGTTACAAAATAGTCACTTGGATTTTCACAAGATTACCAACATGAACGAAACTTGTTAAATGCCATGGGCCACTCACTACCCAAGTGGAGCAGCTGTGTATAATGGCAAATATAGCAGTTGTTTTCAGCTTCAGGTGCAATGCTCATACAGATCACAGCTTTACGAGTAACACATCAATCTAATCAATATCTGTGTATAAAATAAAATTTGGAATATCATATCAGAGAATCCACATATAAAATAAGATTTTGAGTATTATATCAGAGCACCATGGCAGAGGAAATACACCATTATCAACCAACGCAAAAAGGACGCCAAAAACAGTCATGTATGATCATCACTTTAAATTGAACTGGAATATACAGCCAAGGATGAAGAGGCAAAAAGCATTCGACACTGAAGCTCATCTGGGTCAGTCTTCAAAACTAAGCCCATGTCAGGTTACTTTGACCTTTTTAACCCCAGAATGACCCACTTAAAATGACGTTTCTGAGATGGGCTTCAAGCATCTCCATTGTGATGCAGAAAGGAGGGCGATCCCAAACTTTGATCAAAATCGTAATATTAGAATCTGAGCGGTGTTGGAAAGGCAGTTTTTATGACCATTTTTTACAATGCAATGACCTATCTAAAAATCGAGCTTAAATCAAAGTTGACTATGGCCACCATAAGGCAACTTTCCACAAGTTTCTGAAAAATCTCACCATTGGTTTTGGAGATTGTTAATATTTGAGTAGATGGACTGGCCAAACAACTACCAAGAATGGTGCCAGGTTCACTAAAGACCAATGGTGAATCTTTCACAGACAATCTCAAGAGGACGAGATCAGATCAAGAGCTAAACTACCTGGAAAGCATCAACCATTACGAAAATTCAAACACACAAGTTGGGCATGGTGGGGAAATATGAGCATGGTAGGGAAATATGAGCATGGTGGGGAAATATGAGCATGGTGGGGGCATATGAGCATGGTGGTGAATACAAGTGTAATCAAGATCGCATCTGAAACCAAAATACTTGGAAAAAACCTTACATCTGATGACATTGATGACTAGTTAAATGGAGCAGCCACTCTTACGTATGTGTGTAGCTGGATTGACATGTGATCCCTCCTTTATTCGTGAGATTAGAATTTCTTAAAGTGGTCATATTTCCGAAACATGCTCATATTCCCCATACATTAGGAAACAGGTAAGAAGAATATAAGCAGCAAACGAGAGGAGGGGTAAAGAAAGGAAGGTGCATTTACCAGTCACACAGTTTGCTAAAGGGAGTGGCACAAGAGGGAGGAGGAAAATGACAAGCAACTGGAGATGGTGGACAGTAACTGGGAGAGACAGGGAAGACAATAGATTTCTGAACAGAAAGTTGAAAGACAAATGAGTATACATGAACTCAAATACCAAACTCACTGTGCTCCTCTGCCAGAGTTGACGGTTGGTGGTGGGCCTGCGATGAAAGAGAGGCCGAAATGAGAGATGCACTGAGCGCACAGCTGTCCACAGGAGCATCCACGCACTCGGCTGTGCAGATTAACATAGCACGCATTTCTGCGATGCCTGTAAGCACGGCTCTCCCCTTCGGCAAACAGTCCAAATCCAGGCAAACAATGGCCTCTCCGCCTGGCCAAACACAGGAGGCGGAGAGAAATGGGCCAGCGAGATGCCACCGACTGAGGCCGATTGATCTAGCTCCAATGCTAACCACCTCAAAGGAAGCGACCATTATCGAAATCTGAATGTCCCATAGCAGGCAGCGAAGGTATGTGACAGAAACGAAGATCTTTGGGGTATGTTATCCAGGTTCAACAAATCAAGTTCATTCAAAGACTTGAACAATTTAGGGGTTCGAGCCAATCTCGATATTCATTGCTTACTGGTTGAAATGTACGTCATGAAATCTGCCGTTGTGAGTTTGTCCAAATTTTGTACACCATCAAGGAATTTGTGTATAGATAGCCAAACGTTGTCTAACCCCTGTACATGGTCAAGGGCGTTTAACTATTAAAGGCTTCCTTTTAAAGCTGGATATAATTTGAAGTCCAAATCCTATAATGAGTGATATCAAGAAGCGAAAAGACACTACATATTAAAAAGTGGAGTGTACAAAGTAGTTTGAACTTGTTTGAAGAGAGTGAAAGGAGTGGAGCATTGTTGGGCAACCAATAAGATTTGAAGATAAGGCTTTATTAAAAGCCTCTTCGCACACAAAGGAGCCCAGTTGGGATTTGAAATGAGCCTGCCTGCTCATGTTACATTCCCTATGGCAAGGCAGGTTTACATCCAGATAGGTACGGCCACCTGGTTGTGACAGCAGCGAGACACGGTAAGCGATCCATTTACAAATGTGAATTGTTACATTCACCTCCAGAAAAATGAAACGTGAACTCCACATTGTAATTTCCAGTGTTTTTACAAATAAGTAACAATAAATCAATAAGCTTGAGCAAGTCCAATTATGATCTGTTTGTGAGCCTTGAGACACGTATAACAAAGAACAAAACCTGTGCCCATCTTTTCCCAAACAACATGAAGTTTATAAACGTGCTACACGCACCAAACTTGACGTAGAGGACGCCGGTGGTAGAGATGGAGTTGCCGGAGCTCGAGGCGATGCATTGGAAGTATCCTGTGTCAGTGGTATGCAGGTTGCGGATGCGCAAGCGTGAACCTCCCGTAGTGCGCCTCACACTCAGCCTCCCAGGCTCTTGCTGCACTGGAGCATCATTCTTGAGCCAGCGGAAGGTTGGGGCAGGGTAGCCAGATACACGGCAGTGCAGTGTAACTTCCTGCCCCAGAGATGTCGTCAGGTTGTTCATGGGTTCAATAAGGGTAAGATAATGATCTGTTGGATGGGTTAGGGTGGTTTAAGGTTTAGATTAGGACAACCTATCAAAGTGAGTAGAGTGCCAGTATGACTATTGGTTCATATACATTTGTTGGAATTTGTTTTAACAGAGAACTAAAGCTCAAATGTAAGACAAGGAAATTATGAGATGTCAGTCAGTGTACTTTCAGATTAATATGAACCCCAAACAGCTAAAACCAATTAAAAACTTACTTTTAAAAATAATTGGAAGTTGGCATTACCTTTATCAATTACATTTGGAGGCGGTGATGTCACATCGTCATCCTCATAGTCGCTGTCTGGGAGCTTGGAAGCTTTTGGGAAAAGGGCAGAGTGTAATAAAGACATATGAGAAAAATGCGAGAAAAAAAGACAATGAAGAAAAGGAGAATAATGAGATAATGAAAAAATAATGAGAAAAAAAGAAGAGAATGGAAAGAAGACAATGGGGGAGAGGGTTCAAATGAGACTGCAAATAAAGTGAGAATATTCTGATAAAAAAGGAATGATAAAAAAGACAGGTTGACCCCAATGTCAAACTTCTGTGGCTGGCAAATCCCAGGAAACAATCCAATGTTTCTTTAATCTCAGTGGCTACAATATGAGGAACTGTTGGTTAGTTTGTCTTCATTAAGCAGGTTTGGCATAAAAAATCATGAGGCGTTTGAAAGAATGGGACCTTAGATGAGTTCCAGGTGAAGGTGACATTACCTGGAAGCAATTGATTTTCAAGCTTCAGCAAGGAATTATTGTTCAATCCCAACTAACAAGACCAAAGGAATAAGAAATCACAATTCCAACTTGTGCTGAATTACGTGCCATTGCAATTGTGGAAAAGCCTGCAATGTCTCCACGTCTGTCCCACTCCACCCATTAAAGTTCTCGTGTCTAGCACCTTTCACACAAAAGGCCACTGAAAAGCCGACAGTGGGTGTGATTTACAGGTGCGTGCAAAAGAAAGTTTAACATAATGAGTACATTCACAAGTTTAAATAATAACTTTTGTTTTGTTTAAATAACTCTTGTATAAAGAAATGCAGTTACATCACCATGCATTTTTATTCAACTCTACACAACTCAACAAATACATGAGCTTGATTCTCAATGAACAAATAAATAATGTCACAAAAATCTGAAGCCTCGGGCAATCTACATTTTACATATGCACAGTTGAAGGTGGTAAGGGCAAATTAAAATGATGAAATGAATGGCAGGGAGAAAGGATGTGGAAAATAGGAACGGTACTCGGTAGACTGCATACCTCCGCCAGGCTGAACAGTTTATGTTTTCTATCCACTGATAAACCGGATCTGGATTTGGACCTGAACCAAAATCTAATCGGTTTGTCCTTGTCACCTAACCAACTCTTCCACCAGGTTTCGTCCAAATCTGTCCACAACTTTTTGAGATGTCTTGCTCAAACAAGATAGATATCAAGATAGATATCTTGCTCATACAGACAAACAGACAGGGATGAAAACATAACCTCTGCCTACCTTTCGTGGCGGAGGTAATATGGTACACAAGGAACTGCGACATAGGAGTATCAATCTATCGGTTTATCAAGTTAATTCTACTGAAAGGTGTGAGGGTGAGGAGTAGTGAGTAAGAACAGTGGGGGCAGGATTAGGGTCACCACCAGATTATTTTATATTATTTCTTTATTTTTGAAGGGTATGGGTAAGACAAATTTCTGTATAGGTTTTCTTGTTTGTATTATCTACCATATCAATTAATTTTTGTACATCGCTTCCTTTTCTATGCCATCTCCAGGCGCTGTATAACATCATTTCCGGGCACCGAAGGGGGCCCGGCAATGCCGCGCGCTGTAAGGGAGTATTCAGTTTTCACTCCGGATGTTTGTTTTCTTGTTTGTTCCGTGTTATTTAATTATTATCGATTAATTAAGTACCTATATATTTCCTTACTCCTCTGGGCATTATCCCAGGTACCTTTTGGGATAGGAAGCTGATATTTGGAGATGACAATGACCAAGTGATTTGGCTGTAAAGGCCATTTTTGATTTATTGATTAATCAATTAATTGATTAGTTATTTCATTATTATCGATTAAGTATCTATTTATTTCCTTTCTCCCTGGGCATTATCTCAGGCACCTTTTGAGTTAGGAAGCTGATATTTCGACATGACGATGATCATGTGATTTGGCTGTAAAGGCTAATTTTGATTTATTGATGAATCAATTAATCGATGAACTATTTAATGATTCGATTAATGACTTCGTAAATTTTTTTTAAGTTACAGATTTGGATGAAACGGTGGTGGTTTAGGTATTCTATTATCCAATTGATAAATTATTTAATTATTTTATGATTATTATTTATTTATTTTCATTATTAATCATTTATTTATTTTCTTTCTCATCTGGGCAATATCTCAGGCACCCTTTGAGCTAGGAAGCTGATATTTGGATACGACAATGACCAAGTGATGTGGCTATAAAGGATATATTTGATTTATTGATTAATAAATTCATCGATTAATTATTTATTGATTAATAAATTATTTATTGATTTTTTGGGATTGATGACTTTCTTTTCTTTTTTTTTTAAAGGTTACGGCTTCGGATGAAGCACTCGTGTTTTAGGTATGTAGGCTATTAGCCAATTGATTAAGAAAATATTTTACGATCATTATTTATTGATTTAAATTATGCAATTAATCAATCAATTATTGTTCTCCTCTCCCAGCCAATACAGTCTCTATGAACTGCACGGCGGTATTGCCGGGCACCTAAAGGCCTAAAGTCGCCCCAGCAATGCCGCGCTGGGGGATATTTATTTATTTGGCATGGGGGCGGTGTACTTTGAATGTATCTGTACTTGTTTGTTTGCTTTCTTGTTTGTCCGGGCGATATCTCAGACATCCTTTGAGCTAGGAAGCTGAAATTTGGACATGACAATGATCAAGTGATTTGGCTGTAAAGGCTATTTTTGATTTATTGATTAATCAATTAATCGATTGATTATTTAATTGTTCAATTAATCACTTAATTCATTAATTTTTTTAAAGTTACAAATTCTGATGAAACGGTGGTGGTTTAGGTATTTTATTAGCCAATTGATTAATTATTTACTAATTTAATGTTGTTTTTTTTTCATTATTTATCATTTATTTATTTTCTTTGTCATCTGGGCAATATCTCAAGCACCTTTTTTTTTTCTTGTATTCAAAATCGAGGCTCGTGAAAGAGCTGAAGGACCTTTTGAGCTAGGAAGCTAATATTTGGACACGATAGTGACCAAGTGATGTGGCTATAAAGGATATTTTTGATTTATTGATTAATCAATTAATCGATTAATTATTTAATTTTTCCAATTAATGACTTATTTAATTAATTTTCAAAAAGTTCTATCTTCGAATGAAGCACTGGTAGTTTAGGTATGCTATTAGACAATTGATTAAGAAAATATTTTATGATCATTGTTTATTGATTTTAATTATGCAATTAATCAATCAATTATTGTACACCTCTCCTACCCAAGTCAGTGTCTATGAGCGGCACGGCGTATTTCCGGGTGCCAAAGGTCCCCTGGCAATGTCGCGCTGGAGGATATTTATTTATTTGGCATGAGGGCGATTTACTTTGAATGTATCTGTACTTGTTTTTTATTTTCTTGAGTTATCGCAAAACTGCATAGATTCTTGTAAAGAAGGTAGATGCTCAATGAAAGAACCATTGTTAAGGAATAAGGGCAGGGCAATGTCTTACGATGGTCCCCTAAGCTTCAGAAGTTGAGTAGCCGTGGTGAAGGAGGACAATTAATCCTGAATTACTGCTGCTGTAGCTGTAAGCGTAGTAAGGTAACAAGCAGAGTAAGCTTTTCTTCACCATTGGAGAGTAGCAAAGAGCAAACATCATATGCTTATGGCTCATAACACTGACAGCAGTCGGTTTGATTGAGGAATTTTGTAGCAGCAGCAGCAGCAGCAGCAGCATACGCACCGCACGCAGGCTCTTGGACAGGAAGAGTCCAAATTTAAATCTAGAAACAATAATCGGTACTTTCAAAGTGCTGCAACCATCTCGGGCGATTTTCAAGTTCAATCCCTTGATGTCCATCGTGCCTTTCGCGTGAGACAATTTTCTTGATGCGAGTATGAATTACACATACTCTGCGAAGTGAAGATGATATAAAAATACAGACAGGTAAATGTTTTCATTTGTTTACTTAACAGACCAAACCAGCCAATAAGCTCCTGCTCATAGAGAACATGTGACTCAGACCACACACAAATGTGGAAACAGACATTTGATTACTCTAGCAGATGTTTGTGAGAAAAACCTACAAAAAATAATATACTGTTTCATGAGTGTTTCTGATCATTTTCTTGTTTCATCACTTAAATAATAATATATACATATTTATGTTCACCTCAACTCTTCCCCTGTTATTTTCCTCATTTTTCTGTATTTTTTGCTCTGCATATATTTGCTTTCACACTTTCCTTGATTCTGCCTCATCAATCTTGCCATCATGCTCTTCCTTTGGAAGCTTACTTTTTTCCCCTGGGATCTTCCTTTGTAGACTTCTTGCCTCCTGTCTTTAACACCCCCCAACCCAATCTTATTCCTCTGTTTCCAGCCAGCTTCCCTCTTTCTCTTCAATTACCCCACATCTCACCCACTCCATTCCTGCCTCTTTACCTCCAGCCCTCAAACCATTCCTTAACTCCTTCTTCCTCGTATACCAGATAAAGCATCCGCCTTTACAGCTGGACCAATGGTGCCGGCAGGTCAGCATGACCTTGTTAGAGACCACAATGACTGCAGGATAGTTGCCATTCAATATACAGCTGAACGTACAAATCCAATCTCCAACAATGTGATTTAATAGCCCAGGCTTCATAAATGAGTAGGGAATTTGAGAGCTAATAAAACAACAGTTCTATTCTATCCAAAGCTTGGATAACTTACGACTTCAAATTCAGACCTCTCCTGGATAACTGTTTATTGCGATTGGGCTATCTGCCAGCAAAGCATTTTCAATGATTATGAGGCCAACTTCTTACCTTGCTGACAGACTTGATCCATATGTGAAGTATTGAATTGCTCTCCATGATGTCTTATTTTCCTTTCTTCCCTTAGATATTCATTCTCATATTCTCTTCACCTTTACTTCTCTTCGTTTTGCAATTCCTTTTCTGTCTTTACCTCTATTTTAACATTCTCTTTTTTCTTCTACCTTTTTATGTATACAGTGTTCAGGTTCAGTGTATTTATACGGTTCAGAACCAGGAATGAATCAAACAGAAAACCAAATACTGCATTGGAATCATCCAAAGGAACCAGAATAAGCAAAGAGCGAGGATTGAGTCATTAGAAGGAACTTGGATAGGATTTAGGTTTCAGCTGCCTCCACAAGTCTCAAACCCATCCAAACACAGCCAAGTGAGCCTTACTGAAAAAATTCCACAATAATTCACTTCTCCTTAGACAGGTAGATAAAAAAGAGAAAGTAAGAAAAAGAATTAGAGTAAATAAAGAGAAATGTGAAAAAGTAGAAAGAAATGTGAAAGGAACAAAGAACAAAGATATCCCGGATAACCGGATATCCGGAAGAACCCGGATAGATAGATTTCAGCAGTTACTCTGCAGACTCAAATGCAGCAACAGGTACAAACTACCAGAGGTCCGAACCAATTATATGAAGGGTATTCCAGAGTAAAATAGGTATTTTGGAGTTTGTTTGTTTTCGAAGTAAAATGACCTCCTGTATTTACAGGAGTAAATTTGAACAAAAAAGTGGATTTTAGATGTGCTAACACTGAAATGGCCTTTTCATTAAAAGGAAGTGAACATTGCAAAAGACAAACAAGTTGTCCAATGTAGAAGGAACTTTTATGGCAAAAAGGAAGTCTTTCATTTTACCACATTACCTGCTCACCTTGAAAAAGGATGAGCAAATATTTACAAGTTATTCAAGGTCTTTAGTTTCTCATCCAACTCGCACGAAATGTTGTGCAGTTCTTCTTTCCCTTAGCAGATTCATAAGCACCTTACTCTCGGTGACATTTATAAACACTCATCGCCAAAATGAAAGTTTATGCTCTTCACACAGATTTATGCTCTTCACTGTCAGTAATAAACATAAACATCGATTTTATGGTTTAGTCTGTAGGGCAATGCTGGCTGGAACAGCATTTGCCTGTCCGTATGTATGTATGTATGTATGTATGTATGTATGTATGTATATATGAATGTATGTATATCAGTTCTGCCGGTAATCTTGCGGGTTTATTTCCTTAAAAATTAGTTTTCTCTGCAACCGTTGGTTCAATTTACATGAAATTTTCACCATAGGAGTGCCTCCTCCTGTATCATTTTAATGATAATTATGACATCATAGATCACGTGGTATGGGCACCATCTTGGAAAAAACGAAAAACTTTGTATCTTTATAATCTCTCAAACCACCCCCATGGAAAAAATAGAAAGGTGGCTCATTGTAAAGTACTCTACATGGGGAATAACATATGTTAATGATGATGTCACATGTGCCCTCATTATGACGTCATATATCGACAAATATAACTCTTGATCCAATTAGGACATTTCTTGAGCATGATCTAGGGATAAATTCTTTGAGAAAAACAAATTGTTCACGTCATCGGCCACATGGTTCGGCATCCATATTTTTACGGCTTAGCCAGGTCGTAGGGCAATGCCGTCTGGAACAGCATTTGTCTGTCCGTCCGGTGTATGTATGCCTCTCACAACTGTCCACAAATCAGAGCTGAGGATCTGGTCACATGACAGGGGGACAGCAGATCCTGCACTCAGCAGAACTAAGCCCGGCTACACCGTCATCTATGTCATTCACAACTCATCTGTTTTTGGTCTTGGTCGACTATCGGTCTTGTTTTTTCACAAAGCTGTCAATGACAATAATTATATTGTGGTGCTGTGCACACACGACTCGATTGCCAGAGAGGTAGGCCACAACGCGTTGGTACAAACAAAGAGTCTTTATTAAGAGCTCACGCTTCAGCACTGGGCGGGCTCGAGCTTAGAGCCCGCATATATGTCCCGAAGTCACGCCTTGCCCCCGGGCGTGGCCGATCGGTCCAAAGGCGAGGCATGCGTTTTCGTTCCCCGCCTGGATGCTCGCGCCACCCACTGGTGCGCAGAATTATTGTCCCTTGTGCCCGCCACACACACCCCCCCAGAATTCCCGCGCACCTGAAGGGTGAGTTTGCGGGGAAGCCGGATGACCCGGCCGAAACGCCCCCTGGCGATGCGTGCAGGGCTGGGGGGTAGCGGGACGGCGGGGCTGGGGGGTGCCGGGGGTCTGACCGCCGGGGGGGCGGCCTCGACGCGGAGGCAGAGCTGTTTGCGGGGGGTGGTCGAGATCGAGGTGGGCCGCCTTGAGGCGGTCCACGGAGATACGATCCGGGGCACCGCCGATGTCGACGGTGAAATATTTGTCCCCAGTCTCCAGCACACGGAAGGGCCCGTCGTACGGGGGCCGCAGCGGTGCCCGGTGGGCGTCGTGCCGGACGAAGACATACTCCGCCGTGCGAAGCTCCGGGGCGACGTGGGAAGACGGGCAACCGAGGTGTGCCGTCGGCACCGGGACGAACCTCCGGGCGGTCTCCTGCAGGGTGGAGCGCTGTTGCGCCGCGGACCAAGGAGGCGTGAAGTCGGGGATAAATTCGCCCGGTACCCACAGTGGTTGCCCGAAGACCAGCTCCGCCGAGGACGCGCGCAGGTCGTCCTTGGGCGCCGTCCTGAGGCCCAGCAGGACCCAGGGGAGCCTGTCGGCCCAGCTGCCGTCGCGGAGGCTGGCCCGGAGCGCGGCCTTCATCAAGCGATGAAAGCGCTCGCACAGGCCATTGGCCTGGGGGTGGTAGGCCGTGGTGCGGTGTAGTTTTACGCCGAGCCCTTGCGCCACCGCGCCCCAGAGCTCCGAGGTGAACTGGGGGCCGCGGTCGGACGAGATGTCCGAGGGGGCACCGAACCGGGCAACCCAAGTGGCGATGAAGGCCCGCGCCACATCAGCCGCAGATGTCGCCGCCAATGGGACGGCCTCCGGCCACCGTGTGGTGCGGTCCACCATGGTGAGGAGGTGGGTGAACCCCCGCGAGGGGGGCAGAGGTCCCACCAAGTCGACGTGCACGTGGTCGAACCGACGCTCAGGCACCGCAAACGGGGCCAACAGGGCCTGGGTGTGGCGGTGGACCTTTGCGCGCTGGCACGCGAGGCACGTCCGGGCCCAGTCACGGACGTCCTTCCTGAGGCCATGCCAGACGAACTTCACCACGACGAGCTTCTGGGAGGCCTTCGTGCCCGGGTGGGACAGGCCGTGGATGGCGTCGAACACTGGGCGCTGCTAGCCAGCGGGTACGAAGGGGCGAGGCCGGCCGAGGGAGACGTCGCACAGGAGGGCCGCGCCCGCGGCGTCGAACGGCACCTCAGTGACGCGGAGGTCCATGACAGCGGTCCGCAAGGCCTGAATGCCGGGGTCGGCGGTCTGGTCCTCCGCCATCCGGGCATAGTCGATCCCGAGGTGGACCGCGTGCGCGACGGACCGGGAAAGGCAATCCGCCACCGGGTTGTCTTTACCCGCCACGTGGCGGATGTCCGTCGTATACTCAGACACGGCAGAGAGGTGACGCTGCTGCCGTGCCGACCATGGCTCGGCGACCTTGGCCATCGTGAACACAAGGGGCTTGTGGTCGACGAAATCCGTGAACGGGCGACCCTCCAGCAGATGGCGGAAGTGTCGGACCGCCAGGTGGAGCCCGAGCAGCTCGCGGTCGAAGGTGCTGTAGCGGCATTCGTGCGGGCGAAGCTGCCGGCTAAAAAACGCCAGCGGCTGCCAAGCACCACGCACCCACTGCTCGTGCACCGTGCCCACCGCGTACTCCGACGCGTCGGTGGTGAGGGCGATCGGTGCATTGGGTGCCGGGTGCGCAAGCATTGTGGCGTTGGCCAGGGCCAGCTTTGCGCCCGCAAACGCCGCGGCCATCGGCTCTGACCAGGTGATGTCACCTTTGCCCGGCTTGCCCCGGAGGGCCTCGTGCAGGGGGCGGAGGAGCTGGGCGACATGGGGCACGAAGCGGTGGTAAAAATTTACCATGCCCAGGAACTCCTGGAGCGCCTTGATCGTGCGAGGTCGCGGGAAATCCTTGACCGCCTCTACCTTGGCCGGTAAAGGGACGGCCCCGTGCCTGGTGATGCGGTGCCCCAAGAAGTCGATGGTGGCGACGCCGAAACGGCACTTTGCGGGGTTGATGATTAGGCCATGCTGGCCCAGGCATTCGAAAAGCGTGCGGAGGTGGAGCAGGTGCTCCTCCCGTGACGCACTCGCGACTAGGATGTCGTCCAGGTAGACATAGAGGAAAGGTAAGTCGCGCAAGACGCTGTCCATAAGCCATTGGAACGCCTGGGCCGCATTCTTCAAACCGAAACGCATTCGCAGGAACTCGAAGAGGCCGAATGGGGTGATGACGGCCGTCTTCGGGACATCGCCCGGTTGTACGGGGACCTGGTGGTAGCCTCGGATGAGGTCCACCTTGGAAAACACAGTCGTGTTTGCCAACCGGGCGGAAAAGTCCTGGATATGCGGGACCGGGTAGCGGTCGGGGGTGGTGGCATCATTGAGCCAGTGGTAGTCACCGCACGGCCGCCATCCTCCGCCGGGCTTCGGCACAATGTGCAGCGGAGAGGCCCAAGCGCTGTTTGAGTGTCGCACGATACCCAGCCGTTCCAGCGTGGCGAACTCCGCCTTCGCCACGGCAAGCTTCGTGGGTTCGAGTCGGCGTGCCCGGGCGTAGACCGGCGGCCCGACCGTGGGTATATGGTGCTCCACCCCGTGTTTAACAGCCACCGCTGAGAAGGTGGGCCGCGTGAGGGCCGGGAAACTGGCTAGGAGGCGGGTAAAGTCATCCGCTGCCGGAAGCGTGCAAACTAAACTCGCCGGGACGGAACCTTTCAGCAAGCCGCTTGGCAAGCCGCTCAGTGAGCTGCTCAGTGCGCCGCTCAACGAGCCGCTCGGTGAACAAGCGAGCGAGCTGAAGGTTTCGGCCTGGACGAGACGTCTGCGATTAACATCGACCAACAAACCATGCGCACATAGGAAATCCGCACCGAGCAGGGCCATTGGCACGCTGGCGGTGACGAACGACCATTGAAAGCGCTGCCCTCTGAACCGCAGTGAGAGGCAACGCTTCCCGAATGTGCGGATGGGTGTACCGTTGGCGGCAAGCAAAGCGGGGCCCCGGCCCGCGGCTTGCTTGTCGGACACGGAGGCAGGGAGGACGCTTACCTGCGCTCCTGTGTCGCAAAGGAAACGGCGCCTGGACAAGGTGTCCGTGATGAACAGGAGGCTGCCAGAATGGCCGACGCTCAAGGCCGCTAATGAGCGCCGGCCCGGTCGTTTCCCGACCCGTCAAAAGAGCACGGCGGGCGACACGTTTTAGCCTTGCGGCTGAACCTGGCGTGGTAGTAGCACCAGGCTTGCGGCGGTGACGGCTGCGGCAGCCGTGGTGGTGGCGGCGGCGGTAGTGGGCGGGGCGCAGCAGCGGCCACGAGGGAAGCCGGGGGCGCTATAGCCTCTGCCCCGGGATCCACTACGGCAGCACCGTAAACCGACCGCGTGTCGCAGGCCGTGCAAAACTTGTCGGCCTCTCCGGCCAGGGCGCGGGGTTCCGTGATTTTGGAACCAGCCAGCGTGAGGCGCACCTGTATCGGTAGCTGGCGGAGGAAAAGTGCGCGGAACAAGAAATCCGGGCGCTGGTCTCCAAGCAGCGACAGCATGAAATCCATCCGGACGGATGGTCGTGTGTCGCCGAGGGCGGGAAGGTCCAGGAGGCGGTTGGCCCGTTCGATCTCCGTGAGCCCGAACGTGGCGAGGAGGAGATGTTTGAGCGCCTCGTAATTGTTGTCGCCCGGCGGGCGCCGAAGGATGGACACGACTCGGGCGGCAGTGCCGGGCCCGAGGGCGGCGTCCACGTGGTAGTACAGGGTCTCGTCTGCCGTGATGCCTCGGAGCTGAAATTGAGCTTCGGCCTGCACAAACCAAACGTCGGCTTGTGCTTCCCAAAACTCCGGGAGTTTGACGGCGATGGCGTTGGTAGCCATGGCGCGTTCGGGGGTCAGCAACGGCTGAACCAATCGGGGTCACCAGTGTGGTGCTGTGCACACATGACTCGATTGCCAGAGAGGTAGGCCACAATGCGTTGGTACAAACAAAGTCTTTATTAAGAGCTCGCGCTTCAGCACTGGGCGGGCTCGAGCTTAGAGCCCGCATATATGTCCCGAGGCCACGCCTTGCCCCTGGGCATGGCCGATCGGTCGAAAGGCGGGGCATGCATTTTTGTTCCCCGCCCGGACGCTCGCGCCACCCACTGGTGCGCGGGATTATTGTCCCTTGTGCCCGCCACAATATCCTATATTGAACAGTGATTAAAACATGTTATAAGTGATGTACCCAGTGTTATAAGTGTACTCCTTCTCTCTATCTCTCTCTCTAATCCTCTTTGGACATGCGAATGATCATCCTTGGTCATTTTAATCATCTTCACTGATATTAATCATCAAATCATCCACTTGACATCCACAGGTGAAGAACTTGTAGAACAACAGGAACACAGAATTCAGTTCAACTTGAGGATACAAGCACTAATTCCATCAGGCCATATTGCATAAGAACCTCTTCACTTTACAAGGGTAGAAGTTGAAGACTGATGTTGAAAAGAAGCCTGAGGAAATTAGTTCCACGTCAAGAAAAATGAGGAACGAATGAGTGGAGGTGAGCTTTGAGTCTGGATTTTGAGAGTTTTACCAGAAGGGGGTTCCTGGCAGAGATAGGATTTCCAAGCTCAAAAGGAAAGTTGCTCACTAGCAAAACCAATATTTAGGAATTAGACAGGATGCTGTTGTGGATGCGGAATGTACTGGAGGTAAAGAGAGAACAAGTCTTTCTGAAAACGAAACCAGACAACATCCATAGTGTTAAGGAGAATTAGAGAGGTTGGACCAGTCTTTTAATGAAAGAGGAAAGCACATATTGAGCCAGTCACCTTTCTTCAACAGCCAAAGTCTACTGTATTTGGTAAGTTCCTTGCAAGTGGCCATTGAGACACATAGAGCTAGAACTGCACTCGTCAGAGCACATACTTCCGTGAAGCTGAACAGTTTATGTTTTGTATCCCACTGATGGGTCGGATCTGGTTCCGGACCTGAACCAAAATGTAATCGGCTTGTTATTGTCACCTACCCAACTCATCCACTAAGTTTTGTCATAACTCGTCCACAACTTTTTGAAATATCGTGCTATATATTGTTTTTGGTGGCACAATCTCTCAATGGTGAAGAATCATTTTAAAAATTAACATATCTGGATACTGATTCGCATCTTCACCAAAATCTAATCAATTCATCCTTGTCACACACCCAAACTGTCAACCAAGTTTTGTCTCAATCCGTCCATAAGTCTTTGAGATTCGTGCTATATATCGTTTTTGGCTCTGTGTCTCAATGGGATGGTGAATAATTACTGAAATAATTATAGTATCCGCATCCAGATCCAGATCTTCACCAATATCTAATCATTTTGTCATTGCCAAACACCCAACCTCTCCACCAAATTTCTTCGGAATCCGTGCATAACTTCTTGAGATATCTTGTTCACAGAAAGATAGACAGACAAGGGTGAAAACATAAGCTCCGTCCGCCTCTGATAGCGGAGGTAATGAGTACGTGAGTCTGAAACTTACATGAAGCCTTGAAATGTAAACTTGCATCTGTGATATCTGTAATAACTTTCATATTACCTCATTACATTCACCCAAAGCGCATGGGCACATGGTTAGCCGAGTGGTATAAAAACTTCTTCCACAGATGGAATGCACAGGTGTATTGTTACATAATGGAATATTTTTTCGACAATGCAAGAGAGCCCGAGCCCGATACATGCTGGAATATTTTAAAGCCCACACTCCTTCCTGTGCATTACTCTTCCTTAGCAAACTCTTTTAACTTTTTCTCTCCCTTTCTCCAAAACTATCACACCCCTGCCTTCCCACCTCTTACCTTCGATCTTCCATTTCCTTTTATCCTTAATTTGTTATCTGAATTGTACCCATTGGATCCCACCTAAGGCCCAGTCTGCGTTGACCCTTATGTACACATGGACCTGAATATACTGTATATATGCGAGCTTGGCTCGGCTCGCTACGCTCGAGCTCGGCTCGGCTATATATCGCTTGCCTCAAAACGCGTCGTTGCAGAGGAATTGGCTTATTTTAGCTGAGGATAATGACTACCTGAGTTGCTGTGTTATGATTTACAACAATCATAATACAACAATAATTTTGCACAAATTTATTTGTAGTGTTTGTGATATTACATTTTCATAGGCAATTTAGGTTGAAGATTTAGGTTGAAAAAAAGCAAAAGCAAAAAAAAAGAACCCCTCAGCACATACATACGGGACGGGTTGGTGCAGACTCGAAGTTTGGGACGATTACACCTCACCACCACGTAATTAAAAACACCTCACCACCACATAATTAAAAACACCTCACCACCAAGTAATTCAAAACACCTCACCACCACGTAATTCAAAACACCTCACCACCACGTGATTTAAAAGCACCTCACCACCACATCATTTAAAAACACCTCACCACCACATAATTCAAAACACCTCACCACCATGTAATTCAAAACAACTCACCACCACATAATTTAAAACACCTCACCACCACGTAATTCAAAACACCTCACCACCATGTAATTCAAAACACCTCACCACCACGTGATTTAAAAACACCTCACCACCACGTCATTTAAAAACACCTCACCACCACGTAATTTAAAACACCTCACCACCAAGTAATTCAAAACACCTCACCACCACGTAATTCAAAACACCTCACCACCACGTAATTAAAAACACCTCACCACCACGGAATTCAAAACAACTCACCACCACGTAATTCAAAACACCTCACCACCACGTAATTGAAAACACCTCATCACCACGTGATTAAAACACCTCACCACCAAGTAATTCAAAACACCTCACCACCAAGTAATTCAAAACACCTCACCACCAAGTAATTCAAAACACCTCACCACCAAGTAATTCAAAACACCTCACCGCCACATCATTTAAAAACACCTCACCACCACGTAATTCAAAACACCTCACCACCATGTAATTCAAAACAACTCACCACCACATAATTTAAAACAACTCACCACCACGTAATTAAAAACACCTCACCACCATGTAATTCAAAACACCTCACCACCACGTAATTCAAAACACCTCACCACCACGTAATTGAAAACACCTCATCACCACGTGATTAAAACACCTCACCACCAAGTAATTCAAAACACCTCATCACCACTTGATTAAAACACCTCACCACCACGTAATTGAAAACACCTCATCACCACGTGATTAAAACACCTCACCACCACGTTATTAAAAACACTTCACAACCACGGAAACAAAAGTTTGAGGGAGTAGTTCAGTGACAACACAGACACTGCCCAGATATGTCGATATATAGATAAATGACTGACTATACGTGAGTTGCTGTTTTGTCATGGTTTACACCAATCATAATAAAAACAATTATTTTGCACAAATGTGTTTATAATATACGCGATATTACATTTTAAAAATAATTGAAGTTGACGATTTAAGTTGAAAAAAAAATTTCTTTTATAAAAAATTTCAATTTTTCTTTTTCTTTTAATATTAAAAAAAATACACTTCGGACATACACACGGAAGAGTTAGGTGCATAGGAGAAGTTTGGTACGATTTCACAAAAGTTTGACGGAGAAGTTCAGTGACAAGGCAAGACAAGACAGACACTGCACATATATATATATATACTAGCTTGGCTCGGCTCGCTGCGCTCCCCTCACCAAGCGTCGATACTGAGGCACAGTCTTATTTTAGCTGAGGCTAATGACTGTCCCTGAGTTGCTGTGTTGTCATGATTTACACCAATAATAATACAAACAATTACTTTGCACAAATGTATTTGTTGTGTTTGTGATATTACATTTTTATAGGCAATTTAGGTTGAAGATTTAGGTTGAATGTTTTTTTTTCAAGAAAGAACCCCTCAGCACATACATAGGGGAGGGGTAGGTGCAGACTGGAAGTTTGGCTCGATTACACCTCACCACCACGTAATTCAAAACACCTCACCACCAAGTAATTCAAAACACCGCACCACCACGTAATTCAAAACACCTCACCACCACGTAATTCAAAATACCTCACCACCATAAAACACGTAATAAAAACACCTCACCACCACGAAATTAAAAACACCTCACCACCACGAAATTGAAAACACCTCACAGCCATCAAGCACGTAATAAAAACACCTCACAGCCATAAAACACGTAATAAAAACACCTCACCACAACGAAATTAAAAACACCTCACAGCCATAAAACATATAATAAAAACACCTCACAGCCATAAAACACGTAATAAAAACACCTCACAGCCATAAAACACGTAATAAAAACACCTCACCATCCCGAAAATAAAAACACCTCGAAGCCATAAAATACGTAATAAAAACACCACACAGCCATAAAACATGTAATAAAAACACCTCACAGCCATAAAACACGTAATAAAAACACCACACAGCCATAAAACATGTAATAAAAACACCTCACAGCCATAAAACACGTAATAAAAACACCACACAGCCATAAAACATGTAATAAAAACATCTCACCACCACAAAATTAAAAACACCTCACAGCCATAAACACGTAATAAAAACACCTCACAGCCATAAAACACGTAATAAAAACACCTCACCACCACAAAATTAAAAACACCTCACAGCCATAAAACACGCAATAAAAACACCACACCGCCATAAAACATGTAATAAAAACACCTCACCACCACGAAATTAAAAACACCTCACAGCGATAAAACACGTAATAAAAACACCACACAGCCATAAAACACATAATAAAACACCTCACAGCCATAAAACACGTAATAAAAACACCTCACAGCCATAAAACACGTAATAAAAACACCTCACCACCCCGAAAATAAAAACACCTCACAGCCATAAAACACGTAATAAAAACACCTCACCACCACGAAATTAAAAACACCTCACAGCCATAAACACGTAATAAAAACACCTCACAGCCATAAAACACGTAATAAAAACACCTCACAGCCATAAAACACGTAATAAAAACATCTCACCACCACAAAATTAAAAACACCTCACAGCCATAAACACGTAATAAAAACACCTCACAGCCATAAAACACGTAATAAAAACACCTCACCACCACTAAATTAAAAACACCTCACAGCCATAAACACGTAATAAAAACACCACACAGCCATAAAACACGTAATAAAAACACCTCACCACCACAAAATTAAAAACACCTCACAGCCATAAAACACATAATAAAAACACCTCACCACCCCGAAAATAAAAACACCTCACAGCCATAAAACACGTAAGAAAAACATCTCACCACCACAAAATTAAAAACACCTCGCAGCCATAAAACACGTAATAAAAACACCTCACCACCACGAAATTAAAAACACCTCAGCCATAAAACACGTAATAAAAACACCACACAGCCATAAAACACGTAATAAAAACACCTCACCACCACAAAATTAAAAACACCACACAGCCATAAAACACGTAATAAAACATCTCACCACCACAAAATTAAAAACACCTCACAGCCATAAAACACGTAATAAAAACACCTCACAGCCATAAAACACGTAATAAAAACACCTCACAGCCATAAAACACGTAATAAAAACACCCCACAGCCACGAAATTAAAAACACCTCACCACCACATCATTTAAAAACACCTCACCACCAAGTAATTCAAAACACCTCACCACCACATAATTCAAAACACCTCATCACCAACTAATTCAAAACACCTCACCACCACCTAATTAAAAACACCTCACCACCACGTAATTATAAATACCTCACCACCACGTAATTCAAAACACCTCACTACAATGTGATTTAAAAACACCTCACCACCATGTGATATTAAAACACCTCACCACCACGTCATTTAAAAACACCTCACCACCACATAATTTAAAACACCTCACCACCACGTAAATAAAAACACCTCACCACCACGAAATTCAAAACACCTCACCACCACGTAATCAAAACACCACACCACCACGTAATTGAAAACACCTCATCCCCACGTGATAAAAACACCTCACCACCACGTTATTAAAAACAATTCACAACCACGGAAACAAAAGTTTGAGGGAATAGTTCAGTGACAACACAGACACTGCCCAGATATGTCGATATATAGATAAATGACTGACTATACCTGAGTTGCTGTTTTGTCATGGTTTACACCAATCATAATAAAAACAATTATTTTGCACAAATGTGTTTATAATATACGCGATATTACATTTTAAAAATAATTGAAGTTGAAGATTTAAGTTGAAAAAAAAATTATTTTATAAAAAATTTCAATTTTGTTTTTCTTTTAATATTAAAAACAAATACACTTCGGACATACACACGGAAGAGATAGGTGCATACGAGAAGTTTGGTATGATTTCACAAAAGTTTGAGGGAGTAGTTCAGTGACAAGGCAAGACAAGACAGACACTGCACATATATATATATATACTAGCTTGGCTCGGCTCGCTGCGCTCGCCTCTCCAAGCGTCGATACTGAGGCACAGTCTTATTTTAGCTGAGACTAATGACTGTACCTGAGTTGCTGTGTTGTCATGATTTACACCAATCATAATACAAACAATTACTTTGCACAAATGTATTTGTTGTGTTTGTGATATTACATTTTTATAGGCAATTTAGATTGAAGATTTAGGTTGATTGTTTTTTTTTCAAGAAAGAACCCCTCTGCACATACATAGGGAAGGGGTAGGTGCAGACTGGAAGTTTGGGTCGATTACACCTCACCACCACGTAATTCAAAACACCTCACCACCAAGTAATTCAAAACACCGCACCACCACGTAATTCAAAACACCTCACCACCACGTAATTCAAAACACCGCACCACCACGTAATTCAAAACACCTCACCACCACGTAATTCAAAATACCTCACCACCAAGTAATTCAAAACACCTCACCACCATAAAACACGTAATAAAAACACCTCACCACCACGAAATTAAAAACACCTCACCACCACGAAATTGAAAACACCTCACAGCCATCAAGCACGTAATAAAAACACCTCACAGCCATAAAACACGTAATAAAAACACCTCACCACAACGAAATTAAAAACACCTCACAGCCATAAAACACGTAATAAAAACACCTCACCACCACGAAAATAAAAACACCTCACAGCCATAAAACACGTAATAAAAACACCTCACAGCCATAAAACACGTAATAAAAACACCTCACCACCACAAAATTAAAAACACCTCACAGCCATAAAACGCGTAATAAAAACACCTCACAGCCATGAAACACGTAATAAAAACACCTCACCACCACGAAATTAAAAACACCTCACAGCCATAAAACACGTAATAAAAACACCTCCCCACCACAAAATTAAAAACACCTCACAGCCATAAAACACGTAATAAAAACACCTCACCACCACAAAATTAAAAACACCTCACAGCCATAAAACACGTAATAAAAACACCACACAGCCATAAAACACGTAATAAAAACACCTCACCACCACAAAATTAAAAACACCTCACAGCCATAAAACACGTAATAAAAACACCTCACAGCCATAAAACATGTAATAAAAACACCTCACAGCCATAAAACATGCAATAAAAACACCTCACAGCCACGAAATTAAAAACACCTCACCACCACATCATTTAAAAACACCTCACCACCAAGTAATTCAAAACACCTCACCACCACATTATTCAAAACACCTCATCACCAACTAATTCAAAACACCTCACCACCACGTAATTAAAAACATCTCACCACCACGTAATTATAAATACCTCACCACCACGTAATTCAAAACACCTCACCACAATGTGATTTTAAAACACCTCACCACCACATCATTTAAAAACACCTCACCACCACATAATTTAAAACACCTCACCACCACGTCATTTAAAAACACTTCACCACCACATAATTCAAAATACCTCACCACCACGTGATTCAAAACCACCACAACGTTATTAAAAACACTTCACAACCATGGAAACAAAAGTTTGAGGGAGTCGTTAAGTGACAACACAGACACTGCCCAGATGTGTAGATATCTATCTATAATTCCAGTAATCTCTGTGTGTATGTTTGTATGTTTGTATGTTTGTATGTCTGTGACGCTGTTTCTCGACAACCACGGGTCCGATATACTTTAAACTTGCCAGGTATATTGCTGGGGACCCGAGGATGTGCCTTTTCAAGGTTTCATATTAATCGGACAAGTAGTTACCGAGCTATGTCCAAAAAACGATTCAACCAATCAGAGAGCAGCGAGCTATCACGTGTGCCGAACGTGGCGAACAGACTCTGCCTCGGACGGCACATTTGAGAGCGTATTCATTTATTTCACGTTGGAAAACTATGTTGCCGTTAAACTATGTTTTAAAACTAATTAAAACTACTATCTATAATTCCACGGGTCCGATAAAAAACACCGTACTCGCAAGCCGTTCGCTTTGGACCAAACCATTTCATGTAAATAGAGGGGGGGGATTGTCACCGTACTCGCAAGCCGTTCGCTTTGGACCAAACCATTTCATGTAAATAGAGGGGGGGGGGGATATAATTTTAGATATATATATAGTACGGGCATGCCCTAGTATAGATAAATGACTGTACCCGAGTTGCCGTTTTGTCATGGTTTAAAACAATCATAATTCAAACAATTATTTTGCACAAATGTATTTGTAATATACGTGATATCATATTTTATAAACAATTGAAGTTGAGAAATTTCTTTTTTTTCCAAAATAATTCAAAAAAAAAAAAAATTGGAAAATTTTTCATTAAAAATACCCTTAGGACATACCGACGGGAGAGATATGTGCATTCCAGAAGTTTGGTACGATTTCACAAAAGTTTGAGAAAGTAGTTCAGTGACAACACAGGACAACACAGGACAACACAACACAACACAGGACAGATGCTGCACATATATATATATATATAGATATAGATAGATAGATATAGATACGTATATACACACAAGCTCCTCAATCTGTTTTCGTCAGTTTGAAGAAGAAAAAAAGTCCACCTTATTTCTTGTAGGCTGGCATATTTTATAACTTACTCAACATCAACTTATTTTTTGTAGTTCCAAAACTTCCAATTGCCTCTGTTTTTTAAGATGACTATAAACTGCCTGTGTGGTATTGCAAGTGTAGGAATTGTATCATGCAGGCATGCCAAAAGGAAATTAAGAAAAGACAGAAAATAATTAAATAATCTTACACATCTGTCTTTTCTTCCCCTTCAGGTTCCGCAGGGTGGGTGCATTTATTCTTCTCGTCAGAGGCGGTGTTAGGGGTGTGCATCCTGTGCAATTTTATGAGGCCCACAGATAACAAGGGGCCCCAGATGACTGATCGTGGTTCACAATATTCCGAGACAGGCCCCCCAAGGGTGGGGTCTCACTTTGCTGACAAAGCGTATCAACTTGTGAGTGGTGATAAGCAGCACAAAGGGAATGCTCCATCTCAAGTAAAGAAAGCACTGTCACGTGATTCATCAATTTAAAAAACGTTTCCCTCTGAGGTTTAACTCGACAGGAGCACAGGTGACAGAACTACTAAAATTAACTTTTTCGTTACAGAAGCGGCATATCAGAAACAGAAAAGGGTCCTCGGTCTACCACATGTGCAGGTGTGTGTTCCATTACCAAACAACTTCAAGAGCGCTCGCCAAGTGGCTTAAGCACTCAAGAAAGCTCTCCAAGGAAATGGTTGATAAGGAACGGCTGGCTTGGCGAGCATTAGCTAGCTGCTTGGTAACTGAACACACCTGGATCAGCTTTTTGCATGAGTTTGTGTTTATGGCTGGTGGTGTCAGTTGAGATTAGGGGGTTATTGTTATTCTAATCATCTAAAATAATTAATACTAGCCGAAACCCGTGGAACATCCACGGAGGGGAGGATGTGGTGTACGGATAGAATACACCATTATGGATGGCATAGGGGATTTCCTTGTCCGAGTAAGTGTTAGGAAGAAGGATGAGAATGAAGAGCGCGTATAATGTATATGAACAACGTATTTATTGCAATCTACTTAAATGACAACGCTACGATATACTTTTGAAAATATCACGTACCGTCTCGAAGTCAATGCCATCCTTTTATCTCTTCGTATACAACTCACTGATTTCTACCTTATCGTGAACAGGGTAAAGCCTACTTTGATAATCATGAACGGTGGCAGATGCAGTTGGTGAAACGAAAGGGGGGTGGGGGGCTGATCATGACCTACCCTACGCCACATGGCCTACGCCATTTGTTGAGATCATGGCCACAACGGAAACACAACTGGATAGGTAGGGCCGAGGCCTACGCCTACTTTTCGTCACTCGTCGAAGTACACTTTGTTTTAAGCTTTCAGAAGCTGAAGCCTTGTTATTTATTGCTTTATATGATACTGATGGGCTGCTGATCGGTTTCACTTCGTTGTTATCACAGTATATGGAAGAAATTATGGTAAACCCACCTGATGAGGTTAGTGTACACCACGATCGATGACACCGGCACAAATGGCGGAATGCATGCTCTGGATTGTCCACTCAGTGGACGGCTTGCTGTCGCCTTCGCCTGTCCAATCAGCGGACGGCTTGCTGCGCCTTCACCCAGCAGACGCCAATACGATGGCGTCGTAAGATGGCGTCGTATCGGCCGTTAATCGGATGCTTTTGGGCCCCAACGTCGGCTAATTCAGATTTTTCGAGTATGCCTGCACGTCATAAACAAAGAGTGCGGTTCGTAGATCGTAAATCCATTAGTGCCGTGGGCATCGGGTCACTGGGTGCGGCGTAAAAGGGATAACAAAGTCGAGTCCTTACGGTATTATTATATAGATATATACAGTATATATACGGGAGAGGCGATTGGGGATCACGTTATTATTTTTATTCCTGCCAATTATTGTTAATGTTATTATTGTTAATATTATTATTAATATTATTATATTGCAATACTGTAATGTTAATATTATTATTATGCTATTACCATTATTGTTATTACTTTTGTCATTTAACGTGTTTTGGAAAATGCCACGATAAGGTGGAACAATGCTCAAGCTGCTATAACTATATATACACCTTTCCAAGGGGGAAATGTGGCAATAAAATGGAAATTCCTCTGGATATTTGCAGTCAAGTGAAGTCTAAAGGAACAAAGGCAAGGCGAGTGTGAAAATAACACAGAATCTTCTTACTTGTGATACAATTGAGGGTTCTGAAGCATCACTTGTAATACCCTCTGCCACCACCACAGGGAGTGGTGCTACATGGTACACATTTACGAAGATACAATAACTGAGTCATCCCACCTTGTCATCCCACCTTGTCATCCCACCTTCGGAACTCCTGGTGATGGTGGGGGAGGAGGGGAGGAGGGGGGGATGAAGTCGCTACAACCTTTGCCATATGACCTGCAGTCCCCTTGGCAAGGTTGCTTGGTTGAAATTGCACAAGTAAAGACCGAATATATCCATTGACATCAGACAGACAGACTGTCGATGGACACCAAATTGCTTATTTTAGTGTGATGACAGATTAACAGAGCTCACCGGGTCACCACTGGGCCATTATTAGCCCCCATTGGACCAAGTCCGAAACGGGGGCTTACAGATTGGGTCTCGTCTGTTCGTCCGTCCGTGAATGCGTCCGCAACCATATCTCAATCTATGGACCGATTTTGTTCATACTTGGTACAAAGACAATACATGATAATGGGTTGCATATTCACGCCATTTTTTTTCGAGAGCAGATCCAAGATGGTCGACTGGTGGGCATTTTCTTACTTAAATGTGTCCCCAACCATTTCTCGACATGCATGGACCGATTTTGTTCAAACATGGCACAAAGACTGGGAGGTTGCCTGTGGGAGAGGGCTGTTGCCCTGAAACAACTTGCTTTCGTCTCCTGGAAAGCAAATCCAATGGAAGGAAATCTCATTTCCTTTCACAAAGCCCGAAACAAGTGTGTGTCCACCCTCAGGAGAGCCAGGAAACAATATCTCACCATTCTCAAGACCGAACTCTCTTATCTGTCTCCCTCTTCCAAATCCTGGTGGCGTCTGGTCAAATCTGTTTCTGGTGTTTGTTCCCCCTCCATCCCCTCCCTCACCTCAAACGGCTTAACGGCTGACTCCGCACGTGAAAAAACTGAATGCCTCAACTCTGTGTTTGCCTCTAAATCTTGTGTCCCAAACCCATCCCTCTCTGTACCCACCGTACCCAGTCGTACCCAGCTGCTCCTGGACTCTGTGTCCTTTCCTCCTGACAAGGTGGAAAAGTTTCTGGCAACCCTCGACTCTGATTCTGCAACTGGTCCTGACGGCATCAGCCCACGGGTCCTAAAATCATGTGCTTCTGCACTTTCACTCCCTCTTTCTGTTCTCTTCACCCTCTCTTTTGCTCAAGGTCATCTGCCATCTGCTTGGAAATCAGCCAACATCACCGCTTTGCACAAAAAAGGTGCAAAAACAGATCCCAGCAACTACAGACCAATCAGCCTTCTCCCAATTATCAGCAAAGTCATGGAATCCATCATTGCTTCAGATATTAAATCTTTCCTCTTCTCCAATGGCTTGATCTCTGATCATCAATTTGGTTTCAGACCTGGTCACTCTACTCTGGACATGCTGCTTCTGCTTTCTCAACAATGGATGGAGGTCCTCAACGCCAAACAGGAAATTAGAGCTGTCTCCCTTGACATTTCACGTGCCTTCGATACGGTCTGGCACCCTGCTCTGCTCTCCAAACTCTCCTCCTTTGGTATCCATGGAAATCTCCACGCATGGCTGGCGGACTTCCTCTCTGGTCGTAGTCAACGTGTGGCCCTGAATGGGTTTCTCTCATCTCCTCTTCCTGTTCAGGCTGGAGTTCCCCAAGGTAGTGTTCTGGGCCCTGTGCTTTTTCTGGTCTTCATCAATGATCTCTCTGACTCTCTTGAAAATCCTCTCTATCTCTTTGCTGACGACTCTACTCTCTGTCGCTCCATTCCTCATCCCTCAGATCGGCAGTCTGCAGCCTCCTCACTCTCTGCAGACCTGGACAAAATCACAGACTGGTCAAACAAGTGGAACATGTCTTTCAATCCTGACAAATCTCACACTCTTACAATGTCTCTCCGAAAGGACCGACTGGACAACCCTCCCATCTACTTTCTCAACAATCCTCTCAAAGAAGTTCTGTCGCTCAAGCTTTTGGGTCTCACTATCTGCCATGATCTTTCTTGGGAAAACCACATTTCCAAGCTGGCCTCCAAAGCCAGTCGCCGACTGGGCATCCTCCGTCGTGCGAAGTCCTTCCTTGGCACACCTGAGCTCCTCACCACATACAAGGCTTTCATCCGCAGCTCAATGGAATACTGTTCCCCCCTCTGGGCTGGTGCTCCTGCCTCACACCTTGCTCGGCTTCACGCTGTTGAGGCCAAAGCTTTCAGAATCATTGGAATCTCCTGCGATGTAGTCAACGCCGAGGGCCTTTCACTCACTCACCGCAGGCAGGTTGGTGGTCTTTCTGTCTTCTACCGACTCCTCTCCGGCCTTGCTCCCCCAGCTCTCTCTGTGCTCTGTCCCCCCAATATTCCTTCAGGTCGCACAAGATCTGCCTGCAACCCTCTTCTGGTTAAACTGCCAAAGTCTAGGCTCTCTGCTCACCTTCACTCTTTCATTCCCCTTTTCTCCCGCCTCTGGAACAAACTCCCCCACTCCCTTCAATCCCACTCCTCCCTCCAGGTCTTTAAAACAGCTGTTCACCACCATCTCTTATCTTCCCCCATCGAAAACCTTGATCTTTTCTACCCCCGGTAATTCACCCCAGAGTCCTTGCAGTGTTCATATGTTTTAATCCTCTCCCACCTCCCCCCAAGTCCTCCCGATGTCCCTGCTCTCAAATGTTGTGTTTGTGTCCTTCCCCCTCTCTTTTGTGTCCTTCCCCCTCTCTCCCCATCTTGTCTACCGCCTCCCCTTGTTTTTTGTGTTTTGTGTGTCGGTTTGTCTTTTTGTGTGATTAATGTTAGCTCTTTCACGAGCCTCGATCTTGTATACAAAAAAAAAAAAAAAAGACAATATATGTTATATGAGTATGCATATGCAGAAGATTTTGTTTTTTAATCCAACCAAAGATGGCCGACTGACGGCCTTTAACTCAGTACAGCAATATTACTAAAACCACGGGGGCTATAACCTTTTATGCCATTTCATCTTGTTGCGTTTTGCATGGGCCCCCCAAATGACTAATGCCACCCGCTCCTGCTGCTAGTAACCCCATTCTGGTGAAACTCCCAAAATCCAGGATCACTGCTCACCTTCACTCATTCATTCTTCTTTTTTCCCCACTAGTGCAACCAACCTCCACATTCTCTTCAATCTCATTCTTCCTTCCAGCATTTCAAGACAGCTATTCACCACTATCTCAGTTCATCCCTCATCCAAAACCATCTTTTCTACCCAATGAGCCCTCCCCAAGACAACCTACCTCTTTCTGGATTTCCAGATCTTCCTTCCTCTTCTGCGATTGAGAGTTTGTGGCATTATCCATCTTGTTCGCTCCCCTGGGTCTTCCCCAGGTTCTCATTCATTCTTCCCCCACATCCCTTAGCTTGCACCAAGTCATTCTCAAGACTGCCCAGGGTAAGTACTCTATGAATACCATCTAGTTTCTCTAAATCTTCCTCTATTTTGTCCCTCAACACTGCTCGTGTTGTGTTCTCCCTCCCCTCTATTTCTACTGTTCATTCTGTTTTGTTATGTCCTGTTCTGCTCTGTGTTCTAGCTTCTCCACGAGCCTTGACACTGTATACAAAAATAAATGACTGTGCACATGCAAGATAAAAATTTATAAATCAAACTCGATGGTATTCATAGAATACTTATTCATAGAATACCCTGCGCAGTCAACTTGGTGCGAGCCAACTCTTAAGTTTTTGAACGTTTTTTTTTTGATCCAATATGGCTGCCAGACCATGTGAGCGATAACATCAAAATTTATATTTTCTAATATAATTGTTGCATAGATCATGCTCAATAAATTTCAAACTGATCAGACTAAGCATTGTCCCTGTCGAATTATGACGTCATTATTATTGCACAAATGACATCATCGTTAACAACACTTATTCCCCAGATGGAGTTCTTTACAATGAGCCACGTTTCAATTTTTTCCATAAAGTGGTTTTGGAGATATAGAGGTGCAACGTTTTTTGGTTTTTCCAAGATGCCTCCTGTACCACATGACCTATGACGTCATGATTATAATTAGATATTCTAAAGGAGGAGGTGCTCTTATGGTTAAAATTTCATGTCAATCGGACAAACAGTTGCTGAGAAAAAAAATTCATAATGATCGGGTAAGTGTTGTATTTGTTGAATTATGACGTCATAACGAAGGCACCGATTACATCATCATTAACATATCTTATTCCCCATGGGGAGTAGTTGACAATGAGCCATGCTTGATTTTTTCTATTGAGGGGTTTGGGAGATATAGAGGTGTAACGTTTTTCCAAGATAGCGCGTCAGTAACACATGACCTGTGACGTCATAATTATGAATAAAAAAAATTCTACAGGTGGAGGCGCTCCTATGATAAAATTTCGTGCCAATCGGACTAACAGTTGCCAAGAACAAGAATTTTTAAAATGCAGACACGTATGCACGCACGTGCGCCACACATACGCACATACACACGATGTACGCACCCGGATGTTTAACCCTCCTTTTCGCTTCGTGAGCGCAGGGTAATAATGCAGCATAACATATGTAAACTAAAACGACACTCGGTAGGGCAAATACCTCCGCCAGGCTGAACAGTTTACGCTTTGTATCGCAGTGATTGGTTATAAGGTCCGGATCTGCATCCGGACCTTATAACCAAAATCTAATCAGCTTGTTCTTGTCACCCACCCAACTCATCCACCGAGGTTTGCCATCACTCATCCACAACTTTTTCAAATATCATGCTATTGAAGCGCGGTGCTACACGCGCTTGCTTGCACAACAATAAGGAAGCGGACAACGCGGTGAGTTTAAGAGTCTTTATTAAAAGAGCTCAATGTAGCACTGGCGCGCTCCGGGCTGCGCGCCCGGTGTATATCCTGAGGCCACGCCTACCCCTCGGGCGTGGCTGCCACCAACTTGGTGCGCAGAATGATGTCACCACGCCAGTGGGCTTTCGTCTCCACCACACGCGCCCCCCCAGAATTCCCACGCACCTGGAGGGCCAGTTTGCGGGGCAAACGGATGACCCGGCCGAAGCGCCCTCTGGTGACCGGCGGCGTCCGGGGTGCAGGGATGCCAGCTGGGATGCCCCCGGCTGTACCCGGGATGGGTGCCGGACCGGGGGGCGGCGTGCCGGCGGTGCTGGGCGGTGCCGGGGTCCGCCTGCCGGGGGCGGCCCCGACGCGGGGGCCGAGCCACCGGCGGTGGGTGGTCCACGTCGAGGTGGGCCGGCTTGAGTCGATCCACCGAGACGCGGTCGGGAGTACCGCCGATGTCCAAGGTGAAGTATTTCACCACGGTCTCCAGCACGCGGAAAGGCCCATCGTACGGGGGCCGCAGTGGTGTCCGGTGGGCGTCGTGCCGGACGAAGACATACTCCGCAGTGCGAAGCTCCAGGGCGACGTGCGTGGGTGGGTGCCCGTGGTGCGCCGTCGGCACCGGGGCGAACCTCCGGGCCGTCTCCTGCACCGCGGAGCGCTCCTGCGCCGCGGACCAAGGTGCCGTGGGGTCGGGGAGGAACTCGCCCGGCACCCGCAGCGGTTGTCCAAAGACCAACTCCACCGCGGATGCGCGCAGGTCCTCCTTGGGCGCCGTCCGGAGGCCCAGCAGGACCCAGGGGAGCCTGTCGACCCAGCCGCCGTCGCGGAGGGTGGCCCGGAGCGCGGCCTTCAACGAGCAGTGGAACCGCTCGCACAGGCCGTTGGCCTGGGGGTGGTAGGCCGTGGTTCGGTGCAGCTGGACCCCGAGCCCCCGCACGACCGCGGCCCAGAGCTAAGAGGTGAACTGGGGGCCGCGGTCGGACGAGATGTCCGAGGGGGCGCCGAACCGGGCGACCCAGGTGGCGATGAACGCCTGCGCGAAGTCTGCCGCCGTCGTCGCCGCCAAAGGCATGGCCTCCGGTCACCTGGTGGTGCGGTCCACCATGGTAAGGACATGGGTGAAACCCCGTGAGGGGGGCAGAGGTCCCACCAGGTCCACGTGCACGTGGTCGAACCTACGTGCCGGCACCGTAAACGGGGCCAATGGGGCCTGGGTATGCCGGTGCACCTTCGCGCGCTGGCACGCGAGGCACGTCCTGGTCCAGCCGCGGACGGCCTTCCGGAGGCCATGCCAGACAAACTTGATGGCGACCAACCTCTGGGAGGCCTTCGTGCCCGGGTGGGACAGGCCGTGGATGGCGTCAAAAACCTGGCGCTGCCAGCCTGTGGGCACGATGGGGAGAGGCCGCCCGAGGGAGATGTCGCAAACGAGGGCCGTGCCCGCGCCGTCGAAGGGCACCTCGGTGACGCGGAGGTCCGTGACGGCGGTCCGCAGGGCCTGGACCCCGGGGTCGGTGGCCTGGTCCGCCGCCATCCGGGCATAGTCGATGCCAAGGTGGACTGCGTGGGCGACGGCCCAGGAAAGGCAATCGGCCACCGGGTTGTCCTTTCCCGCGACGTGCCGGATGTCCGTCGTGTACTCGGACACGGCCGCGAGGTGACGCTGTTGCCGGGCCGACCACGGCTCGGCGACCTTGCCCATCGCGAAAACCAGCGGCTTGTGGTCGACGAAGGCCGTGAACGCACGGCCCTCGAGCAGATGGCGGAAGTGCCTGACCGCCAGGTGAAGCCCAAGCAACTCGCGGTCGAAGATACTGTAACGGCGTTCAGGCGGGCGAAGCTGCCGGCTGAAGGACGCCAGCGGTTGCCAGGCACCACGCACCCATTGCTCGTACACCGCGCCCACCGCGTAGTCCGAGGCGTCGGAGGTGAGTGCGATCGGTGCATCGGTCGCCGGGTGCGCGAGCATGGTGGCGTTGGCCAAGGCGAGCTTCGCGCCCGAGAACGCCGCGTCCATCTGCTCGGTCCAGGTAACGTCACCTTTGCCCGGCTTCCCTCGAAGGGCCTCGTGTAAGGGGCGCAGGAGCTGGGCGATGCGGGGCAGGAACCGATGGTAAAAGTTTACCATGCCCAGGAACTCCTGGAGCCCCTTGATCGTGCGGGGGTGCGGAAACCCCTTCACCGCCCCCACCTTGGCCGGTAGGGAGACGGCCCCGTGCCTGGTGACGCGGTACCCCAAAAATTCGATGCCAGTGACGCCGAACTGGCACTTGGCGGGGTTCACGATGAGGCCATGCTGGCCCAGGCGTTCGAAGAGCGTGCGGAGGTGATGAAGGTGCTCTTCGCGGGACGCGCTGGCGACGAGGATGTCGTCCAGGTGGACGTACAAAAAATCCAAGCCACGCAAGACGCTGTCCATTAGGCGCTGGAATGCCTGAGCCGCATTTTTCAAACCGAAGGGCATCCGAAGAAATTCGAAAAGCCCGAATGGCCTGATGACAGCCGTCTTCGGGATGTCCTCCGGCCTGACAGGGACCTGATGGTAGCCGCGTACGAGGTCCACCTTTGAAAAGAAGGACATCCCCGCCAACCGGGCGGAGAAGTCCTGGATGTGGGGGACGGGGTAGCGGTCGGGGGTGGTGGCGTCGTTGAGGCGCCGGTAGTCCCCGCACGGTCGCCATCCCCCGCCGGGCTTGGGCACGATGTGGAGCGGGGACGCCCACGCGCTCTCGGAGCGCCGCACGATGCTGAGCCGCTCCAGCGTAGCGAACTCCGCTTTAGCTACGGCGAGCTTCGTCGGCTCGAGGCGGCGTGCCCGGGCGTAGACCAGTGGCCCGGCGGTGGGGATGTGGTGTTCCACCCCGTGTTTGACGGCCCCCGCCGAGAAAGTGGGCCGCGTGAGGGCCGGGAAACCCGCGAGGAGGCGGGCGAATTCGTCCGCTGCCGGAAGCGTACAGATGAACCTGGCCGGAACTGAACCGCTCAGCAAGCAGCTCGGCGAGCCGCTCTGTGAGCTGCTCAACGAGCCGGGCAGCGCGCACGCGAGCGAGCTGAACGTGTCAGCCTGGACAAGCCTTCTGCGCTTTACATCCACCAGTAATCCATTAGCACATAAGAAGTCCGCGCCGAGCAGTGCCATAGGCACGTCGGCCGTAACGAACGACCAACGGAAAACCTGCCCTCCGAACCGCAGAGAGAGACAGCGTTTTCCGTACGTGCGTATAGACGTACCATTGGCCGCAAGCAGCGCGGGACCTTGGCCCGCGGTTTGCTTGTCAGACGTACCGGCAGAAATGACACTCACCTGTGCTCCCGTGTCGCACAGGTAATGGCGCCCGGACAAGGTGTCCATTATGTACAGGAGGCTGTTTGAATTGCCGACGCTCAAAGCCGCCACCGAGCATCGGCTCGCCCGTTTCCCGACCTGCCGAATGAGCACAGCGGGCGACACTGCCGAGCCTCGTGGCCGAACTTGTCGTGGAAGAAACACCAGGTGGGCGGCTGCGGTGGCGGAGGCTGTGGTTTTCTTCGCGGTGGCGGCGGTGGTGGGTGGAGCGTGGCGGTGGACACGAAATGCACATCAGCCTCGAGATCCACAAGGTGTGGTGCATCAGCATCATCATCAGCCCCGATAGCCACGACAAAACTCGCCTGGGTGTCCAAAGCCACGAAGAACCTGTCGGCCTCTGCAGCGAGAGCCCGGGGTTCCGTCGTCGCAGAACCGGCCAACGCGAGGCGGACTCGTGCCGGCAGCTGGCGTCGAAACAACGCCCGGAATAGAGCGTCTGGAGTTTCGTCGCCAAACAACGACAGCATATGGTCCATGCGGACCGACGGTCGCGTGTCACCGAGCTCGGGGAGGTCCAGGAGGCGGTCGGCCCAAGCGTCCACCATGAGCCCGAACGTGGCGAGGAGGAGACGCTTGATCGCCTCGTACCTGCCGTCGGCCGGTGGGTTCCTCAGGACCAACACGACGCGGCCGGCCGTGCCGGGCCCGTGGGAAGCGACCACGTGGCAGTACCTGGTCTTGTCCACCATGATGCCTCGAAGTCGGAACTGGGATTCTGCCTGCAGGAACCAGACTTCGGCTTGCGTCTCCCAGAACTCGGGGAGTTTCATTTGGACCGCGTTGTTTGCCATTGCGATGGTGTATTCGGGTGGTCAGCGACGGCTGACCAGAATGTCGGAGGGTCACTAAATGAAACGCGGTGCTACGTGCGCTTGCTTGCACAACAAGAAGGAAGCGGACAACGCGGTGAGTTTAAGAGTCTTTATTAAAAGAGCTCACTGTAGCACTGGCGCGCTCCGGGCTGCGCCCTCGGTGTATATCCCGAGGCCACGACTACCCCTCGGGCGTGGCCGCCGCCCACTTGGTGCGCGGAATGATGCCACCACGCCAGTGGGCTTTCGTGTCCGCCACACTATACTGTATATTGTTTTTGGACCAATCTCTCAATGGTGAAAAATCACTTAAAATTCTCAGATCTGGATCTGGATCTGGATCTTCACCAATATCTAATCTATTTGTCCTTATCCCTGGTGTTGGCTTAGCGGTTAGCATGCCGGCTTAGGATCCTAGGATCCTGGGTTCGAATCCCGGTCGATCGCTGAATTAACGCCAGGGGGGTTGACTCAGCCTGTCATCCTTCCGAGGTCGGCAAATTGAGTACCAGCTTGCTGGGATGAATGATCATGGTGTGTACACCGTATCCCTGCGCATCGTAAGAGCGTGACCAAGGGTTGGCGTCAGGAAGGGCATCCGGCCATAAAAACATTGCCTCAAACAGGGAACCATGATTGTCATGGGGCCCGCAAGGCTAACCCCTGCTCCAGCAGGGAAAATGGCCTTAAAACGATCATTCATTCATTCATTCATACACCAAGCCTGGTGTTGGGCTAGCGGCTTGGGTGCCAGCTTAGGATCCAAGGATCCTGGGTTCGCAATCCCGGTCAATCGCTGTATCAACACCAGGGGGGTTGACTCAGCCTGTCATCCTTCCGTGGTCGGCTAATTGAGTACCAGCTCACTGGTAATTCCCTGTGTGTCGTAAAAAGGCAACAAACAGGGTTGGCGGCAGGAAGGGCATCCGGCCGTAAAACATTGCTTCAAAAAGGGGACCAAAAAACAACAACAACCACGGTCCCCGAAAAAGGCCAACCCCCGCTTTGCGGGGGAAAATGGCCTCTAAACGGTGGTTTATACACCAAATCTGTCCACCAGGTTTCGTCCAAATCCGTCCATAACCTTTTGAGATATCCTTCTCACAGACAGACAGCAAACAGACAGGGCTGAAAACATAACGTCCGTCCACCCCGTCCACCTTCGGCGGCAGAGATGACAGATACACAAGCAAACTGATTTAATAAATTATTTGCTTTACAAAATGATTTATATTAATGCAAAGATTATATTTTAATTTCAGCATTTATATGAAAATAATCCTAAACAGTCCCAGCTGCTTTCTTCACCACTTTCACAAAGTTTGATTGAATTAAACTAGTAATATGTGTCCACAACCATCCTTGACCATGTCGGCCAAGGCCCTCACTTTTCTGTTTGTTCCGCACTCACTTTTTCACTTTTATTCGCCGCTTGCGCGATTAACATTAAACTTTCATCATCGGAGCATCTATCCTTGTAGATTCTTTTTAAACAAAGTTGCATGATAATTGGATGGAAAATGTGGCAAATGTTCCAAAGAGTCTGTTTTCTGTATGCACGGGTTGCAGGGTGTTTCACCTAGCAACAATAAACGGCCTCGGATTTGATCAGCCTCGGCCAAATTAATAAAAAAACCTCCATCGTACTACTTTGCATCAACCAATTATGAGGAAAAAAAGGGAAATCCATCAGTTGATGGAAGTCTGTTCTGTCTGATCACGCATGCAGACGTATCAAAAAGGATTGAAGTAAAAAATCAATAAGAAGCTGATACTCTGGGTATGATGAATAGATCTGTGTAATATGAAAGCTAAATCTTGAATGGTTTTTGAAATGCCACGTACACAAGATGGTTGCCATGTCAGCAGAATTCAGCCAATCACAGCCATGATGTAATCAGGTTGAGATAATGTCATAAGGAATAGATATCTGCAATATGAAAGCTAAATTTTAGCTCTTTCACGAGCCTCGATTCAGTATACAAAAAAAAAAATTAAAAAAAATGTTCAACGGATTTTGAAATATCGTGAACACAAAAGTACATGGACGGATGATTGGTTGGCAGACGCACCTCATTTTAATATCACCCGTCTCCGACCTTGTCGGAGTGGCGGGGGACAAAAAAAAACTATAAAATAAATTTATACCTGCAAATAGTCAGGTTCACTATGTCAATAAATTATATTTCGTTCAAAATCATGGTAGATTAGCAAACCTATACATTTTTGGAAAGGTTATAGCATAAGGAAACTAAAAATCAATGTTTACATTTGGAGAGATACCTGTATGGCGGCCATTTTGGATTTTCAAAATGGCCACTGTAAAATACATATTTTGTTCTATTTCTGCCTCTAATTACCCTAAAAACTTTTTAAAATATACTAAACCTATATTTTCAGGGACAGGGAATCCAATGAAAGTATTGTAGCGGTTCCCGCTGAATGTACACAATCGCCTTGCACCTGCCAGGATGCGGCCAGGGCGCGATCGCCATGCCGGGCTCGTCCGGACGGGCCCAGACGCGCCTCTCCTGGGCATGCCCGGACTCGCTGTTCCCGGGCACGCCCGGTCTCGTCTTTCCCGGGCATGCCCGCTCTCGCCTTTCCAGGGCTCGCTCAGAGCGCCCGGGCACGCCCAGCCTCGACTTGCCAGGCCGCGTCCAGGACGCCCGGGCATGTCCAGACTCGCCTTTCCAGGGCTCGCCCAGAGCGTCCGGGCATGCCTGCTCTCGCCTTTCCAGGGCTCGCCCAGAGCGCCCGGGCATGTCCAGACTCGCCTTTCCAGGACTCGCCCTTGACACCCGGGCATGCCCGGTCCCGGTTTTCCCGGGCAAACGCCCCGGCATAAATGTGTATATATATTGCTGCCCGATAAACGGGCTTGTGAGAATACCTGAGCTGTTTTGTTTCAATAAAGCAACTCGGACGAATTCCGTCTTTGGTCGCGTCAATTCTTTCGACTCGCGTTGGAGCGCAGCTCCTTCACTGGTGACCTACCGACATGGACACGGCAGTGACTCTTAAACTGCCTACCTTCTGGGAGGCTCACGCGGCTGTTTGGTTCGCCCAGGCGGACTCCCGGTTCGCCCTGCGAGGCATCACCGCGGACGACACCCGCTTCCACCACGTCGTGGCAGCGCTCGGTTCCGCCACCGCGGCCCGCGCCCTGAGCCTCCTTGAGCACCCGCCAGCTGCTGACAAGTATGACACGCTGAAGACGCTCCTCCTCGACGCTTTCGCCCTTTCACCGGCGGCACGCGCACGGCGCCTGCTCGACCTGCCTGAGCTCGGCAACACGCGCCCGTCCGAGCGCATGGACTATATGCTCTCGTTGCTCGGTGAGCACTCTCCGGATTTTCTGTTCCGCGAGCTGTTCCTTCGCCAGCTGCCTCACCCGGTACGCCTCGCCCTGGCTGGCACGTCGATCACCGATCCCCGCGCCCTCGCCAGGGAAGCCGATAAGATCTCCTCGGCGGGCCAACACATCGGCGCGGCTACCTGGAGCCTGCCGCCGTCCGAGGCGACGCCCACTACGCCCGAGCGCCCTGCGCGGTTGGAGGCCGAACTGCCGGTACAACTGGCGGCCGCCACGCCGCGCCGACCGCTTCCGACACGACGGCCGGGGCCTCCACCTGACCAGGCGTGGTGTTATTACCACGCCAGGTTCGGACACAAGGCTCGGACGTGCCGACCCCCGTGCACTTTCGGCAAGTCGGGAAACGGCCGGGCCGGCGTTCATTCCCAGCCATGAGCGCCGGCCACTTGGGCAACTTGCTTTTTATTCGGGACTAAGCGTCCGGGCAGCGTGTGACACCGGCGCCCAACTGAACGTCATACCCGCCTCCGAGCAGGACAGGCGGGACGCCGTTTGTGGCCCCTCTTTGGTCGCTGCTAATGGCTCGGCCATACGCACTTTCGGCCCGCGCGACGTCACCCTCTGCTTCGGCAGCCAGCGCTTTCAGTGGACCTTTGTGACCGCCTGCGTCCCCATGGCTTTGCTGGGCGCCGACTTCCTCTGCACGCACGGGCTGCTGGTCGACGTCAAACGACGTCGCCTTGTCAACGCCGAGACCTTCAGCTCCCTGGCGTGCACGATGAGCAGCTCCGCGCCGACCGAACTAGCGTGCGCCCTCCCGACGGCGAACGAGTTCGCTCGCCTGCTCGCGGAATTCCCGGCCCTCACGCGGCCGACGTTTTCGGCCTTCGCAGTGCGGCATGGGATCGAGCACCACATACCCACTACGGGCCCGCCGGTCTACGTCAGGGCCCGCCGCCTAGACCCGGCCAAGCTCGCCGTGGCAAAGGCCGAGTTCGACGCGTTGGAGCACCTCGGCATCGTGCGGCGCTCCAATAGCGCGTGGGCCTCACCACTGCACATTGTGCCAAAGCCGGGGGGCGGATGGCGCCCGTGTGGCGACTACCGCCACCTCAACGACGCTACCACCCCCGACAGGTACCCGATCCCGCACATCCAGGACTTTTCCGCCCGTTTGGCGGGACGGGTCATATTTTCCAAAATTGACCTGATACGGGGATACCACCAGGTACCTGTCCGGGCGGCCGACGTCCCGAAGACGGCCGTCATCACGCCGTTCGGCCTGTTCGAATTTTTGAGGATGCCGTTTGGCCTCAAGAACGCGGCCCAGGCGTTCCAGCGCTTAATGGACGGCGTGCTGAGCGACCTGCCATTTATTTTCGTCTATCTGGACGACATCCTCGTCGCCAGCACGTCCCGCGCCGAGCACCTCCTCCACCTCTGAACACTGTTCGGTCACCTCAGCGAGCACGGCTTAATTGTCAACCCGGCCAAATGCCACTTCGGCACGACGACCGTTGACCTTTTGGGCCACCGCATCACCAAGACCGGGGCCGTGCCGCTGCCGACCAAGGTCGAGGCCATCACCACGTTCCCGCGTCCCCGTTCCATCAAGGCCCTACAAGAGTTCCTCGGCATGGTGAATTTTTATCACCAATTCGTGCCCCGCACTGCTCAGCTCATGCGGCCCCTTTACGAGGCCCTCCGGGGCAAGCCGGCCAAGCATGACATCGTTTGGTCCGCGGCCATGGACGCGGCCTTTGCGAGCGCAAAACGGGCTCACGCCGAGGCTACGCTGCTGGCTCACCCGGTGCTCAACGCGCCCATCGCCCTCACTACGGACGCCTCCAACTATACTACGCGGTGGGCGCCGTCCATGAACAATGGGTGGACGGGGTTTGGCAGACACTTGCTTTTTTCAGCCGGCAACTCCGGCCGAACGAGTTAAAATACAGCACGTTCGACCGTGAGCTGCTCGGTCTATTCCTGGACGTTCGCCATTTCCGACACCTCCTGGAGGGCCGCCCGTTCACGGCTTTCATCGACCACAAGCCGTTGGTCTACGCGATGGCCAAAGTCACGGAGCCGTGGTCGGCCCGCCAGCAGCGCCACCTCTCCGCTGTGTCGGAATTCACCACGGACATCCGGCACGTCGCCGGCAAAGACAACGCCGTGGCCGACTGTCTTTCTTGGGCCAGCGCGAACGCGGTCCACCTCGGTATGGACTTCGCGCTCATGGCGGCCGACCAGACCACCAACACCTCGGTGCAGGCCCTCCGGGCGGCGGACACGGGCCTCCGCCTGGCCGACATCCCCTTCGCGGGCACCGTCCTGCTCTGCGACGTGTCCCAGTGCCAGCCTCGCCCCATCGTGCCCGTTTCCTGGCAGCGCCGCATCTTCGCCCCCATCCACGGCCTTTCTCACCCCGGCCGGAAAGCTTCTCAGAAGCTGGTGTCGGCGCGTTTCGTCTGGCACGGCCTTCGACGGAACGTCCGTGACTGGGCCAACGCCTGCACGGCCTGCCAGCGGGCCAAGGTCCAGCGCCACACCCAGGCCCCGCTAGCACCTTTCACCGTGCCTGCACGGCGTTTCGACCACGTCCACGTGGACCTGGTGGGTCCCCTGCCCCCATCGCGGGGGTTCACCCACCTTCTCACCATGGTGGACAGGACCACCAGGTGGCCGGAGGCCGTGCCCCTCACCTCCACCACCACCGCTGACGTGGCGCAGGCGTTCATCGCCACCTGGGTCGCGCGCTTCGGCGCACCGGCGGACATCTCGTCCGACCGCGGCCCACAGTTCACGTCCGAACTTTGGTGCGCGGTCGCCCGCTCGTTGGGGGTCACGCTGCACCGCACCATGGCCTACCACCCCCAAGCCAACGGGTTGTGCGAGCGGTTTCACCGCTCCATGAAGGCCGCACTCATGGCCGGCCTTCAGGACGACGGTTGGACCGACCGGCTGCTGTGGGTCCTTTTGGGCCTCCGCACGGCCCCCAAGGAGGACCTCCGGGCGTCCGCCGCCGAGCTCGTCTACAGTCAGCCGCTCCGCGTCCCAGGCGAGTTCGTGCCCGACGCTACCAGTCCCTGGTCCGCTGCACACCAGCGCTCGGACCTCCAGGAGGCCGCCCGACGATTTGCCCCCGTGCCAACGTCCCGCCACGGTGGCCCCCAGTCCTACGTCCCCCCGACGCTTCGCACAGCGGAGTACGTCTTTGTGCGTCATGACGTGCACCGGGGGCCACTCCGGCCGCCGTACGACGGGCCCTTCCGGGTCCTGCGACGGGGCGACAAGTCCTTCGTCGTCGACGTCGGCGGCCGGTCGGACCGGATCTCTGTGGACCGCCTCAAACCGGCGCACGTGGACGTCGACCGACCACCACGGTTGGCCCTTCCTCCGTGGCGAGGCCGCCCCCCATCCACAGTTCCCCCCGCTCGACCACCCACCACCGGATCGGACCCCCCCCCCCACGACCCTCCAGGGGTCGCTTTGGCCGGGTCATCCGGACCCCCCTTAAATTGACCCTGCCGGTGCAGGTCGATTCTGGAGGGGCGTGTGTAGCGGTTCCCGCTGAATGTACACAATCGCCTTGCACCTGCCAGGACGCCGCCAGGGCGCGATCGCCATGCCGGGCTCGTCCGGACGGGCCCAGACGCGCCTCTCCTGGGCATGCCCGGACTCGCTGTTCCCGGGCACGCCCGAACCTCCCGGGCACGCCCAGTCTCGTCTTTCCCGGGCATGCCCGCTCTCGCCTTTCCAGGGCTCGCCCAGAGCGCCCGGGCACGCCCAGCCTCGACTTGCCAGGCCGCGTCCAGGACGCCCGGGCATGTCCAGACTCGCCTTTCCAGGGCTCACCCAGAGCGTCCGGGCATGCCCGCTCTCGCCTTTCCAGGGCTCGCCCAGAGTGCTCGGGCACGCCCAGCCTCGACTTGCCAGGCCGCGTCCAGGACGCCCGGGCATGTCCAGACTCGCCTTTCCAGGACTCGCCCTTGACACCCGGGCATGCCCGGTCTCGGTTTTCCCAGGCAAACGCCCCGGCATAAATGTGTATATATACTCAAAGGCAAAAGTTATTGTGACACACAAACAACAAACAGAATCAGTGTTAAACTTTTACTGCCGCGAATGAAATGTTATTACATGGAAAGACAAATGTTTCAAGGTATGGTAACGATCAACAGTCCATAAGAACAGTGCACCTGGCATATGCAAATGAGCCACAACACAAGAGGGGGTTCACAAGCAAGTTCACACAGTCAGTAGCGCGTGTGTCCACCTTGTGCATTGATGCAGGCCTGGCACCTTCGCCTCATTGAGGCCACTAAACGTCGATGAAAGTCCTTGGGAAGATCATTCCATATCCGAGGAAGGATTTGGTGGAGTTCCTGCAGCGTTTTTGGAGGATTCGGATGACGTCATAAACGTCGCTCCATTTCATCCCAGACGTGTTCAATGGGTGACAAATCAGGGGATCTTGCAGGCCAGGGTAACACATTAACATTGTTCTGATTAAGATACTGCTGTACAACTCGAGCAACGTGTGGTCTGGCAATATCGTGTTGAAACGTCACTCTAGGGCCGTTCTGTTGCAAAAACGGTAAAGCGGCCATTTGCAAAATCTCGTCTCGGTACCTCACAGCATTCAAGTTCCCCTCAATCAGAATCATTGGCGTTCTTGCTGCAGCTGTTATCCCACCCCAGATCATAACGCCCCCACCTCCAAAACGATCCCCTTCCAGAACACATGGCCTGATGTAACGTTCACCTGTGCACCTGTAGACACGTGTCCTACCGTCAGCTCGGTGAAGCTGTGCCAAATGGTGTTTCTATGGACGTTGAATCGACGAGCAACATCACGCTGCGAGGTACCAGACTGAAGCATACCTATAGCTCTCCATCTGTCATTTTCCCCGAGGTGTGGCATGTCGAACTTATTCCAAAACGATGAATAGAGGTGTTTTTCTGACTTCTGCACTTCTTAAGACTGCATTGAGTGGAAATGATAAGCGTCTGGTTGTCTGGCCTTTTAAAGTGAACATTGCTGGCCATTTTTCTCGAATATGTCATGCTTCTTGCAAATTTCATGCAATTCGAACAACAACTGCTTGGTTGCGTTTCTTCGACCATTTTAACACACTCTTTCTCTGGTTCAAATCCAAAAATTCATTCACAAGATTACCAATGAAAAAATTCCATGTCACAATAACTTTTGCCTCTGAGTATATATTGCTGCCCGATAAACGGGCTTGTGAGAATACCTGAGCTGTTTTGTTTCAATAAAGCAACTCGGACGAATTCCGTCTTTGGTCGCGTCAATTATTTCGACTCTCGTGTATCAAATTAGTGCTATGGGGAATGGTAAGACACGAATCAAAGGTTTTGAATTGCAAAATACTGTCTTTATATTCGCGATAAGTTGCATAATCAAATACATGTTATCATTTTGTACAGGCAGTTAATAACATCAAAATGTGTCACAATAATTCATATCACCAAACATACACAGGCAGTCAGCAAAATCATATATACACATGCAGTCAGTATAACTTCACATCTACACAGGCAGTCAATGACAAAATATACACAGGCAGTCAATGGCATCAAACATACACGATTACAGAATATGCCATTTAGAGTTCGTCATCACTGTCCTGTGTGTCGTATCCGACAATATAGTCCGCATCGTTTTCACAGTCCGTTCCACACAAGCAAAGGTCGGTCAAATTGATTGGCAAATCGAATTGGTCGAATGGTCGATCGAATCGAATTCGATGAATCGAATCGAATCGAATCGATCGAATTGGTCGAATGGTCGAATGGTCGATCGAAGCGATTGGTCGAATGGAATTGGTTGATTGGTCGAATTGGTCGAATTGGTCGAATCGAATTGGTCGGAATTGGCAAATGTAAACATTGATTTTCTGATTTTCCATGTAATAACGTTTCCAAAAATGTATAGGTTTGCTAATCTACCATGATTTTGAACGAAAAAACATAGTGAACCTGACTAAAACTGCATTTTGTTAGCTTAAAATTAACTTAAACTGATAATTTCTGTGACACTACCACCTAAAAAGCTCCGGTTACTAATGCTGCGGCATCAGCACGGGATAAAATAACAACTGAACAACTCTCAATTTCGAGGCAAAGAGTATAAATCAGCTCATTGGGAGAACTGTGACATGTCTCTTAATGAAGCATTTTATCATAAAAAGTTTAACTTGTTATCTGGTCTACATTCCATGTGTACAAATCCTTTTGGCCAGGTACCGAGGCTCATTTCCAAATTGCTTATTCGAACCTCATATTATGGCCCAGAAGAGGTTAGAACCAACACATGGACTTTTAAAACCGAAACGAAACCCACTACTCCGGCTCACCAATATGATACTTGAATAAAACAACATAACATTACTGTAGTGAACATGTCAAGACATTCTTTATGACAACTCCACCATTGCAACCCTTCATGCAATTCTGGACTTATTGATCCAGCTATTCTTATATCTCACACCCTTATAAAACGCCATTCTTCACCCACTCTTGCATTTATTATACCAACTACATACCTTTACCACATAAATACTAGTCTACCCGAGAATGAAGAAAGGCAGGGCGATATGCAGGAAAGCCGAAGAAGGCCTGCGAATCGTCCCTTCCCATCTGTTTCCCCTTTTGACACAATTAGAATTCCAGGTCTGAGCTCCAGCATTTACATTAATATCTCCAGCGCCTGCTGCCCACCCCTCCATCCTCCCCCCAACTGTGATAACTGCCAAAGCAGAGCCTGCCATGTAGGTCTCATGACCCACATCAAGACGGATAACAGAGACCCTTTGCACCCATCCCCCAATGCTTTATCTGAATATGAATATACTGTGTATATATATATATATAAAATGTATATACATTATATATATATAATATGACTCTTGCATATGCAAGAAACCACTATCAGTTAATCCTCGTATGTGAAAGAATGAGCTGCTACATGTCAAAGTCGTATAATGACTACCAAATCTCACATTTAAACCAATGTGGTGTAGATTAAGCAGTATTATAATTAGAACAAGGACTTGAGACTGAAATTAAATCAAAGAAATTCAAAATAATGTTCATGATAAACACAAATCCAAACTAGAACGGCACTCAGTTGAACGCATACCTTTGCCAGGCTGAACAGTGTACATTTTGTATCCCACTAATGGGCAGGATATGGGTCTGGATCTTCAAAAGAATCTAATAAATTTGACCTTGTCACACAGCCAACCTGTCCACCAAGTTTTGTCTGAATCTGTCCATATCTTTTTATCAATGGTGAAGTTTCTCAATGAAGAATCACCATTTCTCAATGGTGAAGAATCACTTTAAATATTCTCTACTCTGGATCATCAGCAAAATGTGATCAGTTTGTCCTTCTCATACACCCAACCTGTCCACCAAATTTCAGCCGAATCCATAAATAACTTTTTGAGGCATCCTGCTCACAGACAAACAGACAGACAGACAGATAGATAGACAGATATCCAAACCTACAAACTAACAAATAAATAAAGCCACAAATGGACACTTCTTCAATTGCGTTTATATATACTAGGGCATGCCCGTACTATATATATATCTAAAATTATATCCCCCCCCTCTATTTACATGAAATGGTTTGGTCCATTCGCAAAGCCAAAGCGAACGGCTTGCGAGTACGGTGGCAATCCCCCCCCCCCCCCCCTCTATTTACATGAAATGGTTTGGTCCATTCGCAAAGCCAAAGCGAACGGCTTGCGAGTACGGTGACAATCCCCCCCCCCTCTATTTACATGAAATGGTTTGGTCCAAAGCGAACGGCTTGTGAGTACGGTGACAATCCCCCCCCTCTATTTACATGAAATGGTTTGGTCCAAAGCGAACGGCTTGCGGAGTTTGGTAAAGAAATCGCCATAGCTCGGTAACTACTTCTCCGATTAATATGAAACCTTGAAAAGGCACATCCTCGGGTCCCCAGCAATATACCTGGCAAGTTTAAAGTATATCGGACCCGTGGTTGTCGAGAAACAGCGGTCACAGACACAGACATACACACACACATACACACACACACACACAGATTACTGGAATTATAGATACTAGGGCATGCCCGTACGTGGGTGCCCGTTCCTTGCCCAAAAAAAAAAAAACGCTACCCATACGCTCTACCCCGCCCGTACGCCCGTAAACAAAAAAAACAACGCTCTTCGCTTCCGCCCTTCGCTCTGACTGAATTGGGAGAAATAATGCGCATAAGAAATCGAGAAATTATTATTTTCTCCGGAAGAAATCGAATTACGAACCGTAATGGCGCAGGCTCTCGGGCTCGCAACAACGCGTTCTGTGATTGGCTGCCGGAAGTGAAGTCTTCACTGTCGCAAATGTGAAGCGATGAATACGATGAATCGCAAATTAGTTTTTATTAGTTTTAAAACATAGTTTAACGGCAACATAGTTTGCCGACGGGAAATAAATGAATACGCTCTCAAATGTGCCATCCGAGGCAGAGTCTGTTCGCCACGTTCGGCACACGCGATAGCTCGCTGCTCTCTGATTGGTTGAATCATTTTTTGGACATAGCTCGGTAAGTAATTGTCCGATTAATATGAAACCTTGAAAAGGCACATCCTCGGGTCCCCAGCAATATACCTGGCAAGTTTAAAGTATATCGGACCCGTGGTTGTCGAGAAACAGCGGTCACAGACAAACAAACAAACAAACAAACAAACACACATACAGAGATTACTGGAATTATAGATAGATATATATATATATATATATATATATATATATATATATATATATATATGTATGTACTTCATGACCAACAGCCGCACCCATTGCTGACAGGTATACATAATCAAGCACACAGCCATGCAATCTCCATAGACAAACATTGACAGTAGAATGGGGGCTGTACAGAAGAGCTCAGTGACTTTCAACATGGCACCGTCATAGGATGCCACCTTTCCAACAAGTCAGTTCGTCAAATTTCTGCCCTGCTAGAGCTGCCCCAGTCAACTGTAAATGCTGTTTTTGTGAAGTGGAAATGTCTAGGAGCAACAACAGCTCAGCCGTGAAGTGGTAGGCCACACAAGCTCACAGAACAGGACCGCAGAGTTCTGAAGCGCATAGCGTGTAAAAATCGTCTGCCCTCGGTTGCAACACTCACTACCGAGTTCCAAACTGCCTCTGGAAGCAATGGCAGCACAACAACTGTTTGTCGAGAGCTTCATGAAATGGGTTTCCATGGCCGAGCAGCTGCACACAGGCCAAAGATCACCATGTACAATGCCAAGAGTCGGCTGGAGTGATGTAAAGCTCGCAGCCATTAGACTCTGGAGCAGTGGAAATGTGTTCACTGGAGTGATGCATCACGTTTCACCATCTGGCAGTCCGATGGACGAATCTGGGTTTGGTGGATGCCAGGAGAACGCCAACTGCCCGAATGCATAGTGACAACTGTAAAGTTTGGTGGAGGAGAAATAATGTTCTGGGGCGGTTTTTCATGGTTCGGGCTCGGCCCCTTAATTCCAGTGAAGGGAAATCTTAACGCTGCAGCATACAACGACATTCTAGAAGATTGTATGCTTCCAACTTTGTGGCAACAGTTTGGGGAAGGCCCTTTCCTGTTTCAGCATGACAATGCCCCCGTGGACAAAGCGAGGTCCATACAGAAATGGTTTGTCGAGATCGGTGAGGAAGAACTTGACTGGCCTGCACAGAGCCCTGACCTCAACCCCATCGAAAACCTTTGGGATGAATTGGAAAGCCGACTGCGAGCCAGGCCTAATCGCCCAACATTAGTGCCCGACCTCACTAATGCTCTTGTGGCTGAATGGAAGCAAATCCCCGCAGCAATGTTCCAACAACTAGTGGAAAGCCTTCCCCGAAGAGTGGAGGCTGTTATAGCAGCAAAGGGGGGGCCATCTCTATATTAATGCCCATGATTTTGGAATGAGATGTTCGATGTTCATGTGTCCGCATACTTTTGGTCATGTAGTGTATATTAGTATATGTAATTTAGTGCTCCAACCTATTGAGTGAACGCCGTGACGTCACCGCCACGTTCGTCCACCTTGACGGCAAAGCTCCGGAAGAGCCATCTCACAGTAAGTCATTGTTTGACAGTGACATGCAGTACCGTAAACATGACACAGTACCGTAAACAGTGACATGTTTACGACCATGCTAAAGTGAGAAATTTTGTCTATGGTTTCAAAGCGAGCTCAAAATAAAAGAACATGGTTTTTGGCTGAAGATTTTAGGCCACATTTAATTAAACCTGCCCATACAATTTGCTCAGACCCTGCCCCTGATATGGGCCCGAAGGAAAAGCAGACATTCAAACATCTGTGGCCAGTCGCTAATGCCGCTTAATCAACGCGTGTTATCAGACACTCTATGACAGGACAAACGATGTATGTTGAAACTCACCCTCGACTAATTTGCAGCATTTTCCTCATGCACAAGCAGCACATTCAAACATCGCAAAAGTGCGAGAAATTTGACACTGTGATTTGTAGATAAAAAATGCTCGCAGAACTCATTGTTCACCAAGTTGCGATGCCAACAGAACAGTTTTGATGTGGTTTCTCTGTAAAGGTAAAATTAAACCTTCTGCATTCTTCAAGTAGTGGGAAGAAAACTTTAATTCTCCTCCCAAATAAGTTTTTATTCCTCTGGAATGAACAGGATCAAAGTTGCCATTAGGCTATTCATAGTGTGAAAGTGGTTGATGTCTGTAGCCCTTATTAGTCAGATGTTATTCTCTCCTCCTGGTGCACCATTAAAGGTCATTTAGTCAGACATGGGCCAAATAATCACGATGAAGGAATTAGACCAGGGTACTGGCACACAATGACCTATTCTTTTCAATAAGCGGTGTGAGATCTTTAATATCCATAGGTGCTAGGAGATAGGAGAGCTGGCTTAACGTCCCCTCAGAAAGGACGGTGCACTGCATTGCAACATGAGGATAGTTTATGTCGTCAGACATTAATTATTACAATCAGGAATTCAAATGAGATGGACAATCCAGAGGTGTTGGAGTAAAAAAAAAAGGTGAACAACATAATATTGGAAAAAAATGAAAGGGCCATGTATGAGGTGTGCGGAGAAGGAAAATAAATTGAGAAAATGGGAGATTAAAATAATTGGTCGAGAAGGGTGGAAGATAGGCGAGAAAATATAAAGGAGGATGAGAGAAGATGAGAGGAAGCAAAGAGAAATGTATTTGAAATATGGGAGCATAAAGTCAAAATTCCAATCTTTTTGCATACTGTAAGTGTACAAGGCCAAAGAAGAGGAGTACAGAGGTATTATGGGAGCATTAATAGACTGGTATCCCAAAGAGTGTGGCTTCAAATCCCACTGAAGGCAGTGTCCATCGTTTATGGTATGCCATCTATAGTATATGATTACAATCTGAAACCTCATGGCCAAGCACACACTCCCTCCTTCAAATTTTGTGAGGCCAGGAGGCTCAACGAACATTCCGACAATAAGCCAAGGTACAGCCCAGGTGAAAATGACTCAAGGACCTTCAGCAAAACATAATCAGCCATTAATCCAACTCAACTCACTTCTGAGCTCCATGTAATTACAAATTCCACCTTCACCCCACATGACCTGAAAAAGTGGAATTCTGCATTGGCCTACAACAAAGACTACAGGTCCTGACAATATCCCAGAGATAGTGCTTAAGACCTTAAAGTCACCCTGACCAAACTGGACCATTGCAGCGGAAAACACTGGCATTTACACAACAACTGCCGAGTTATGTCCAGTGTTTCTGGTCATCAGGAAACAATCATCAGAGATCACAGCCCCATGATGTATTTGCAGTTTCTCAGTGCAGTGTCTTTGGCCCAACCATCTTTATTAGATTTATCAGTGACCTTATTTTCATTATAAGGTCAAGTATTCAGCACCATTTATTCATATAACACCTTGGATAATGAAGAAACATAATACGCCTGCATTTAGCAGGACCTTGAAGACATCCAGGCTTGTAATGGAATGTGGCGGGGATGACCACTGACAAGAAACTCAACTGGGATGGCCACATATATTAACAGTGAGCCCACGAGAGCGGGACCCTAATCTCGGCACTCCAGGAGCGGCTCGCATCGTGACCCTGAAAACCTCCGCACAATCTAAAAGTCTCAAGGCAGGAATGTGATGGAACGCTCACTCACATGGCAGTATCCCAAACAACACTCAGGAAGCTTGACTCCATCCAGGACAGAGCTGCTCATTTAATCGGCTCACGACCAATTCAAATGGCCGCCTGTCCCCCGTCATGCCAATATTCTGTGGGCCAGTGTGCAATATCTGCAAAATGCGCTGCGGGCACAACTTGCAGTGATGGAAAGGGAAAGCTGACCAGTCTTCTCCGAGAAACTTGGGCCAACCAATGCTATTGGCCAGATGAAGCCTGCTGAGCAGCAGGTGAAACGTCACCTGAGACCGGGTCTGCTCTTGCTTATTACTTAAATTAGCAGAGTCGATCGAGTTACCTTTTCGGTTCAAAACAGGAAACATAATAAGTCTAACTACCTTCAGGGGGACAATTAAATATAAACAGAGCACTCTAGTAGAGAGAATAGTCTGAGGGTGCATTTCAAGATGACGTTCAAATGGAAACTGTTCATACCCTATCATTTCAATACTATTTAAACTGGTGGAACTATTTGATCTACAAGTGGATATCAATTGGTGCTGGACATTCGTGCATTCAAATGTCTGTTAAGGTCATTAAATGTTAAACAAATTGCTAAACATTGAAACAACCAATTATTGTAATTAACTTGTATGTGCATGGCTCTTGGAGGAAATTGTACTGCACGTGGAAACATGTGTAGAACAACGACAGGAGATGGAACTAAGTGTGCTTTTGCAGTTGAGTTAATGGTGGAAACTCAGACTCTTCGCACAATGCATCGGAGCCCTCGTGACAGGTGGTGAACGATTCCACGTGTAACAGACTTGAACCAAACTGAACTCGATATAAACTGTGTGCATTCATTTAGGGTTGTTGTCCATGTTCATATATCATTCTTGCGTCATGGATTTGATTTGCTTGAGTTAGCTTTCTTCGAATGGGTGATCTACAACAGAAGAAGAAGAGTAAAAATTCTCAGACTTTGAGGTAACTTAAACATGGTTAAAAACCTACTCTGCATAGTAGGTCGCTATAGTCTGTTGCATGGCGCAAACATTTTATGTTGAATCGTCATAAGAATCAAATATATGGAATTGAACCCACACTAGTGAGATATGGGGCACGGGAGCATTAGCCGTTGGGTGAAGCACTAGTTTAGAAAGGAAGGGGGGGGGGGGATAACATAAACCTCAAAGGAAGGGATGGGGTTAGCATATATTTATTTATTTTTATTTTTACATATTAGATACACAAATATCATACACACACATACACACACATACATACATACACACACATATACATACACATACACATGCATACACATACACACACACATACACACACACACATACACATACACAAAACGGAAGTGGATACTTTGAGACCTGCTGGGTCTCCATTCCATCTACTGAAACCCACCCACATGTGGAGATAGCAGCCAACAACAACTTACACACCACAAACATGCATGTAAGGGCACACATACATGCGCACACACACACACACACGAAGGATACTTTGAGACCTGAGAGGGCTCCGTTCCACCTTCCGAAACCCACATATGGAGATAACAACCAACGTGAGAACAGTATAACAAGGATTCACCCATGCAGTCATCAAGCAGGTCTACTTTTACAAAATGTTTGTTTAAAAAGTTTTGTGTTCACTTTAGCTCGGTTTGTATACCAGACTCAGTGGTGTAATGGTGGGAGCTCCTGCTCTGAGTGTGGGAGTTCGGCGGATTCAAGCCCCGGCCGAGTTGTGCCAAAGACTTAAGAAATTGTACGTGCTGCTTCCTTGCTTGACGTTCAGCACTTAAAAGGATAGAGTATGCACAAACTCATCGGTTGGCATCCATGGGGAGGAGGAAATTCCTCGTGAAGAAATGCCTGCTGAGTGCGGTGAGAAAAGTAGCGCCATTGTTATGACGTCACTGGTTTGTCTCATCTAGCAATCCTGTCTTGTGTCTCGTCTGTATGTCCAAGTTTGTGTGAAAAGTGTGACTGGTACCTCCATTTGGGGGCTTAGGTCTTGTACAAAAAAGTAGTTACATTGTCCTGAGATGAGCACAACGTGCATTGGCATTTTGCAAAGTGAAGGGATGGATCCCCAGGTAACACCAATATTGGCTTATATCACATTGGGTTGGCCGAGTTGGTGTTTCTATCTCAGCACTTAACTCAACATTATAATCCTGGGTTCAAATCACATACAGCACGTTGATTTGACTGTTATATTTGATTTGAAATCTCCATTTTGTTCATGTGGAAGTGTACTAATGTCTATTTATATCCTTGCTCAACATTTTAATTTCTCTTCAAACACCTGTGTCTTAGACACTGTACAGGGTGTTCCATACATCCATTTACCCCTGAACATTTTGCTACAAGAATAGCATGAGCAGAATAAAAGGAATTCTTTGATTTATTACCTCCACCACCGAATAGTCAGGTTCACTATGTCAATAAATTATATTTCGTTCAAAATCATGGTAGATTAGCAAACCTATACATTTTTGGAAAGGTTATAGCATAAGGAACCTAAAAATCAATGTTTACATTTGGAGAGATACCTGTATGGCGGCCATTTTGGATTTTCAAAATGGCCACCGTAAAATACATATTTTGTTCTATTTCTGCCTCTAATTACCCTAAAAACTTTTTAAAATATACTAAACCTATATTTTCAGGGACAAGGAATCCAATGAAAGTATCAAATTAGTGCTATGGGGAATGGTAAGACACGAATCAAAGGTTTTGAATTGCAAAATACTGTCTTTATATACGCGATAAGTTGCATAATCAAATACATGTTATCATTTTGTACAGGCAGTTAATAACATCAAAATGTGTCACAATAATTCATATCACCAAACATACACAGGCAGTCAGCAAAATCATTTATACACATGCAGTCAGTATAACTTCACATCTACACAGGCAGTCAATGACAAAATATACACAGGCAGTCAATGGCATCAAACATACACGATTACAGAATATGCCATTTAGAGTTCGTCATCACTGTCCTGTGTGTCGTATCCGACAATATAGTCCGCATCGTTTTCACAGTCCGTTCCACACAAGCAAAGGTCGGTCAAATTGATTGGCAAATCGAATTGGTCGAACGGTCGATCGAATCGAATTCGATGAATCGAATCGATCGAATTGGTTGAATGGTCGAATGGTCGATCGAAGCGATTGGTCGAATGGTCGAATGGTCGAATGGAATTGGTCGAATGGAATTGGTCGATTGGTCGAATTGGTCGAATTGGTCGAATCGAATTGGTCGGAATTGGCAAATGTAAACATTGATTTTCAGATTTTCCATGTAATAACGTTTCCAAAAATGTATAGGTTTGCTAATCTACCATGATTTTGAAAGAAAAAACATAGTGAACCTGACTAGAAGGTGGACAAGGTTATGTTTTCATCCCTGTTTGTCTGTGAGCAGGATCTCTCAAAAAGTTGTGGATGCATTCAGATGTAATCTGGTGGACAGGTAATTGGGTGTGTGACAAGGACGAATTGCTTCCATTTTGGTGAAGATCCGGATCCTGATCTGGATACTAGAATTTATAAAGTGATTCTTCACCATTGAGTCACGATAGGGCATATCAAAAAGTTGTGAACAACTTGTAACTAAACGTTTAGTTAGGAGTTGGTTAGGTGACAACAACAAGCCGATTTGATTTTGGTTCAGGTCCGATTCCAGATCCCGGGCTATCAGTGAGATACAAAACATAAACTCTCCAGCCTGGCGGAGGTAGTTGCTCTACCGAGTGATGTTCTAGTTTAGCTGTTTTTACGCTTATTTTCCACATATATATCATGCATTGTACAACAACAACAACAACAACAACAACAACAACAACAACAACAGGCATTTTAAGGCCATTTTCCCTGCTAGAGCGGGGGTTAGCCTTGCGGTCCCCATGACAATCTTCTCCATTTTGCCATATTTTCTGCATCTCCCCTTGTTAACCCCCTTGCCCGCATTTCTTCTTCCACCATCTTTAACCAAGTCCTTCTCGGTCTTCCCCGTCCTCTACTTCCTTCTATTCATTTCCATCACTCTTCTCAACCAGTCACTGTCATCCTTCCTCAACACATGACCAAACCATCTCAACCTGTTCCTCTTCACAGCATCCATCACAGGCTCTATTCCCATCATCTTTCGCAATTCATCATTTGTCTTCGTCTCTCTCAACGATACTCCGCACATGCATGCATTGTAATCTACTAGGGCATTGCCCGTACTATATCTATATCTAAAATTATATCCCCCCCCTCTATTTACATGAAATGGTTTGGTCCAAAGCGAACGGCTTGCGAGTACAGTGACAATCCCCCCCCTCTATTTACATGAAATGGTTTGGTCCAAAGCGAACGGCTTCCGGAGTTTGGTAAAGAAATCGCCATCGCGTGCACAAACGCGCAGGAAAGCGAATGAATCGCAAATTCGTTTTTATTAGTTTTAAAACATAGTTTAACGCCAACATAGTTTGCAAACGTGAAATAAATGAATACGCTCTCAAATGTGCCATCCGAGGCAGAGTGTGTCCGCCACGTTCGGCACACGCGATAGTTCGCTGCTCTCTGATTGGTTGAATCGTTTTTTGGACATAGCTCGGTAAGTAATTGTCCGATTAATATGAAACCTTGAAAAGGCACATCCTCGGGTCCCCAGCAATATACCTGGCAAGTTAAAAGTATATCGGACCCGTGGTTGTCGAGAAACAGCGGTCACAGACAAACGTACAAACAGAGATTAGTGGAATTATAGATAGATATCTATCTATAATTCCAGTAATCTCTGTGTGTTTGTTTGTACGTTTGTTTGTCTGTGACCGCTGTTTCTCGACAACCACGGGTCCGATATACTTTAAACTTGCCAGGTATATTGCTGGGGACCCGAGGATGTGCCTTTTCAAGGTTTCATATTAATCGGACAATTACTTACCGAGCTATGTCCAAAAAACGATTCAACCAATCAGAGAGCAGCGAGCTATCGCGTGTGCCGAACGTGGCGGACACACTCTGCCTCGGATGGCACATTTGAGAGCGTATTCATTTATTTCACGTTTGCAAACTATGTTGCCGCTATGTTGGCGTTAAACTATGTTTTAAAACTAATAAAAACCATTTCATCTAAATAGAGGGGGGGGGGGGGGGATTGTCACTGTACTCGCAAGCCGTTCGCCGTTCGCTTTGGCGTTGCGAATGGACCAACACATTTCATGGACCAAACCATTTCATGTAAAGCGTTCGCCGTTCGCTTTGGCGTTGCGAATGGACCAAAACATTTCATGAACCAAACCATTTCATGTAAATAGAGGGGGGGATATAATTTTAGATATAGATATAGTACGGGCATGCCCTAGTATATATAAAACACAGTTTGTGTGTGTGTGTGTGTGTGTAATGTTACCGATAGACTCCTAAACGGAGAGGCTTACGTGCTTGATATTTGGCATAGACATGGCTATTGAGCCTGGGACGAACATGGCCGAACTCAAAATATTTGATGATCCATATTTTTTATTCATATTTACCTCAGCGCATTTCAGCGCACGGAATCAGAGCACGTGGGCGCTGATTCGCTCAGAGCGATCACGTGATGACGATATGACGCTATGAACGCTATGACGCTATGACGCTATGAAAAAAAAAATCGCTATGACGCTAACGCTATGAAACGCTATGACGCTATGAAGCTATGAACGCTATGAACGATATGACGCTATGACGCTATGAAAAAAAAAATCGCTATGACGCTATGAAACGCTATGAACGCTATGACGCTATGAACGCTATGACGCCATGAAAAAAAAAATCGCTCGCTTTACCAGGGGGCTCGCTCTACCCCCGTTCCCCTCCCCTCCCCTTCCCCCTCCCCCTCCCCTCCCCCGCCCGGCAATGCCGGGTACTTCTGCTAGTAGTTAATAATTAAGAAGAGTTGTTAAGAAGAAGAGTTCAGTGTGAACATCATGATTCACCTGAAACAAAAAGAAACCTGTTAACATGGGGGAAAAGGGACATATGAGAATCCTTGTGAACAAATATACATTAATTAAAGAGTAAAAATAAATTAATATTTATTTTTAGCCATTTGAGCCTTGGATAAACTGAACACAGTCCCTCTGTACTAATTTTAATGTTCGTGTTCAAGTTTGCTTCTCGGTAGTCTTTTAAACTATTTCAAAAGCTTTGAAAAGTTTTCCAGAAGTTGTTAAAGGGAAAACGATCTTGCTCTGACCGGTGACTTATCTTCTTATGTTTCAAATGAATGGCCTTCTCATAAAACAACATTTCAAGTTGTAAAGTCAAGTCAAGTCAAGTCAAGTCAAGAATAGTACTAATCAATGATGGTTGTGGATGGATCTTGTGGAGGTGGAGTGTGAGGGGAAATGGTGGTGGAGTGGGCTATTGCGAGGAGGAGGAGGAGGAGGAGGAGGAGGAGGAGGAGGAAGATGGAGCAGAATCCACATCCCCCAATGCCTCTATCATCATTGGGTGCTTCTTCTTTCACTGGATCACCATGAGCCTAAGAGGCTGATTTCGATTATTCTGATCCTTCATCCACATAAGCAGCATCTGATCCATCTTCTCCATCACGTGGACCACCACCATGAGGACAGCTCACCTTTTTATCCTTTAACTGGGTCACATTATTGATGCTTCCTTTAATCTTGGCAGCGCTCTTAAAGATGGTGAGTACTGTTGTTAGTGGCAGGCAGAGAAATCTGGCAATGACCACTGCCCTCTCTCTACCCTCAATACATCTCACAATGTCCATCTTGGTCTCCAAAGACACTGATTACCTTTGCCTCATTGCGGCTCTCACCAGGTGGTTGTCTTTGCCTCTCACCAGGTCGATTCTGAGCAAAAACCATCATGGCGTGCGGGGATGTGCTCTTCCACCTCTCGCCGCATTACATAACGAGAACGGCACTCAGTAGAGAGAATACCTCCGCCTGGTTGGCCATTTCATTCAATGGTGAAGAGTCACTTAAAAAATTATACTAGCTGGATCCGGATCCGGATCTTCACCATAATTGAATCGATTCTTCCTTGTCACACACCCAACATGTCCAACAGGTTTTGTCCAAATCCATCCATAACTTTTTGAGATCTCCTGCTTTATATCGATTTTAGCCCTATCACTCAATGGTGAAGAATCACTTAAAAATTAACTAATTTTCATATCCGAATCCATATTCAGATCTTCACCAAAATCGAATATATTTGTCCTTGTCAGACACCCAACCAGTCCACCAAGTTTCGTCCAAATCCATCCATAACTTTTTGAGATATCCTGCTATGTATCGTTTTTGGCCCTATCTCACAATGGTGAAGAATCACTTTAAACATTTTAGTAGCCGGATCCAAATGCGAATCTTCACCAAAATCTGATCATTTCATCCTTGTGACATGCACTACATCTCTGCCAATTTTTGTCCAAATCCGTCCATAACTTTTTGAGATATCCTGCTATGTATCGTTTTTGGCCCTATCTCTGAATGGTGAAGAATCACTTTAAAATTCTAGTAGCCGGATCCAAATCCGAATCTTCACCAAAATCTGATCATTTCATCCTTGTGACATACACTACTTCTCTGCCAATTTTCGTCCAAATCCGTCCATAACTTTTTGAGATATCCTGCTATGTATAGTTTTTGGCCCTGTCTCCCAATGGTGAAGAATCATTTAAAAATTATACTAGCCGGATCCAAATCCGAATCTTCCCCAAATTTTGATCATTTCATCCTTGTGACATACACCACTTCTCTGCCAATTTTCGTCCAAATCCGTCCATAACTTTTTGAGATATCCTGCTATGTATCGTTTTTGGCCTTATCTCCCAATGGTGAAGAATCACTTTAAAATTCTAGTAGCCGGATCCAAATCCGAATCTTCCCCAAATTCTGATCATTTCATTCTTGTGACATACACTACTTCTCTGCCAATTTTCGTCCAAATCCGTCCATAACTTTTTGAGATATCCTGCTATGTATGCATCGTTTTTGGCCTTATCTCCCAATGGTGAAGAATCATTTAAAAGTTATACTAGCCGGATCCAAATCCGAATTTTCACCAAAATCTGATCATTTCATCCTTGTGACATACACTACTTCTCTGCCAATTTTCGTCCAAATCCGTCCATAACTTTTTGAGATATCCTGCTATGTATCGTTTTTGGCCCTGTCTCCCAATGGTGAAGAATCATTACAAAATTCTAGTAGCCGGATCCGAATCCGGATCTTCACCAAAATCTAATCATTTCGTCCTTGTCCCATACGCTACATCTCTACCAAATTTCGTCCGAATCCGTCCACAAATTTTTGAGATATTTTGTTCACAAACAAACAAACGGACAGACAGACAGACAGGGGTGAAATCATACCCTCCATCCACCTTTGGTGGCGCAGGTAATGACACGTACAGTAGATATACTGTACCAACCGCCTAGCATGCTGTTCTGCCGACGGAAGTAGTTCATAATTCAACATGGGAAGGAGGAAAGTCGAAGAATATGGCACACTGACGAGAACCGACGACGTTATATGGAAACGTCACGGTGTTGTTAAAAAGACGTGCTTCCCTATTGGTTAGCGACGTTATAGTGAAACGACATTGTTAGAAGCGATGTTGTAGGATAACCTACTGTATTAACTAAACGTAGAAAAAACATTTCTTATCAATAGGCAATGAAATAGAGAAGTGGAGGTGGTGTAAGAAAAATGCTTGATTCATTAATTAATCTTCAATTTTCCTTATAAGTCTTCACAATGTGATACCGTGATACCTGATGATACCTGATGATACCTGATGTGATACCTGTGATACCTGAATGTGATACCTGATGTAACACGCTCTGTTACAGAGCGTCAGTGCTGCCCAAGCAGTTTCTTGGCAAGGGTTATACTAGGTAGTTTGCCATTGCCTTCTCAGCAGTAGTTATGGCAGGAATTTGTAATTTGTCCATGGTGCCAGAGATAGCTCGCCTAATCTTTGCGAAGGACACCGTGGGATCTTTGACGTCCACCAATGAATGCTGGCAGACGGAACGCCAGCTCAACGTCCATCCGAGGGACGGTACACTAGGGTGGTCCAAAAAACATCGATCTCTCCGATTTTGATGCTCTACTGGATTATTGTTAGAAATGGTCTAAAACATTCACCCACCAAATATTTTCGCTCAATTCCATCTAGAAACTCATACACACATCAATTGAAATATGGTGTTTTTCACCAAATTTGGCTAAATGAGAACAATCCAATAGCAACCTAGGTGGAAAAAGTACATGCACTATTGTACGAAGCCATTTTGTGGTTCATGACTTTTTGCATGCGCTTGCACCTGTGAGTGTGAAATCATCATGGTCGAAACATGTTTGACAATGCTTGAAACATGTTCATACATGTCTGACTCATGTTTCGACCATGAGGACTTCACAGGGGTATGTACATTGTACCATCAATGACATTATTTAGGAAAAAAATATTTCTAAAGTCTTTGTGAGCCTCTCAACATGGACGATTTTCATTAAAATTGACCAAAATGACAAATTAATATGTTGAGTGTGTATGAGTTTATAGATGACTCAGATGCAAAATATTTTTTGGGTGAATGATTTAGACCATTTCTAACAATAATCCAATAGAGCATCAAAATCCAGATAAAAAAGTGATTTTTTTTGCTTTTTTGGACCACCCTACGGTACACACATTGATGGATCACCCTGCCTGTGAAACACCAGGATGGCAGTTTATAGCTGGGTCAGGTTCCAAACCCAGGCTAGACAGCTTAGAGGTGAGTGTGCGTACCTGCATCTCATCCTGTCAGCCCAGAGCCTTCATTAGGACTCACATTAACAAATATCATTTGGCTATAGGTATGAGTGTCCAGCAATCTTTGGCAACGTTGTCAGGAAGTTTTGATCCCTCAGAGGAATTCCACAATCGATTTTCTTAATAGAAGAAAGAAAAACAAACGAATAGTTTAAACCAGAACTTAAGATTTAGTATCATTATCAAATTCACTAACTATTACCTTTGTTTCTTTTTCTACTCAAGTCCTACAATCATATACTTTGCACACGCCACTCAATGTCACTATATACTTTAAGTACTTACACAAGGTCTGCCCTCGTGGATGGAAAAATGTAAATAAATATTCCACAAAGCAAAGCACCTTATTAATAGGAAATTCTGCCAACCCCGAGGGGTGTTGTTATATTGTATTTTCACTTCACCCACACTCCGACCACCACCAGGGCTCCATTTGCCCTGTCTCGGCACCGTCGTGGTTCATGCAAAGCGTGAACACCTTGTTGAACTATAATAATGAAATCCATGCGAGCTTGGCCTACCAAGGACAAAGGTTTACGGGAATTTCATATTTATATATCTATCTATAATTCCAGTAATCTCTGTCTGTCTGTACGTTTGTTTGTCTGTGACCGCTGTTTCTCGACAACCACGGGTCCGATATACTTTTAACTTGCCAGGTATATTGCTGGGGACCCGAGGATGTGCCTTTTCAAGGTTTCATATTAATCGGACAATTACTTACCGAGCTATGTCCAAAAAACGATTCAACCAATCAGAGAGCAGCGAACGATCGCGTGTGCCGGCGTTGCGAATGGACCAAACCATTCCATGTAAATAGAGGGGGGGGGGGGGTTCTGTGGTCGTTGCGAATGGACGAAACCATTTCATGTAAATAGAGGGGGGGGATTGTCACTGTACTCGCAAGCCGTTCGCCGTTCGCTTTGGCGTTGCGAATGGACCAAACCATTTCATGTAAATAGAGGGGGGGGATATAATTTTAGATAGATATATAGTACGGGCATATATATAGTACGGGCATGCCCTAGTCTATCTATAATTCCAGTAATCTCTGTCTGTCTGTACGTTTGTTTGTCTGTGACCGCTGTTTCTCGACAACCACGGGTCCGATATACTTTTAACTTGCCAGGTATATTGCTGGGGACCCGAGGATGTGCCTTTTCAAGGTTTCATATTAATCGGACAATTACTTACCGAGCTATGTCCAAAAAACGATTCAACCAATCAGAGAGCAGCGAACGATCGCGTGTGCCGAACGTGGAGGACACACTCTGCCTCGGATGGCACATTTGAGAGCGTATTCATTTATTTCACGTTTGCAAACTATGTTGGCGTTAAACTACGTTTTAAAACTAATAAAAACGAATTTGCGATTCATTCGCTTTCCTGCACGTTTGTGCACGCGATGGCGATTTCTTTACCAAACTCCGGAAGCCGTTCGCTTTGGACCAAACCATTGCATGTAAATAGAGGGGGGGGTTCTGTGGTCGTTGCGAATGGACCAAACCATTCATGTAAATAGAGGGGGAGGATTGTCACTGTACTCGCAAGCCGTTCGCCGTTCGCTTTGGCGTTGCGAATGGACCAAACCATTTCATATGTTTTACAACTAATAAAAACGAATTTGCGATTCATTCGCTTTCCTGCGCGTTTGTGCACGCGATGGCGATTTCTTTACCAAACTCCGGAAGCCGTTCGCTTTGGACCAAACCATTGCATGTAAATAGAGGGGGGGGATTGTCACCACTCGCAAGCCGTTCGCTTTGGACCAAACCATTTCATGTAAATAGAGGGGGGGGATATAATTTTAGATATAGATATAGTACGGGCATGCCCTAGTCTATCTATAATTCCAGTAATCTCTGTCTGTACGTTTGTACGTTTGTCTGTGACCGCTGTTTCTCGACAACCACGGGTCCGATATACTTTTAACTTGCCAGGTATATTGCTGGGGACCCGAGGATGTGCCTTTTCAAGGTTTCATATTAATCGGACAATTACTTACCGAGCTATGTCCAAAAAACGATTCAACCAATCAGAGAGCAGCGAACTATCGCGTGTGCCGAACGTGGCGGACACACTCTGCCTCGGACGGCACATTTGACAGCGTATTCATTTATTTCACGTTTGCAAACTATGTTGGCGCTATGTTGGCGTTAAACGATGTTTTAAAACTAATAAAAACGAATTTGCGATTCATTCGCTTTCCTGCGCGTTTGTGCACGCGATGGCGATTTCTTTACCAAACTCCGGAAGCCGTTCGCTTTGGACCAAACCATTTCATGTAAATAGAGGGGGGGGATATAATTTTAGATATAGATATAGTACGGGCAATGCCCTAGTATATATAACTCTTTTAAGTGCAGCAGTTCATCATTGGGGGGAGACGATGAGTTTGAGTGGTGTGAGGTCTTGCAGGATAAAACAGAATGAGAACACTTGTCCTTAAGGATGAGAAAAGAGGTGGGAGAATCTAAGCCAGTATTTAAATTTATTATTTATTATTTATTATTATTATTAAATTTTTTATTATTATTATTATTATTATTTTATTATTATTATTATTATTTTTATTTTTTATTAATATTATTATATTAATTAATTATTATATTAATTAATTAATATTAATATAAATTAATATAAATTATTATTTTTATTATAAAATTTTAAATTATTAAATTATTATTAAATATTAAATATTATTTATTAAATTTATTATTAAATCTCGATGAAGATCTCTTGGAGATTCCAAGCTAATGATCAGTTTTGATCAGATTTATCGTGGGCAAGAGGGTCACTTTGGTGGTAGCGGTTCGCGTGCCACCTGTGGCTGCTTGGCTGCATCATTTTCTGGGGGTGCACCTGTGCCGCTGATGCAGTGCCCCCCATTACCAGTCAGCTGGTTCTCATTTTGCCGACCTCAGAAGGATGACAAGCTGAGTCAACCCACCTGGTGTTAATTCACCGGCATGGCAGGGGCTCAAACTCAGGACCCTAAGATCTCAAGACAGCCACCTTAACCGTTAAGCCAACACCAGCATTATAGTCTAGTAGGAAGACTAGGTCCCCCTGCACCCCCCGGAGATATACTTCTAATCAGTGTTTCTAGATTGGAAAAAATGTGTAGAAAATGACTAGCTATGGCCCCAAGCTGAAAAAATGTCCCACATACCATTTTTATGCAAATTACTGCTGCAAATTTTATGCAAAATTATGCAAATTTTATGCAAATTTTTGATGAGGAGTAGAGTTGAGGGGTCTTTGAGGGCTTCATCGAGGTGCTCTCGGTTGCAAGACTGGGTCATTCTGAGAAGCACAGCAGGGTCAGAGATCATGATGTTCTCCTCCTCAGTGAATCTCTCCATCAACAGCCTCTCCATTGCCTCACACACTGTTTTGAGGCAAAAGAGGGACTTTGCGTAGGCCTTTCCACTGAGAACACCTTTGAGAGATCCACTTGTTACTAGTTGTGCCTCAAAGAGAATCTCTGCATATCCAGAACCACGCATCTTGTGTCCAGTGAGCATCCCGATGTAGTTCATGGATGTGTGGAAGGGTCCAATCGTTACTACATGACTAGCAAATTCATTTGGCCAGCGCCAGATGATGGGAAGGGCTTTCATGCAGACACCCAGATCAAATGTATTCAGGACCCATCTCTGACCCACCTCAGCAGTTGCTGCCTCGGAACGCTTCAGTAGCTCACGAACAACTGCGTTGTCTGTGATCGGTTGGTGGATAGGCGTGCAGTAGTCGACTGTTGATTTGCTGGGTGGGGGAGAACCAGTTGCAGAGGTGAAACCCCCTAGCCCAGGCACAGGCTGCAGGCCACAGCTTCCGATGTATCTGATGAAGAGCCAGATGTAGTACTCTTGCATCGTAGTGGCATAGACTGTGTCATTCTCTGCTGGCGGTGTGAATGATGAGCGTTCCGAGGCAGCAACTGCTGAGGTGGGTCAGAGATGGGTCCTGAATACATTTGATCTGGGTGTCTGCATGAAAGCCCTTCCCATCATCTGGCGCTGGCCAAATGAATTTGCTAGTCATGTAGTAACGATTGGACCCTTCCACACATCCATGAACTACATCGGGATGCTCACTGGACACAAGATGCGTGGTTCTGGATATGCAGAGATTCTCTTTGAGGCACAACTAGTAACAAGTGGATCTCTCAAAGGTGTTCTCAGTGGAAAGGCCTACGCAAAGTCCCTCTTTTGCCTCAAAACAGTGTGTGAGGCAATGGAGAGGCTGTTGATGGAGAGATTCACTGAGGAGGAGAACATCATGATCTCTGACCCTGCTGTGCTTCTCAGAATGACCCAGTCTTGCAACCGAGAGCACCTCGATGAAGCCCTCAAAGACCCCTCAACTCTACTCCTCATCAAAAATTTGCATAAAATTTGCATAATTTTGCATAAAATTTGCAGCAGTAATTTGCATAAAAATGGTATGTGGGACATTTTTTCAGCTTGGGGCCATAGCTAGTCATTTTCTACACATTTTGTCCAATCTAGAAACACTGATTAGAAGTATATCTCCGGGGGGTGCAGGGGGACCTAGTCTTCCTACTAGACTATTAGGGCTGCTTTGAAAGTGAGTTTCAATAGAACCAGGAAGGTGTGTGAATGCACGATCACGTGCGTGTGTTTAACTTCTTCCCTGAAATCTAGTTCCATGAGGCACTCTTTAATGGCGACATCGTTATTGTGGAAGGTCTGTAGTTCATTGTGCAAAATGCTATGATGATGGTGTGTTTTCATTGGTTCTGCAGGTTCATCATTGCCCATTAGCATACTCATCGGTATTGTTATAGCATGGTCCATACTTCCAGGATAGCATGTAGTCATTACTCCCACAGCTCTAACTGTATATGTAAACATGCACCATCCGTAAACTCAAAAACCCAAAGAACTTCTTGAATCGTACCGCCCTAAACTTAGAAAAAGTTAATAGTGATAGTGCCCGTGCAAGATCACATGATGTGCCATTGTCTTAGGTCACGTGACCCTCTGTGATGTGGAGAGAGGCCGCACCAGCCAACTTTTCTTTATGGATATTTCCATTTTTGTATCTTTACAGATCGTTTTGTGATCTTCTCTGGAATATTCTTGCTTATAGCTACACCATGTGCAATATTTCAGCTATATATCCCACCTAGAAAGTACTAAACACTAACGAGTGAGCGAGTAAGTGGTTAGAAATATATTAAAACACTCACACACAAATATTATAACAAACACCCTTTAACCCGTTCTTTATTATGTATGTTTATATAAAATGTCACATTCACCAACATAAATATATCTTTTTTTTCTCTACTCAGTCAAGGCTCATGTATGAGCTAACACGTAGAACATATAATAAAGGGAGCGTAGGACAAGAGGGGGAGAGAGGGAAACGCAAAATCAGTCGAGAACAGGGGCATCGGGAGATCTGTGGAAGGCGAGGGCTGTGGTGAGGTACACAGGATAACAAAGACAGACACCACAAGGACCTTCAGGAAAGAAATCGGAATATCAAGGAGGTGGATTAACGGGGGTAGAGAAGATCAAGGTTTGGGATGGGGAAAGATAAGAGATGGTGGTGAACAGCTGTTTTGAAAACCTGGAGGGAGGAGAGGGATTGAAGAGAGTGAGGGAGTTTGTTCCAGAGGTGGGAAACAAAAGAGGAACGAAAGAGTGAAGGTGAGCAGAGAGGTTTGATTTTGGCAGTTTCACCAGAAGGGGGTTGCTGACAGATCTTGGGCATCCTGCAGGAATATTTGGAGGACAGAGCTGGGGGAGCTCGGCCGGAGAGGAGTCGGTAGAAGACAGAAAGACCACCATCCTGCATGTGGTGAGAGAGTGCAAGGCCCTCAGAATAAGCTTCACCGTGGGAGATTGCAATGATTGTAAAAGCTTTGGTTTATACAGCGTGAAGCCGAGCTAGGTGTGAGGCGGGTGCACCAGCCCAGAGGGGAGAGCAGTATTCCATTGAGCTGCGGATGAAAGCTTTTTATGTGATGAGAAGCTCAGTCGGGCCGAAAATGAATCGATGAAAATGAAAGTTGAAAAAAAAAGTATATGAATCACACGATATGATCCTTTCAGGAAGAAATACCTGTGAAGCATACATTTTGTGCTGCTATGACTACAATTACTTATTTAACAGCTCGAAGTATTCCCACCTTCTCGTGGTGTCAGCCATGGAAAGTTTTCAGCCCAAGTCTTTCACAAAACGGCTGGCCAGGCCTGACACATGAATGATGGTAGCAGTCATTTGGAATTTGGTCAGGGTGCCAACAATAACTCGCCTACTCTTTCTGTAAGACATGGGGGATCTTTAACTTTCACAATGTACCCAGAGCTGGCAGATGGGTCCACTGGTTTAACATCCCTCTGACGGACCGCACACACATTGATGCTTCGCACTGCATGTGAAACACCAGGACGACGGTTAATAGCTGGAGAACCCATGCGAGACAAATCAAAGTGTGCTATTCTGACTATAAAATAATAATTTATATGATTAATGTTCTGGTTGTAACTTCTTTAATTTGTACAAAGTGAAGAAAATCAGTCAATGAATAAAGGAAACAAAAATCGAATAAATGGGGAGTTAAAAGTTTCAGCAGTGTAAATTATTTCTTCTATTCAGCCTTTGATATTACTGTATCCACAACTTGATGAAACAGCAATAGCAGAGCAGCCAATCAAGCGTAAAATCAAATAATTGTAGATATTTACTCAAGTTCTCATGAATGGTAGTCAAATAGCAATTCCTGATTTGGGGGTAGACGACCAACCTTGCGAAAAAATTAGAAAGGAAGCCGTAACGATAATTCCAAAAGTCAGATCTCTCATCGGTTGTTAGAGTATCGGTTAACCAGGCGGCTGAGAGTCCATGGAGACCGGAGAGGGTATCATCAGTCTTTTACCACAGGAATTCAAAATTGCGGCCCTACAGCCCAGAGCTATAGGCCCTGGTGCGGCCAGTCTTGGTCCCGTCACGTTGGACGGGGATTAAGTTGTAAGGCAAAGCTGTTCACTTTTGCTCGGAAATTCCTGCCAGGCTGGCGCAAGGCGGGCAAAATAAACATTGGCTCCTCGGTCAACATTTCAGCTGCGGGCGCCGTTTATTTTTCCTTGGAGCAACGGTGCAGAATGAAAGCGCATCATCCGGTGGTTCTGCTGCAAGAAAAAGAACTGCAGGTTTGAGGGATCCAAGGCCTGTACCTTGTCTCAGTAGGTGTGTACGTATGGTCAGCCTCTGTCAATTTACGCTCTGCTATACCATGCTCAAGTTTGCCACATTAGCTTTAGAAAGACAAGATGTTGAATTGGCTTGGTAAGAATTGGCTCGTGGTGTTTTGGGTCTTCGGAGTGTTTTGGGTCTTCGGGGTGTTTTGGGTCTTCGGGGTGTTTTGGGTCTTCGGGGTGTTTTGGGTCTTCGGGGTGTTTTGGGGCTTCGGGGTGATTTGGGTCTTTGGGGTGTTTTGGGTCTTTGGGGTGTTTTGGGTCTTCGGGGTATTTTGGGTCTTTGGGGTGTTTTGGGTCTTCGGGGTGTTTTGGGTCTTCGGGGTGTTTTGGGTCTTCGGGGTATCCAGCCTGACAACCTATGGATTAACAAAGAGAAAGAATACCTGAATTATACAACAAATAAGAAAGAAAAAGATTAGAGATGGAACATGAAGAAGGCAAGAGGAAAGAATAATAATGGAAAGGGAAATGGAGACGGAGCAATAATTAAGCAAGATGGGTATATGATGGGTAATGATTGGGAGGAAGGGAGACTAATGAAAGGAGCTGATGATGGCTAATTACAGTTACCTCAAAGCTTTGAGCAAGCCCACAGCGACCGAGCCACCCCTCTGTTTATATGACCATACTAATCGGGCGGCCGACCCACCGTAAACACCACCTTCCTGAGCCCTCCCCGGTGTTGGGCTCCCAGAGTGTGGTTTCTGTCCCCGTGGCTCTGTTCCAACATGACAAAGTTTTCACCTTTAATCTCTCTGTGTCCCACTATCTCAAACAACGAAATGAACAAAGCTATGTCAGCTGATCTATGGTGTTTGGTCACGGTACGACCAGGTTTTTAATGCGAAGTGTTAGGTTAACGAGCCAAAAATTAAACTTGCCAAGCGAACTCATTGGTGTGAGTTAGCAGGCAGGAAGCCATGTTTGCTGATATAATCCAGCACCTTTTTATCCTTGCTCCTGCTCACATGAAGATAACCATCTTGCACAAGACAGAGGATGTGTGGAGTCTGGATTCCATCCACTGATACTCGCAGACCTCTCGCACTTGATGTCCCTATCATCGTTCTCTTCCATCTGCCCAGCTGCCCAAAAGCACCAATAGGAACAATATGGACTCTACTTGATCACGGTGTTCACAAACCATGCATCTATATCGAACACCACATGTGTCGAGCTTCTCAATGCAGTCATGTTTACCATAATTGATTCCTGCACATTCTGTTTCAGCTCAGGGACACAGCATTTTGCAGGCGACAGAATATCTTATTATAATTGAGCAAACATATATGGTTATGTCGTTATGTTGCTCTGGCTCTGTTTGTCGCTATGTTTGTCGCTATGTTTATATGCGAAGAAAACGTTTTTTTTTTCTTTTTTTTTCTATACAGAGTCGAGGCTCGTGAAAGAGCTAACATTTATCAAACAAACAAATCAAACAAACAAGCAAACGAAGTATATAAAAAGGGGAGCGGTCGACAAGATGGGGAGAGAAGGGGAGGAAGCACACAAACACAACATTTGAGAGCAGGGACATCGGGAGATGTGTGGGAGGGAGAGGGCCTGGGGGGAGGGGAGATAGGTATAAAACGCAAGGACACCAAGGACTTCCAGGAAAGAAGTCGGCACCTCAAAAAAATGGATTTGGGGTGAAATTAGCGGGGGTAGACGAGATCAAGGTTTTGGATTGGGGAAGATAAGAGATGGTGGTGAACAGCCGTTTTAAAGACCCGGAGGGAGGAGTGGGATTGAAGAGAGTGAGGGAGTTTGTTCCAGAGGCGGGAGAAAAGAGGAATGAAGGAGTGAAGGTGAGCAGAGAGTCTTGATTTCGGCAGTTTAACCATAAAAGGGTTGCAGGCAGATCTTGTGCGACCTGTAGGAATATTTGGGGGACAGAGCCCAGAGAGAGCTGGGGGAGCAAGGCCGGAGAGGAGTCGGTAGAAGACGGAAAGACTACCAACCTGCCTGCGGTAAGTAAGTGAAAGGCCCTCGGAGATAGCGTCATCGCGGGAGATTCCAATGATTCTGAACGCTTTGCTTTCAACGGCGTGAAGACGAGCTAGGTGTGAGGCAGGAGCACCAGCCCAGAGGGGAGTGCAGTACTCCATTGAGCTGCGGATGAAAGCCTTGTATGTGGTGAGGAGCTCAGGTGTGCCAAGAAAGGACTTCGCACGACGGAGGATGCCCAGTCGGCGACTGGCTTTGGAGGCCAGCTTGGAAATGTGGTTTTCCCAGGAAAGATCATGGCAGACAGTGAGACCCAAAAGCTTGAGTGACAGAACTTCTTGGAGAGGATTATTCAGAAAGTAGATGGGAGGGTTGTCCAGTCGGTCTTTTCGGAGAGACATCGTAAGAGTGTGAGATTTGTCAGGATTGAAAGACATGTTCCACTTCTTTGCCCAGTCTGTAATTTTGTCCATGTCTGCAGAGAGTGAGAAGGCTGCAGACTGCCGATCTGAGGGATGAGGAATGGAGCGGCAGAGAGTGGGGTCATCAGCAATGAGATAGAGAGGATTTTCAAGAGAGTCAGAGAGATCATTGATGAGGACCAGAAAAAGCGCAGGGCCCAGAACACTGCCTTGGGGAACTCCAGCCTGAACAGGAAGAGGAGATGAGAGAAACCCTTTCAGGGCCACACGTTGACTACAACTAGAGAGGAAGTCCGCCAGCCATGCGTGGAGATTTCCATGGATATCAAAGGAGGAGAGTTTGGTGAGCAGAGCGGGGTGCCAGACCGTATCGAAGGCATGTGATATGTCGAGGGAGACAGCTCTAATTCCTGTTTGGCATTGAGGACCTCCATCCATTGTTGAGACAGCAGAAGCAGCATGTCCAGAGTAGAGTGACCTGGTCTGAAACCAAGTTGATCAGATGATCAGAGATCAAGCCATTGGAGAAGAGGAAAGATTTCATATCCGAAGCAATGATGGATTCCATGACTTTGCTGATAATTGGGAGAAGGCTGATTGGTCTGTAGTTGCTAGGATCTGTTTTTGCACCTTTTTTGTGTAAAGCGGTGATGTTGGCTGATTTCCAAGCAGATGGCAGTTGACCTTGAGTAAAAGAGAGGGTGAAGAGAACAGAGAGAGGGAGTGAAAGAGCAGAAGAACAGGATTTTAGGACCCGTGGGCTGATGCCGTCAGGTCCAGTTGCAGAATCAGAGTTGAGAGTTGACAGAAACTTTTCCACCTTGTCAGGAGGAAAGGACACGGAGTCCAGGAGCAGCTGGGTATGACTGGGTATGGTGGGTACAGAGAGGGATGGGTTTGGGACACAAGATTTAGAGGCAAACACAGAGTTGAGGCATTCAGCTTTTTCTCGTGCAGAGTCAGCTGTGTAGCCGTTTGAGGTAAGGGAGGGGATGGAGGGGGAACAAACACCAGAAACAGATTTGACCAGATGCCACCAGGATTTGGAAGAGGGAGACAGATAAGAGAGTTCGGTCTTGAGAACGGAGAGATATTTTTTCCTGGCTCTCCTGAGGGTGGACACACACTTGTTTCGGGCTTTGTGAAAGGAAATGAGATTTCCTTGCATTGGATTTGCTTTCCAGGAGACGAAGGCAAGTTGTTTCTGGGCAACAGCCTCACCACAAGATTCCGTGTACCATGGACGGGAGGAAGGGTATGACAACTGAAGACGAGATGGGATAAATCTGTGCATGAGAGAGAACAATTTACTTTGGAAGAATTCCCAGGATGAGTTGATGTCAGAGGTGGTAGAGATGGGAGACCAGTCCAGATGATTGATGGCTGCTTGAAGACCGTGCCAGTTGGCCTGAGTGAAATGCCAGACTCGGCAACGCTGAGCAGGCTCCCTGAGAATGGTCAGAGAGATGTCCACTTTAACAAGCACATGATCAGATGAGCCGATTGGAGCAGAAGAAGAGCAGCAGACATGATCAGGGAAGTTAGTCATAACCAAGTCCAGAAGAGAAGATGCTCCATTGACTGAGATCCGGGTCAGGAAATTGACAGATTGTGTCAGTCCCATTGAGTCGCAGAAGTCCTTTGCTGAGGAGCCATGGCTGGTGAGAGAGGTACCCTCACCCAGCCAACTGGCATGGTGACAATTGAAATCACCACATATGAGGAAGAGAGAGTTGGGATGAGTAGATAGAAGTTGGTCCATATTATCAGACAGCGAGATGTAGATGGAGTCATCACTATTTGGTGGACGGTACAACACACATATGAACAAGACGTGGGAGCGAAGGGGAAGCCATAGCCAGAGGTATTCCTGGGGGTGAGGTGGAGAGAGTGCAGTGCAGGGCGAGTGAGGAAGAGAGTTTTTGATAAAGGTAGCAACCCCACCTCCAGGACGAGGCTCACGTCTATCATACTGGAGGAGGGAGTAACCCGGGAGAGATACTAAGGAATCAGAGACATCATGAAGGAGGAAAGTTTCTGTAAGCAGATCACGTCTGGTTTGTCAGAAGCAACCTGTATGGAGAGATCAGTTAAGTTTGAACGAAGGCCCCGGATGTTTGAGGTCCATATCATTAATGAAGAGGAAGGGGGAGCATCGGATACAGAACAGGGGGGAGGAGGGGTAGGGTAAGATGTGGAAGAGGTGGAAGAGGTAGGGAGAGCTGTTGAAGGTGTGTCAGAGATTTCAGAATAGCTCAGAGAAAGGGAAGGATGGGGCGGACAAAAGGTTTGATGGTGATTGGGTGAGGCACAATGAGGTGTTATTTGAGGAGGGGGAAGAGCGAGGCCGAAGGTTGGGGGAGATGGAGGTGAGAGTTGGAAGGGGGAAGAAGTGGGGAGGACGCTTTGAGGAGGGGGAGTGAGAGGGGGGAAATTGAGAAGAAATGAGGGTGGGGAGATTTGAAGGGGAGGGGCGAGGGGGGAGTTTAGGAGGGAAGGGACAAGGGGATGGATTTGAAAGGGATGGGATATGGGGGAGATTTGGAGGGGAGGGGTGAGGGGGGAGTCTAGGAGGGGAGGGGCGAGGGGGAGTCTTGGAGGGGAGGGGTGTGGGGGGAGTTTAGGAGGGAAGGGGCAAGGGGGGAGATTTGAAAGGGATGGGTGATGGGGAGGATTTGGATGGGAGGGGCAAGGGGGAGGATTTGAAAGGGATGGGTGATGGGGAAGATTTGGAGGGGAGGGGGTGATGGGGAAGATTTGGAGGGGAGGGGTTATGGGGAAGATTTGGAGAGGAGGGGTGAGATTGGATTTTAGAAAGTGTACGATTAATGGGAAACGAACATTTATTGCAAAATGAGTTTATTGTGACCTTCTAGTCAAAAATACGTTTCAGGACGCTGGAGGGAGGATGGAGTGCAGGAGAGTTTAGGGAATGTAGAAAAGAGGCACTGTAAGAGATTGAATTTTTTGGGGGGATGAATAGATTTGGTGAGCAAGTCGAAAGCAACCTTTTAAAGAAGAAGAAGAAAAAGGTGTTATAATATACGACGCAGTACAGAACTTGAGGGGAAAGTGTAAACATTTTGAAGTTTAACAGTGAAAACTATCTGGGGAAACGGGGGAGAAACACGTGGTCGAAGAACGAACGAACGAATAAGAACGAATAAACGAATGAGAACAACGAATAAGAACAGAGAAGGGAATGTTTTTTTTGTTTTTTGTTTTTTTTGAGTTGAGATTTTAAACAAGGAAGTAGGCTATGGGGTGAAAAGACTGGGAAAAACAGAGAACGAAAGTTATTGGAGCACAAACGACGGACCGCTGAGAGAAAAACAAAGCCTCAAGGTTGGACACTCTACAAGGCCTCAAAAGACACGACATGAATTAACACGATTTTCTATACAGGTATGAAAGATTTGCACCGAAAATCTTCCTCGGGACACACTATACGTACACACACCATAAAATAAATACAGTTATAACGAAAATACAAATGGGAACAATTACTTAACTTCGATTTCGATGGAGAGCGTGGACAGCTGCGAATAAATGAAACCTCGCCGGCAAGACAGGAAGCGGGAAGTCTTCTTCTTCAAAAATTTTTTACCACCCTCTTCATTAACCCTCTCAATTGCGTTAACACTGCTGAGACCCCTCAGACCTTTGCCGACCCTTTCATTCACCCAAGACCTTTCAGACCACCAAGACACCTGAAGACCCAAAATACCCCAAAGACCCAAAACAACCTGCAGACCCAAAACACCCCGAAGACCCAAAACACCCTGGAGACCCAAAACACCCCAAAGACCCAAAGAACCCCGAAGACCCAAAACACCCCAAAGACCCAAAGAACCCCGAAGACCCAAAACACCCCAAAGACCCAAAACACCCTGAACACCCAAAAACCCCAAAGACCCAAAACACCCAGAAGACCACCTTAAATGTCTGCTGCTCTTCTTCTGCTCCAATCGGCTCATCTGATCATGTGCTTGTTAAAGTGGACATCTCTCTAACCATTCTCAGAGAGCCTCCTCAGTGTTGACGAGTCTGACATTTCACTCAGGCCAACTGGCACGGTCTTCAAGCAGCCATCAATCATCTGGACTGGTCTCCCATCTCTACCGCCTCTGACATCAACTCATCCTGGGAATTCTTCCAAAGTAAATTGCTCTCTCTGATGCACAGATTTATCCCATCTCGTCTTCAGTTGTCATACCCTTCCTCCCGTCCATGGTACACGGAATCTTGTGGTGAAGCTGTTGCCCAGAAGCAACTTGCCTTCGTCTTCTGGAAAGCAAATCCAACGGAAGGAAATCTCATTTCCTTTCACAAAGCCCGAAACAAGTGTGTGTCCACCCTCAGGAGAGCCAGGAAACAATATCTCTCCGTTCTAAAGACCGAACTCTGATCTGTCTCCCTCTTCCAAATCCTGGTGGCGTCTGGTCAAATCTGTTTCTGGTGCTTGTTCCCCTCCATCCCCTCCCTCACCTCAAACGGCTACATGGCTGACTCTGCACGTGAAAAAACTGAATGCCTCAACTCTGTGTTTGCCTGTAAATCTTGTGTCCCAAACCCATCCCTCTCTGTACCCACCGTACCCAGTCGTACCCAGCTGCTGCTGGACTCTGTCTCCTTTCCTCCTGACAAGGTGGGAAAGTTTCTGTCAACCCTCGACTCTGATTCGGCAACTGAACCTGACGGCATCAGCCCACGGGTCCCTATAATCCTGTTCTTCCACTCTTTCATTCCCTATCTCTGTTCTCTTCACCCTCTCTTTTGCTCAAGGTCATCTGCCATCTGCTTGGAAATCAGCCAACATCACCATTTTGCACAAAAAGGTGCAAAAACAGATCCTAGCAACTACAGACCAATCAGCCTTCTCCAAATTATATCAGCAAAGTCATGGAATCCATCATTGCTTTGGATATGAAATCTTTCCTCTTCTCCAATGGCTTGATCTCTGATCATCAATTTGGTTTCAGACCTGGTCACTCTACTCTGGACATGCTGCTTCTGCTTTCTCAACAATGGATGGAGGTCCTCAATGCCAAACAGGAAATTAGAGCTGTCTCCCTTGACATATCACGTGTCTTCGATACGGTCTGGCACCCCGCTCTGCTCACCAAACTCTCCTCCTTTGGTATCCATGGAAATCTCCACGCATGGCTGGCGGACTTCCTCTCTAGTCGTAATCAACGTGTGGCCCTGAATGGGTTTCTCTCATCTCCTCTTCCTGTTCAGGCTGGAGTTCCCCAAGGCAGTGTTCTGGGCCCTGTGCTTTTTCTGGTCTTCATCAATGATCTCTCTGACTCTCTTGAAAATCCTCTCTATCTCTTTGCTGATGACTCTACTCTCTGTTGCTCCATTCTTCATCCCTCAGATCGGCAGTCTGCAGCCTCCTCACTCTCTGCAGACCTGGACAAAATCACAGAATGGGCAAACAAGTGGAACATGTCTTTCAATCCTGACAAATCTCACACTCTTACGATATCTCTCCGAAAAGACCGACTGGACAACCCTCCCATCCACATTCTGAATAATCCTCTCTAAGAAGTTCTGTCACTCAAGCTTTTGGGTCTCACTATCTGCCATGATCTTTCCTGGGAAAACCACATTTCAAATCTGGCCTCCAAAGCCAGTCGCCAACTGGACATCCTCCGCCGTGCGAAGTCCTTCCTTGGCACACCTGAGCTCCTCACCACATACAAGGCTTTCATCCGCAGCTCTATGGAATACTGCTCTCCCCTCTGGGCTGGTGCTCCTGCCTCACACCTAGCTCGTCTTCACACTGTTGAAACCAAAGTGTTCAGAATCATTGGAATCTCCCGCGTTGAAGCTAACTCCAAGGGCCTTTCATTCACTCACCACAGGCAGGTTGGTGGTCTTTCCATCTTCTACCGACTCCTCTCCGGCCTTGCCCCCCCAGCTCTCTCTGGGCTCTGTCCCCCAAATATTCCTACAGGTCGCACAAGATCTGCCTGCAACCCTTTTATGGTTAAACTGCCAAAATCAAGACTCTCTGCTCACCTTCACTCCTTCATTCCTCTTTTCTCCCGCCTCTGGAACAAACTCCCTCACCCTCTTCAATCCCTCTCCTCACCACCATCTCTTATCTTCCCCCATCCAAAACCTTGATCTTTTCTACCCCCACTAATTTCACCCCAAATCCACTTTTTTGAAATACCAACTTCTTTCCTGGAAGGCCTTGGTGTCCTTGTGTTTTATACTTCTCCCACCACCCCCCCCCCTTCCCACGCCTCCTCCCCCCAAGCCCTCTCCCTCCCACACATCTCGCGATGTCCCTGCTCTCAAATGTTGTGTTTGTGTGCTTCCCCTTCTCTTCCCATCTTGTCTACCGCTCCCTCTTTTTATATATTTTGCTTGTCTGTTTGATTTGTTTGTGTGATAAATGTTTGCTCTTTCACGAGCCTAGATTCTGTATACAAAAAAAAAAAAAAAAAAAAGACCCAAAACACCCCGATGACACAAAACACCCTGAAGCCCCAAAACACCCCGAAGACACAAAACACCCCGAAGACCCAAAAACATCCCGAACACCCAAAACACCCAAAGACCCAAAACATCCCGAAGACTCAAAACACCCCGAAGACCCAAAACGCCCCAAAGACCCAAAACACCGCGATGACCCAAAAGACCCTGAAGACCGAAAACACCTCAAAGACCCAAAAGACACCGAAATGGTCAAAGATGCCTACCACTCTGAAACGACGGGTGGTGAGGCGCGCAGAGCGTGCTGAGTCACGCTAGTTCATACAATGGCAGGAGTACAACAAAGCCTCTGATTTGATCTATACAATATTTGAATTAGGTAAACTGTAAAAAAAAATATTGGCAAAACTTTTGCACACACTTCATTAGCAGATTCACATTTGCCATCATTTACATATACACACACATACAGTCACATGAAAAAGTAAGTACACCCCATGTAAAGTTTTGACTTTTTCAACATATTTCAACATACAGCTATTTGATCCTCATTTCAACAATATTGATAGATAAAGGTGAAATAATATAACAAATATCATGAAACATTTACATTTTGTAGTCCATTGTATAATTTAAATAAACATAAATGCAAATTTCGCATGTGGAAAAAGTAAGTACACCCTTGGCTCTAATAGGTGGTATTGCTCCCTTTGGCAGAATCAACCTCAAGTAGGCGTTTCTTATAACTGTCTACCAGTCTCTGACATCGACTGGGAGAAATTTTTGCCCACTCCTCCATGCAGAATTCTTTCAGCTGTGCGATGTTTGAGGGGTTTCTTGCATGCACAGCTCGTTTCAAATCCCTCCACAACATCTCGATGGGATTTAGATCCGGGCTTTGACTTGGCCATTCCAGAACCCTCCATTTCTTTCTTTTCAGCCATTCCTTGGTGGATTTACTGGTATGTTTAGAGTCATTGTCATGTTGCAAGGTCCACCTTCGGTTGAGCTTCAACTTTCCGAAAGATGGCCTCATATTATCCTCAAGCACCCTCTGGTAAAATGAAGAATTCATAATGGATTATATGATGGTGGGCTGTCCAGGCCCTGATGCAGCAAAGCTGCCCCAAACTATAATATTTCCACGCCCATGCTTTACAGTTGGTATCAGGTTCTTGTGGTCAAATGCTGTCTTTGGTTTTCACCAAACATGTTTTCTGGTACTGTGGCCAAATAGCTCTACCTTTGACTCATCTGTCCAGAGCACATTGTTCCAGAAGTGCTGGTCTTTGCCGAGGTGTTCATTGGCAAACTTTAGTCTTGCCCTGATGTTCTTTCTGGACAGCAAAGGTTTCCTCCTGGCACACCTCCCATGTAGATCAAATTTGTGCAGCCTCTTTCTAATGGTAGACTCATGCACGTTGACATCAACAGTGGCAAGAACTACCTGTGGGTCCCACGATGACATTCTGGGGTTCTTAGAGCCTTCTTTCAGCATATTGCAGTCTGCTCTCGGGCTGAACTTGCTGGGGCGGCCTGGCCTGAACAAGTTGGCAGTTGTTTGGAATCTTCTCCACTTGTAGATGATCTTCCGGACAGTCGAATGATTGATTTCAAATTGTTTGGAGATCTTTTTAGATCCCTTCCCAGACTCGTAGGCATCTATAACCTTCTTTCTGAATGCCTCAGAGAGCTCTTTTGATCGAGGCATGGTGACGCCATACACTTCAACAACAAAGAGCAAACCAAACTAAATGTCTGAGGTTTAAATAAGACAGGTTCCTCCAAGATCCTCTCTAACGATGTTCTAATCATTTGCACCTGAGCTGGTGCACCTGATTCTAATTTTAGGTATTTGAAGTAGTGATAAATGTAGGGGTGGACTTACTTTTTCCACATGCGAAATTTGCATTTATGTTTATTTAAATTATACAATGGACTACAAAATATAAATGTTTCATGATATCTGTTATATTATATCACCTTTATCTATCAATATTGTTGAAATGAAGATCAAATAGCTGTATGTTGAAATATGTTGAAAAAGTCAAAACTTTACATGGGGTGTACTTACTTTTTCACGTGACTGTATATATATATATAGCCTATAAGCGAAGTTTCGGTTTGTTTGTTTGTTTGTTTGTGAACCTACTCCTTTGAGTTCCCAAGGTTACTTGGCATGAAACTTTATGGGATAGCATCTTTTACCACCCTGGACCTAAATAGGGATTTTAAAATAGTTATTTTCTCACAATTCATATCTTAAAACCATCCGAGCCTCCACCTGTCGCCATGATCTCCAAGGGTCGATCCACATATACAAATCGTGATAAAAAGCCCAATTTTTATCAGATTTAAACACGGATATCAATATAATTAGTTTAATGGTGAGCTCTGATCATCAAATACGTTATCATATGTGAGAAACAACTCTTAATTAAGACCTTACCATGATTGGTAAGTTCAGCAAAGGAGTCACGTGACCTCTCAAATGCGCTAATTATTCAAAAACCTAAAACAGTACAAATACCCTATACATTGTTTTAAAGGTAATTTTTACTGCTCATCTAACAACATCACTCTCGAGGGTGAAAAAATAGTTTGTAGAGAAAAGGACCCACGTGACGCCAACTCCAAACCACCACTTGACAAAGGGTGAACTTCCAACGATTACCTCATGGCTCATCCTCACATCAATGTGAGTTGTTTTGCTCTTTGTTTGAGATCACACTGCTTTGAGCTCCAAAGGTTCATCACAATGAAACTTTCTACCATCAGATTTTTAACCACGATATACCTGAATAGGGGTTTTATATCATGATGAGGTCATTTGGCCCATTATTGTCGTGTTGCACTCCCGAGTTAATTTATTTACAAACCCGAGGTATTTTCTTTACTACAGCTTCACTCCCTTTTTGCACCCTTTAGACCCTTTCCACCCCTTAGACCCTTTCCAACCCTTAGGCCCCTTTAGACCCCTTAGACTCCTCTAGACCCTTTACACCCCTTACACTACACACCTGAGACCTTTTAAACCCCTTAGACCCCTTTTGACCCTTCATGCCCCTTAGACCCCTTTGACTCTTTACACCTGTTAGACCCCTCTGACCCTTTACACCCCTTTAGATCCCTTTAACCCCTTAGACCCTTTACACCCTGAGACGTTAACACCCTTTAGACCATTTCATATCCATTTTGACCCTTTTGAGACATTTTTCAGACCTATTGACTTTTTAGCCCCTTTGGACAATGTAAGACCCTCTGGACAATTTAAGACCATTTGGACACTTTTGACCCCTTTTGCTCTTTTGTATATATATATATATATATATATATATATATATATATATATATATATATATATATATGTTACTGGGGCGCAACTATGTCGCTGATGCAGAGGCCCTGTAGGTCAGGGTAGGAATTTGGCCATGGTAGAAACACACAAAGGCATCCTCTATTTAGAAGGCATTGTCGGTTATGTAATGTCCACCAGCAAATGCTTGCAGATGGGGAAGCTAGATTAACATCCTCTCCGAAGGACATCATACTCATTGATGCAACTTCATGCTTGCGAAGCACCAATCCAACAGTTTATAGTTTGGTTGGAAATCGACAGATTCAAACCAAGATAAGATATCTCAAAGGCATGTGTCCTACTTTTAATATCCTGACAATCTCAAGTGATTATAAAAACAAACAAAAAAGAAATACAAAATGAAAGTTATAAAGACAATAAGGCCCAATGTGACAGGATGTTGGGAAAATACCAACAATGAAGTAGCATCAATGTTTTGTTTCATCTAGTAGTAATTATAACAGTGCTATCTCATTTCGTGTAAAAGAAGCTCAAAGGAAGGTATTTCAATATCTCAATAACAATTGGAAAGTCATTACCCACATTTACAGCATGGTAATAAAACATCAAGTGAGCAACTACTTTCCCCACGACGCACTTCTCACACCTTAGGCTTGTTAATGGGTTGTAACTCCGAGCTTCAAATTGTGGATATACTGGTGTAGTGCTAATGACAGTGAAATGGAATCCAAGCTAATGATGTGTTCAAGACCGACTAAAGATGGAGGTATTAAGGATCTGGATTCTAAACTTCTGGAGACTAAGGCAGTCTCTGTAAAATGGCCTCTGTAAAAAGTCCAGGGGGCTTGAGAATAGGTTTTATCAACTGAAAGCCAATAAGAGTGTACGATTACTGCCGTGGGAAGCGAGGTGCCGCTGGAGTTTCAAGTGTTCACCCTTCATCAGGTCAAAATCCATTGTTTATCCTGTCCGTTGACACAGACCAACACTCACCTTCACAGTGCCTTGTATTCTGTTGGCTCACTAATAATTCCAGAGAGGGGCTAATCTTTCTGCTTTGCCTGGACTGGTCTACATGAGGTGCAGTCTATACTTTGGTTTCACATAAATGCCTTTATGGCAAACTTAGGGTGGGCATGAAAATATTTCCCTCAAAACGCTGTGCTGCTGACATCCCCAAAACAGAAAAAAATAGGTGGTGGAAAAACAAAGCTGAAGACCAATTGGACAATGTATTTAAAATCTGAGTCTGGCAGGTTCGAAGGAAGCGGTTCAGTTTGCAATTTCTAATATGAAATAGGCAAAGTCTAGGAATGAACGAAAGCCTTTGTAATTACCCGTTAGAACGAACACATTAGAATCACACTTTAGAACCCTCTAGAATTACCTTTTAAAACCCTCTAGAATTACCCTTTAGAACCCTCCAGAATTACCCTTTAGGACCCTCTAGAATTACCCTTTGAACCCTCTAGAATTACCCTTTAGAACCCTCTGGAATTACCCTTTAGGACCCTTTAGAATTACCCCTTAGTACTCTCTAGAATTACCCTTTAAACCCTCCAGAATTACCCTTTAAACCCTCCAGAATTACCCTTTAAACCCTCCAGAATTACCTTTTAGAACCCTCCAGAATTACCCTTTAGAACCCTCCAGAATTACCCTTTAGAACCCTCCAGAATTACCTTTTAGTACCTTCTAGAATTACCCTTTTGAACAATCGAGAATTACCCCTTAGTACTCTCTGGAATCACTCTTTAGGACCATTTAGAATTAAACACTTTCGGACCATTTGGAATTTAGATTTAAAAAACCACCGGTTAAAAGACCTAAAAACAAATGCTTGGATAAAGACATGGAAAGCTTCTTCGTGTTCATTTTTGACGGATGGATGGACAGATGGAAGGAAGGACATAGCCAAATATTGACGTGTCTTCATTGCTTAAAAATCGTTGTTCATGTCATGATGTTTGCATGATACAGGTAATATTTGAGTGGAAATGTACTGTGTGCTGCTGAGATAATACGTAATGAATATCCTGATGCTGAAGGTATTGGCACAGACACACTCGCATACACATACAGATACACATCCACATACACATACACACACTGGTCAATTTTTTTTTAAGATCACTGACTTATACTTAATAATGCTGCACACACATAACGTGCCCCCCATCCCATAATTATTTGTGAGGATCATGGCAATGGATCAATGCCTGGCCAGTACAGAGTCTATTTAAAATGCACACCGGCATGACATAATATATGACTGTAGCGGCTGCCGCTGGGGTTACACAATCGCCTTGCACCTATCAAGGACGCGGAGCGATCACCAGGCCGGGCTCGTCCAGGACGCCCGGGCAGGCCCGCGCTCGACTTGCCAGGCCTCGGTCAGGACGCCCGGGCAGGCCCGCGCTCGACTTGCCAGGCCTCGGTCGGGACGCCCGGGCAGGCTCGCCCTCAACTTGCCAGGCCGCAGCCGGGACGCGGGGCCACGCCCCCTGGCGCCAGGCCTGGGCAAACCCCCTGGCGGAATAGATATATATTGCTGACCGTAAAACGTTTTTCCCAGAGTGCCTGAGTGTTTGATTCGAATAAAGCAACTCAGATGAATTCAAGCTTTTTGTCGCGTCCATTCTTTCGATCGACGTGGGAGCCACAGCTCCTTCATTGGTGACCTACCGACATGGACACGGCAGTGACGCTTAAACTGCCTACCTTCTGGGAGGCTCACGCGGCTGTTTGGTTCGCTCAGGCGGACTCTCAGTTCGCCCTGCGAGGCATCACCGCGGACGACACCCGCTTCCACCATGTTGTGGCGGCGCTTGGTTCCGCCACCGCGGCCCGCGCCTTGAGCCTCCTCGAGCACCCGCCGGCTGCTGACAAATACAGCGCGATTAAGAAGCTTCTCCTCGATGCTTTCGCCCTCCCATCGGCGGAACGCGCACGGCGCCTGCTCGATTTGCCTGAGCTCGGCGACACGCGCCCTTCCGAGCGAATGGACTACATGCTTTCGCTGCTCGGCGAGCACTCTCCGGCATTCCTGTTCCGGGAGCTGTTCCTCCGTCTGCTGCCTAACCCGGTACGCCTCGCCCTGGCAAGCACGACAATCACAGATCCCCGGGCCCTTGCCAGAGAAGCCGACAAAATCTCCGCCGCGGGACAGCGCATCGCAGCGGCGACATGGGACCCGCCGCCGCCTGATGCACCATCCATGGCGCCCGAGCACCCGGCGCGTTCGACGGCCGAACTGCCGACGCAATTGGCGGCCGCTATACCGAGCCGACCACGTCCAGCACGACGTCCGAAGCCTCCACCCGACCAAGCGTGGTGTTCCTATCATGCCAGGTTCGGACAGAAGGCCCGGACATGCCGACCCCCGTGCACCTTCGGCGGGTCGGGAAACGGCCAGGCCGGCGTTCATTACCTGCCATGAGCGCCGGCCACAGTCACACGGGCAACTTACTGTTCATCACGGACAAAGCGTCCGGACGGCGCTTCCTGTGCGACACCGGCGCCCAACTGAGCGTCATGCCCGCCTCTGACCAGGACAGGCAATCCGCGGTTTGCGGCCCCTCCTTGGTTGCGGCCAACGGATCGACTATCCGCACCTTCGGCCCGCGCAACGTCACCCTCTGCTTCGGCGGCCAACGCTTTGCTTGGACGTTTGTAACCGCCAACGTGCCCATGGCTCTGCTAGGCGCCGACTTCCTCTGCGCACACGGACTGCTGGTGGACGTCCAACGGCGTCGTTTAATCAACGCTGAAACCTTCAGCTCCCTGGTATGCACATTAAGCAGCTCCGCGCCGACCGAGCTGGCATGCGCCGTCCCGGCGGCGAACGAGTTTGCTCGCCTGCTCGCGGAGTTCCCGGCCCTCACGCGGCCGACGTTTTCGGCCGTCGCAGTACGGCATGGGATCGAGCACCACATACCAACCACGGGCCCGCCGGTCTACGCCAGGGCCCGCCGCCTCGACCCAGCCAAGCTTGCCGTTGCGAAGGCCGAATTCGACGCGTTGGAGCACCTCGGCATCGTGCGGCGCTCCGATAGCGCGTGGGCCTCGCCACTGCACATCGTGCCAAAGCCGGGGGGTGGATGGCGCCCGTGTGGCGACTACCGCCGTCTTAATGACGCTACAACACCCGACAGGTACCCGATCCCGCATATCCAAGACTTCTCCGCCCGTCTGGCGGGACGGGTCATTTTTTCGAAAATTGATCTCATACGGGGATATCACCAGGTACCTGTCAGGGCGGCCGACGTCCCTAAAACGGCAGTCATCACGCCGTTCGGCTTATTCGAGTTCTTGCGGATGCCGTTTGGTCTCAAGAACGCGGCTCAGGCGTTCCAGCGCTTGATGGACGGCGTGCTGCGTGACCTGCCGTTCCTTTTCGTTTACCTGGACGACATCCTCGTCGCCAGCACGTCCCGGGCCGAGCACCTCCTCCACCTCCGAACACTGTTCGGGCGCCTCAGCGAGCACGGCCTCATCGTCAACCCGGCCAAATGCCACTTCGGCACGACGGCCGTTGATTTTTTGGGCCACCACATCACCAAGAACGGGGCTGTGCCGCTGCCAACCAAGGTCGAGGCCATCACCACTTTCCCGCGTCCCCGCACCATAAAGGCCCTGCAGGAATTCCTGGGAATGGTGAATTTTTATCACCGCTTCGTGCCCCGCGCTGCTCAACTCATGCGGCCCCTCTACGAAGCCCTCCGGGGCAAGCCGGCCAAGCACGACATCGCCTGGTCCGCAGCAATGGATGCGGCCTTCCAAAGCTCAAAGCGGGCCCTCGCCGACGCAACACTGCTCGCTCACCCGGTGCTCAATGCTCCCATCGCCCTCACCACGGATGCCTCCGACTACGCGGTGGGCGCCGTACATGAGCAATGGGTGAACGGGGTTTGGCAGCCACTCGCTTTTTTCAGCCGGCAGCTCCGGCCGAACGAGCTCAAATACAGCACGTTTGACCGGGAGCTCCTCGGTCTACACCTGGCCGTCCGCCATTTCCGCCACCTCCTGGAGGGCCGACCTTTCACGGCGTTCGTCGACCACAAGCCGTTGGTTTACGCCATGGCCAAGGTCACGGAGCCATGGTCGGCCCGCCAACAGCGCCACCTCTCCGCCGTGTCGGAGTTTACCACGGACATCCGGCACGTCGCCGGCAAAAACAACGCCGTGGCCGACTGTCTTTCCCGGGCCAGCGCGAACGCGGTCCACCTGGGCGTGGATTTTGCGCTTATGGCGGCGGACCAAACCACCGACACCACGGTGCAAGCCCTCCGGGCGGCGGACACGGGCCTCCGCCTGGCCGACATCCCCTGCGCGGACACTGTCCTGCTCTGCGACGTCTCCCAAGGCCGGCCTCGCCCCATCGTGCCCGTCACCTGGCAACGCCGCATCTTCGCCTCCCTCCACGGCCTTTCCCACCCGGGCCGGAAAGCTTCCCAGAAGCTGGTGTCGGCGCGTTTCGTCTGGCACGGCCTTCGTCGGGACGTCCGCGATTGGACCAGCGCCTGCACCGCCTGCCAACGGGCCAAGGTCCACCGACACACCCAGGCCCCGCTGGCACCTTTCACCGTGCCCGAACGACGTTTCGACCACGTCAACGTGGATCTGGTGGGCCCCCTTCCCCCATCACGAGGGTTCACACACCTGCTCACCATGGTGGACAGGACCACCAGGTGGCCGGAGGCCGTTCCCCTCGTCTCCACCACCACCGCCGACGTGGCGCAGGCCTTCATCGCCACCTGGGTCGCCCGCTTCGGCGCACCGGCGGACATCTCGTCAGACCGCGGACCACAGTTCACCTCTGAGCTGTGGGGCGCGGTCGCCCGCAACCTGGGGGTCAAGCTCCACCGTACTACGGCCTACCACCCCCAAGCAAACGGGTTGTGCGAGCGATTCCACCGCTCCATGAAGGCCGCGCTCATGGCCGGCCTTCAAGACGGCGGTTGGGCCGACCGGCTGCCGTGGGTCCTTTTGGGCCTTCGCACGGCCCCCAAGGAGGACCTCCAGGCATCCACCGCCGAGCTGGTCTATGGCCAGGTGCTACGCGTCCCGGGCGAATTCGTGCCCGACGCTACCAGCCCCTGGTCCGCAGCTCGCCAGCGCTCGGACCTCCAGGAGGCCGCCCGACGGTTTGCCCCCGTGCCGACATCCCACCACGGTGACCCCCAGTCCTACGTCCCCCCAGCACTCCGCACCGCGGAGTATGTTTTTGTGCGTCACGACGCACATCGGCGGCCACTCCAGCCGCCGTACGACGGGCCCTTCCGGGTGCTGCGACGGGACGACAAGTCGTTCGTCATCGACATCGGCGGCAGGTCGGACCGGATTGCAGTGGACCGCCTCAAGCCGGCGCACGTGGACGTCGACCACCCACCACGGGTGGCCCTCCCGCCGCGGCGAGGCCGCCCCCCGTCCACGGTGCCCCCCACTCGACCGCCCACCACCTCACCGGACCCCCTCCCACGACCCGCCAGGGGTCGCTTCGGCCGGGTCATCAGGACCCCCCTCAAGTTGACCCTGCCGGTGCAAGTCGATTCTGGGGGGACGTGTGTAGCGGCTGCCGCTGGGGTTACACAATCGCCTTGCACCTATCAAGGACGCGGAGCGATCACCAGGCCGGGCTCGTCCAGGACGCCCGGGCAGGCCCGCGCTCGACTTGCCAGGCCTCGGTCAGGACGCCCGGGCAGGCCCGCGCTCGACTTGCCAGGCCTCGGTCGGGACGCCCGGGCAGGCTCGCCCTCAACTTGCCAGGCCGCAGCCGGGACGCGGGGCCACGCCCCCTGGCGCCAGGCCTGGGCAAACCCCCTGGCGGAATAGATATATATTGCTGACCGTAAAACGTTTTTCCCAGAGTGCCTGAGTGTTTGATTCGAATAAAGCAACTCAGATGAATTCAAGCTTTTTGTCGCGTCCATTCTTTCGATCGACGTGGGAGCCACAGCTCCTTCATGACCAGATTTTAATGGATGGGAACATTCATTGAAGTACGCTGCCCATGATGAATTTCAGGAAATGTAACCTCATCCTTGTCAAGAAACTGTGGAATATTTTGCAATCCCTCAAAAGCATAGAATTGGGGGAAAAAATGGTTCTTATAACACATCATGATAACTACAGACATTTCTCTTTGATTATGATCCAGCAGACAAGCGGTGTCATTTGTTTATCATGCTTGGATAATATGTTCCAATTCCATACACCGAATAATTTATGTTCATGAGGGGTTGACTGATTTGTAAAGTTATAAAAGCATGTGCTAGCTTAGTATGTTAATACACCTTGATGTACTGTATTCATACCTTTTAAATGAATGCTTTTTAAAAAGTGATTGCAGATTTACAGTTAGCAGCTTGCACATAAATAACATTCAGAACAATGAAACTAGTAAGCAATTAGTTGAAACCCCGGAAATATGGCCATGTCACTATCTATCCAAGACTTCACCAATGAGGTATGGATCACATCACGTGAATTTCACGTGAATCCACATCAAGTGGTTATTGCATGATTGGCTGACAGACATTTTCAGACACAATGTGTAAGCATACCCGACCAGTATATATATATATATATATATATATATATATATATATATACATATATATATATATATATATATATATATATATATATATATATTGTTACGGTTCGCGGTTAAGGATGTTATGTTTGCCGAGTGGAGGCCCCGCGACCTAACAGTTTCCCCGATTCACCCGATTCACTCGAACGTTGGCCGTATCGCGCCACAGCTATTCAATGAGGGAAAAGACTAAAACGACGGATGTGAAGAAAAGGAAGAAGAAGGCAAAAAAAAGGTTTGAAATACGATTACTATTTATGACTATTTACAGGCTCAAAGAAACCAAGGAGAAGGAAAGATAATAAAATAATATACAGAAGCTTTTAGAGACACAGTGAAAATTACTAGCTTATACAAACTTAACTTATTCCCAGGGACAAGACAAAAGACAGACTACGAACACACTTACACGGGGGATGATGAAAGGAATGGCGGAGGTGGATGGCTTGGAGTTGTATTGTGCAGCACGATCGGCGCGTTTAGCAGCCGCCGTTCCTTCGCGGCCCTGCTCAAAACCGCCGTCCAGGCCCCAAGCGGCTGTTGAGTGTTGTTGCTGCTGTGGCCGCCGCTGCTGCTGCTGCTGTGGACGTCGCGTGCTTTTCCAGGACTACAACAGGCTTTGTGCTTTCTGGGATGTCCTCTCCTTGGATGTTCTCTATGCTCTCTTGGTCCAACCACTCCTCACCATCGACAACCCAACGCAACCAACGCAACAACTGACCACCACAACGCAACCAACTCTGACCTTGTCATGGACCTCTCTTGTCATGGACCTCTCTTTGTCATGGACCTCTCTTTGTCATGGACCTCTCTTGTCATGGACCTCTCTACGCAGCTTTGCTCTGACGACTCCCTCTTTTCATGGACCTCACCACGCAGCTCAGCCCTGGTCACTCTTGCGCGCGCGCTTTTATAACGCCTCCGGCGATTAAGCCGCCGGCCTTCAGGACACGCCCATCGGTGTGCTCACCTCGGCCCTGGTTGGTCGCGCGACCCTCTGGCTCCGCCCTTGATGACGACGGCGGGCACGCCTTTCTTCCCCAACCCGAGCACATGTTCAATGGCGGCTTTGGAGGGGATGTAATTGCCAAATTGAGGCTTGGCCATTACGAAAGGGGAAATGGAGGTTTTTGGGAATGGGAATGAAGGGAATCTATCTTTTTCACTTGGTGCAATGGAGTGTCATTTTAATGGAAGACAAGGCCTCACCCTAAAACACATAATAAAGATATAAGCTACTGAACAAGGGTTTTATAGTGTCCTTCAATGGATGCTTTATGGAATTAACTACCGGAACGCCCTTTGACCTTTACACAACACTGGAGGCAGGAGGGGCCAGACTCAAGCAATAATAATAATACACACAATCAAAAAAATACAGTCCTCATATCCGCAACAATATATTTTTCATATATACAATATATATAAATTATATAAATATAAACAAACAATATATTTAAATTATATATATATATATATATATATATATATATATATATATATATATATATATATATATATATATATATGCGAAATTTGCATTTATTTTTATTTAAATTATACAATGGACTACAAAATGTAAATGTTTCATGATATTTGTTATATTATATCACCTTTATCTATCAATATTGTTGAAATGAAGATAAAATAACTGTATGTTGAAATATGTTGAAAAAGTCAAAACTTTACATGGGGTGTACTTACTTTTTCACGTGACTGTATATATATATATATATATATAATTATATACAGAGGAAAAATTGGCAATTCCTTTTCTGCATTTTTTGCTCGGCTTGGAGTGTGTGGGATAGAAAGAAGGAGGATGTTTGACAGAGTGGCACAGGTTGCCTTGAAAGGCTCACTTTGGATTTGGAGGAAGTTTATGGAGGCACGTCAAACGGTGTAGGTTGAGGTTGTGGGCGGTGGTTCATTTCAGCATAAGGGTAGTGACTGAGTGTGGAAGAGAAATGGAGATGTGTGAATGGTGTTTCTGTGTGTGTGTGTGTGTGTGTGTGTGTGTGTGTGTGTGTGTGTGTGTGTGTGTGTGTGTGTATGTTGCAGGAGTGGGTGTGGTTTTGCATGAATGCGTTTTTGTATGAGTGGTGCAGTGTTTGAGTGGTTTTTGTTTGGTCGGTTTGTTCGGTGTGGTTTTTTTTTATGTGTGAGTGAGTGGGTGAGGGGCTGTGGATTCTGGGAGTGGAGGTGGTTTTGTTGTTGTAGTCTGTGTTTTCACTGGATGGGGTGGGGATATGTACACATCCAAGTGTAGCTGCTGCATGTGGAGGTATATGTGCCCCTGCTGGCCCACCTGAAGTGACCGAATCGAGGTTGAAGGGTCGAAACGGGACGATGCTGAGGACCTCTACTGAGGACCCGGTCAGTGAGGCACACTTGTGACTGGGTGTGTTTTGAAATTATATATATATATATATATATGTAGATGTATGCCGCAAGACAAGTCAGGAAAAGTTCAAATGCATCGATGGCAAAAGAAAAAGTCATCATAAAGCTCATGAGAGAACAGAAGGGAGTGTAGACAGCAGTAAACTGAAGAAAATAGGTGCACCAAGTCAACCCCTTTGCTGCGATAAAATGTGGTAGAAAAATGTGATGTGAAATCCTCAGTGCTGAAGAAGGCAAAAGAGGAAACAAAATAAAGGCAGAAAGAGGAACACAGGAGGAGGAAGATAGAAAAAGAACATTGAGAAAGGATATCAAAGAAGAAATGTGGAAGTAGAGGCAGATCGAAGAAGGAAAATACAGGAATAAGAAAGTCAGAAGGACAGGAGGATAAAGAAGGAAGATAGAAGTTAAAAAAAGGAATAATAAAAATTCAGAGCAGCAGAAACTCCCGAACATCAAGAAACAAGATGAGAAGCAAACACAGCAGCAATGACTGAATTCTGCTCTCCCACACCTGCAATCTCCCAGCCATTGTGTTGTACTTCATTCGGTTGTCCATACAATCTGGTTCAGGAGGACAGTTCAAGCCTATGAAACCTTTGTCGCTCCTGTGTGAAAGGGGGGCATCTCTCTCCTTCTCTCCTCTCTCTTAGTCAGGTTCACTATGTTAACAAATATAATTTCGTTCAAAATTTTGGGATTAGCAAACCTGTACATTTTTGGAATCTTCAGAGCATGGAGAATCTGAAAATCAATGTTGGCATTTGCACAGACACCTGCATGGCCGCCATTTTGGATTTTGAAAATGGCCGCCATAAAATACATATTTTGCGCGATCTCGGCTTCTAGTCAACTTAGAGACTTAATTAAATATGCTAATCCTATGTTTTCTGGGTCAATGAATCCAATAAAGGCCTCAAAATAGTGCTCAGGATTATAGAAAAGCAACAAACAAAGGTAATTGAAAACCATTGTCTTTATATTTGTGATATAACTGTATTACATAATACATGATATTGCAAGTCCTTTGAAGTTATAGGTTGTTATAGGAAGTTATAGGTAGTATCAGATTGAACTATAAGTCCTATACAGAGGATCTACGAGGTCTATACCGTTCAGGAATATGCTTTTACATATCTTCATCACTGTCCTGAGTGTCATTTTCGCAAAGGTGTCTACACAAAGGTAAACATTAATTTTTGGATTCCTCATACTCTGAATATTCCAAAAATGTATAGTTTTGCTAATCTACCAAAATTTTGAACGAAAAAACATGCTGAACCTTGTAGTGAAATAATACCGAAGCTGAACCCGGGAGTGATACTCGCCTGAACCACTGTGGGGCGACTATAAGACCTGGGCCAACCACGACGCGGGGCCACTCCTGAGACATTTACTGTGACATATAGTCCTGTAGTCTTGAATGGTATGTACGCACCTATATGCCAGACTCGCTTGCTTTGCCTACTGTTATCGGACCTTTCTATATGATTGATACCAAGACCCTGATATCTATTGCATGATTGTATTTTACAGGATGATACCAAAGATCTAAATGTGATTAAACCAACCTTTGGGACAAGTCGTGGACCTGATTGATTTCCATGACATTTAATCACATTTAAATCTACAGAAATGGCGGGACACAAGATGGTCAATGTCCCGACTCTCAGCGCCGACCCACAAGCTGAGGATGCGGGCTCGGAGTTCACTCACTGGCTCAACACGCTGGAGAATCGGTTCGGAGCGCAGGATACTGTTCCCACCGCTGCTACGAAACTGTCTGTGATGCAGTCTCAGGTCGACCACCGCGTCTACAGGAACATCACACGATTTACGATGTACGACACCGCCGTGGCAGAGTTAAAGCGAATATACGTAAAAAAAACGTAGCGCGGTGTACAACAGGCATCTGCTCTCGACGCAGCGTCAGCAGCCCACGGAGTCGATCAATCGCTACGCCCAGGAGCTGCAGCACCTCCTTGCGGACACGGCTCAAGAGGTACGGACACATGCGCAAGTGCAAGATGTTCTTGTCCGAGACGCTTTCGTCTCCGGCATTAGCTCTTCGATTCTGAGGCTCAGGCTCCTGGAGACCACTGATCTGACGTTCGCGGAGGCACTACGGCTGGCCCACGTCTGCACGGATGCCCGTGAACAATCTACCGCATATGACCACCCACGAGTCGTGGCGGGGGTTTCTCAACTCGCGCGACCGGAGAGGGCTACCGCTGAGGATACGGGTGTGGACTCGACTACGGCCGAGCCTCTGGCTGCTCCCGAGGTGGACTCGGATTCCGGCCTGGCAGCCGCTACAGCTGCCCGGCCACGGCCTGAACGACACGCGACGTGTTACTTTTGTGGCAACCGACAGCACCCCAGGTCAGCTTGTCCGGCTCGGGAGGCAATATGCCATCTGTGTTCTACCAAAGGACATTTCGCGAAGGTCTGCAAGAAGACCGCATGGGGCACGCGCACCCGCGCGACCTTGAATGGGCTTATCGCTGAGCCAACGGACCGAGCACAGAACGGGGCGCCTCACCCGGCTTTGATGAGCGGACCTCCTCCTCGCGGGCTCGTAGCTGCACGCACGACCTTGGTGAGATACACCGGGCCGCCGAAACAAATGGCGCGAACGCGACCGGCCGCGGAGCGACCGACCTTGACTGGCGTTCGAACGCCTCCCTCAAACAAACGACAAGCTCCTGCTTTGAAAACTCCTCTTGATGTGCGGCAAACACAGCACGTGACTCGAGCGCCATCTGACGGCGGCTCTTACGAATTACACGCACTCGCTCCGGCATATGAAACTGCTGATGGCAGTAATCCTTCTCGCGTGACTCGAGCGCCATCTGACGGCGGCTCTTACGAATTACACGCACTCACTCCGGCATATGAAACTGCAGATGGCAGTGATCCTTCTCGCGTGCCTCGAGCGCCATCTGACGGCGGCTCTTACGAATTACACGCACTCACTCCGGCATATGAAACTGCAGATGGCAGTGATCCAACCATGCGTTTGGCACGGAGGCCCTCCGGAGGCTGCCCGAACGACCGGAAAACTGCAGCCGGCGTGGGATCCACACGCGAAGCGCGCTCTTCTCGCTCGGACGGCACAATACCTACCGGATCTTCCGGCCTTGCTCAAGCCATCATTCCGCTCATGGTCGAGGGCATTTTTGCGCAAGCCTTAGTCGACATGGGGTCTACGGATAGTTTTATCGATCAACGGCTAGTGCGTCAACATGGGTGGCCGGTTCTCGGGACTACGCGACGGATCTTCATGGCTTCCCAGGGACTTAGGCTCAGCACAAAGGGGGAATGTCGATTAAAGCTTGTGATAAAAGGACGCATGTTCCCAGATGTATATCTCATGGTGTTACCTGCTTTGTGCGCTGACATTCTGTTAGGACACGATTTCCTTAAGCGACATGGACGTTTGGAAATGGAATTCGGTGGGACGGACATGCTTGCAGTGTGCGCACTCGCTAAGATGGACATGGAGCCTCTTTCGCTGTTCCCCAACCTGACCACTGACTGCACTCCTGTAGCAGTAAAATCGCGCCGTTACTCCCGCGCAGACGCGCAATTCATTGCGGAAGAAACGGCCCAGCTCTTAAAGGACGGTATTATAGAACCCAGTAGGTCGCCGTGGCGGGCCCAAGTCTTAGTGGTGCGAAGTGAGGCCCATCGCCGACGTATGGTAATCGACTACTCACAGACGGTTAATCGCTTTACACAGCTGGATGCCTACCCCTTACCGGGGATGGACGCGCTAGTACGTCAGGTGGCCCAGTACTCCGTTTACAGCACCCTCGATCTGCGTAGTGCATATCATCAGATCCCCATCTCTAGGGCTGATCGCGTCTACACCGCCTTTCAATCGGGTCAATGGTTATACCAGTTCACCCGACTTCCTTTTGGGGTGACGAACGGGGTCGCCTGTTTTCAGAGGGCTATGGACGACCTCATTACTAAGGAGAACTTGACAGATGTCTTTGTATATCTGGACAATCTTACGGTTTGTGGGAATGACCAGGGGTATCACGATGCTAATCTGAAGCGCTTCCTCGAGGTCGCGCGGCAGTATCGCCTAACCATGAATGAGGCTAAGTGTCGTTACTCTCTACGCACAATAGATCTTCTGGGGTACACCGTGACCCATGGTTCTGTCTCTCCGGATAAGGAGCGTCTGCGACCTTTGCTCGATATGGCTCCACCTAGCGATCGGGCTTCACTGAAGCGCGCCCTCGGGCTGTTCGCCCACTATTCAAAGTGGGTGCAAAATTTCTCCGCGAAGCTCCGTCCCCTCGTGGCCTGCGACATGTCCCCCATGAGCCCGGCCGCCTTGGCGGCCTTCAGGGGCCTTAAGGCCGACATCGCTGGCACCGCTGTAGCGACGATCGACGAGAGCGAATCTTTCGTCTTGGAAAGTGATGCCTTGGATCATGCGATAGCAGCGACTCTATCCCAAGGGGGGTGCCCTGTGGCTTTCTTTTCGCGGACTCTTACCTCCGCTGAGCGGAGGCATTCGTCTGTCGAAAAGGAAGCGTACGCGATCGTCGAGTCAATTCGGCGATGGCGACCATACTTACTCGGGCGATGCTTCCAAATCATCACGGACCAACAAAGCGTTGTGTTCATGTATGACACCTTACATGCTCAACGCATTAAGAATGAGAACATCACTCGCTGGCGTATCGAACTTGCCGACTTCTGCTACACTATCAAATACCGCCCGGGGAAGGATAACCTGGTCGCCGATGCCTTATCGAGGCTGGCTACGTGCGCGGGGATCGTAACTTTGGAGGGACTGCGCATTTTGCACGCCACTATGTGTCATCCGGGGGTGGCACGTTTCGCTCATTTTGTGCGTAGTGGTAATCTGCCATACTCAATTGAGGACATCCGCCGGATCTGCCGTGACTGCGCTATATGTGCGGAACTCAAACCACGTTTTTACAACCCTCCCATGGGGACGCTGGTTAGGGCCACTAGACCGTGGGAGAGATTAGCGATGGATTTCAAAGGGCCGCTGCCGGTGTCGAGCAACTCTCGTTATCTGCTCACTATCGTTGATGAGTACTCGCGATTCCCTTTTGCTTACACGTGCGGGGATATGACGGCTGTCACGGTCATACGGTGCCTGCAGAATTTGTTTTCTATGTTTGGGTATCCGGCCTACGTGCATACCGATCGGGGTGCGGTGTTCCTGTCTCAAGAGGTGAGAGGTTATTTGCTCCAAAATAATGTCGCTTCGAGTTACACCACACCGTACAGACCCCAGGCGAATGGGCAGATCGAACGCTTCAACGGGATTATATGGAGGGCCGTCATGCTAAGCCTCAGGACCCTCGGTCGGGGCCTCGATAAATGGGCTTGGTTGCTACCTGCGGCTCTGAACTCGATTCGGGCTCTCCTATGTACGGCCACCAACCAGACTCCTCACGAAAGACTGTTCCACCACCCTAGAAGCTCGGGTAGTATCCCATCTTTACCCAGCTGGCTCGCCGAGCCGGGGCGGGCCTATCTCAAATGAACGGTTCGCACAAGCAAGTACGACCCCTTTGTAGATAAGGTGCAGGTACTCCAGGCTAATCCCGAGCATGCTCGAGTGATGACGGCAGATGGACGTGAGTCCACTGTCTCCATACGCCATCTCGCCCCTTGTGGGGTCGACGACCCTTATAGGGATATCGACGAACTGATCTACGAGTCTATGGACTCTACCGAAGCTTCCTCTATGGAACCACCGCTGACACTTTTGACGTCACCTACACCCTTGCCTGACGGCTCTGAGGTGCCCCCTCCGACGCCCGCCTCCAGCGGCTACTCCGACTCAGGGGACTCCGGGCTTGGGGACGCCGTACCCGGTAGTTTCCGGACACGAGCTGGCAGGGTAGTTCGCCACCCCGACCGCTACGGGTGGACCAACTGACATGGAACGTACCCCTAACCGATTAATGCTGACGCTCGCTTGCGACATGCCAATGGCAGTATAGTTCTAACGGCGGGGAGAATGTAGTGAAATAATACCGAAGCTGAACCCGGGAGTGATACTCGCCTGAACCACTGTGGGGCGACTATAAGACCTGGGCCAACCGCGACGCGGTGCCACTCCTGAGACATTTACTGTGACATATAGTCCTGTAGTCTTGAATGGTATGTACGCACCTATATGCTAGACTCGCTTGCTTTGCCTACTGTTATCGGACCTTTCTATATGATTGACTAGCAGAGGTACCCGGCTTTGCACGGGAGTGGGAGGAGGAGGGGAGGGGGAAGAGGAGGGGAGGGGAACGGGGGGGAGGGGGGAGGGGGAAGCGGGGGAGGAGGAGGGGCTTTATATTTCAACTGCCAAGTTTTTTTAATTTTAAGGTGTGCTGTAGTCAGAAGCGCTAGAAGCGCTGCGCTCCCTCCCTTCGAATCCCTCTCTCTTCTGCTAGTGCTAATACGCTAATTTTAAAACCCGAAATTTTTTAAATGTTTATGTCTCCGTGACATTCCTGGGACCATCCCGAGTCGAACAGTACTTTCCGCTCGCAAATCCGTCCACGGGTTCTCGAGATCTTAGAGATCATACATCAGGCCAACTCTACTTTATATATATAGATACCAAGACCCTGATATCTATTGCATGATTGTATTTTACAGGATGATACCAAAGATCTAAATGTGATTAAACCAACCTTTGGGACAAGTCGTGGACCTGATTGATTTCCATGACAAACCTGACTATCTCGTCCCCTCCTTTCCTTCCCTCTCTCTTCTCTATCCCCTCTGCTCTTTCCCCCTCTCCTCTCTCCCCCTCTCCTCCCTCTCTCCACCCCTGTCTTTTTCACCTCCTCCCTCTCTCTCCTCTCTCTCTCCCACCTCTCTCTCTTTCTGCCCCCCCCCCTACCTCTCTTTTACCTCCTCCCTCTCTCCTCTCTCCCCCTCCTCTCTCTTTCCCTCCCCTCTCTCCTCTCTCTTTCCCACCTCTCTCTCTCTCACACCTCTCTCTCTCCGCCCCCCCTTACATCTCTTTCACCTCCTCCCTCTCTCCTCTCTCCCCCTCCTCTCTCTTTCCCTCCCCCTCTCTCCTCTCCTCCCTCCACCTCATCTCTCTCTCCCTCCCCTCTCTCTCTCCCACCTCTCCCTCTCACCCCCTCTCCCTCTCACCCCCTTTCTCTCTCACTCCCACCTCTCTGTCTCCCCTCCCCTCTCTCTTCAACACCCCTCTCTCTCACTCCCGCCTCTCACTTTCCCTCCCCCTCTTTCTCTCTTCCCTCTCTGTCTCCCCCTCCCCTCTCTCTTCAACCCCCCTCTCTCTCACTCCCACCTCTCACTTTCACTCCCCCTCTTTCTCTCTTCCCTCTCTGTCTCCCCCTCCCCTCTCTGTTCAACCCCCCTCTCTCTCACTCCCACCTCTCACTTTCCCTCCCCCTCTTTCTCTCTACCCTCTCTGTCTCCCGCCACTTTCTCTCCTACCCCTCCCTCTCCCCCTTCTTTCTCCACCCCTCTCTTGGTATTATTGTCAGTGAAGCAACAGGTGGTATTTGCTGATATTAAAATAATGTAGAAAATTAAAATAACAAAAGTGTGATTTGAAGCTGGGATTGTAGCTTCCAGAGGCATGGCGTCAGCTGGGAATGCAAAAACAGACCAACAAAAACATGAACAATGAAAATAATGAATTTGTACATCATGATATATTGTATGATGAATTATTTGGAAGCCACATTCAAAGTGCAGATACATTGCACAGCATATTAGTATGACGATTATTAATGACAGCAATAGAGTTGGTTAGCCGCTCATTATGACTTGCATTAGGTGTGTGTGCGAACAAGGAGACTATTCTAAAGCACAAACATGTGGTTTGCATGCTGGACTGATCATCTATTGTGCAAAAATCTGTACCTACTCTTTTCCCAATTTTGTTCCTTGTTCTCTCTCTCCCCTCATTTCTCCCTTTCTCTTACTCTATTCCTCCTTCTCTCTTTCTCTCTCTCCCCTCTAATCTTCATTTTGAAAAGAAAAGTATTGTAGATGTTACTATACTACGTGGTTTAAAATACGAATAAAATAAACGATAAGGCAGAACAATGTGCGACGAAATTTGCAGAGCTGAAAAAACAGATTTGGCGGATGAGCGAGAAGGCTAAGTGGAGGATGTCATGAGCATTAGGGGAAGTATAGAGTACACAAAGAATCAGGGACAAAGGAGAAAGATACCGAACAATTGGGAGACAAGGATAGATATGGAGGAAAAAAGAGATGACGCGAGAGCCAGATACGAAGATGTTGAAGAGGAGATCAAGAGGAAGAAAGACAGATACAGAATGAGGGAGATCAAGAGAGAGTGGCAGAAGCAAAAAGGGACAAAGAAAGATGAAGAGAGAAGAAGATAAGAGGAGCAGACTGCGCCTGCTGGCTCAGCTCTCAGATGGTGAGGTCACACATGCCTAATTTGTGCAAATCCCAGGCCAGGACCAGCAGCCTCACTAGGGGACTTGCCACAGAATTAGGCTGTTGAGCTTGCCAACCAAACACACTGGTGGTCTTCCAAGCAGAAGCTCAGCCCACCAAACCCTGTGTGGCCAGTATTATTCTATATTAGTGTGTGATGGCCTATCATTTCAATTTCCTCTCGTTCCTCCGACCCTCTCACTTCCAACTCAAATAATGCTCTATCTCGCTCTCTACAAAAGTTTCCCATTGCAATAAATCGCTCCTCGGTGTTGGGAGTTAATAACTTCAGCAATTATTTATTTAGATATTTAGCTACAAATTTATAATGAATATGACTGTTCGTTCGTTATCGGACGAGGATTCGATTCGACATTTCGTCCGCTGTTTGCGTTATTGCTGAGGCTAGGCTGTGCCGCCAATAACCCTGTACATTAGGGCAGGAATTTAGAATGCGGTCTGGGTGCCAGTGACAGTTGGCTACTATTTGCTAAAGACACTCTAGGATATTTAACGGGTCCCAAGGTTAATGTCCATGCGAGGGACGGCACACTTTGTGATGCAACAGCCTGTTTGAGAGAAGCACCAATCCGACAGTTTATAGTTAGTCGAGAGTTGAACCCAGACAAAACAGCTCAAAGGCAAGTGCACTTCCTCTTCACCACTACCTCGAACATAAAATGGCAGTAAAACAGCATGGATGGTAATTGGTTGGTAACTGCAGAACACTAAATAGTTTGTCGACAAGTAGGTTGGCATATAATTCGTGCGAATAAGAAAGAGTTTAGGTCAGCAGTCACTAGCATAATGGATATGCAGCAGCCATGTTTTCCTTGATAGAGATAATGACATAATTGGTGAGCATGTGCCCCCGTGCTCTCGCACCTCCAATGTGAGTATGTGATGTGACAGACACAATGTGGGTGGATGGTTGTAGCTTTTGCGGAGCAATAATAAAGGCCTCCATTTGCAAACCTGGCACGATAGTTGTATACCCTAAGTGTGGCAGCATGGCTCGCTCTCTCACCATACTCCACATATTATTCCTCGCCATAATCTTCACCTTTCAAAAACTTTATCCCATTCCATCTCACAGCTTTTGGAAGCTGGCCATGGTTTGCTCTCAACTCCAGGTTGGATAAATTTGTTGAGCTCACCTGTTAAAAATAGTACCGACTTAATCTTCACTCACTCACAACAGATGTTACACATTGTTGTGGAAAGCGAGGCTGACACTGTGGGGAGTGGTGAGAAAAATTAATGATGTACGACTGCGGGGAGCCGTCTCTGTCCCTAACAGTTTGCTTCGTCCCTAACAGCTTGCTTCATTGCATTTCAGGTTTGTGCTTTCTACTAATGTCCCAGGTCATGCGGTATTGAAGCTGCAATCCTCTTTAATTTGCCTCAACATAAACGTCACAATGTGCTACTTGGTCGTTCAGAACAGCAATAATTGCTTTAACTTCAGCTGATATAGATGTTACACTGGCTAGTTCCATAACACCTTAATACGATGTCGATTAGCCGGACACCTTGCCACGCAACCCGTTACCTGGCCATGTAACTGGCTGAATTTTAACCAGATGGTTTGTTGGAGTTGATTGATCGTCTATCGAGTTGTGAGGCTGACCATGAAGAACAATCAGAAAAACTGCTTTGCCATTGCTGAAGTGTTCAAAGGGATGTAAGGCAGCATGTGTTTGCATGTGGGGAGGTATGCCTGTGCCAAGTGGGGAGTTGGGGGAGCAGGATAGGGGAGGCTCTAAGCAGCATGGAGCGCACAATTTTTATACAAACAAACAGCTTAATTCCCAAAAATTCGCTCCCATTCTGGAGATGGCATGTAGCAGAGTAATCTTTTTAATTATCTCCAGAGCAGGAGCTTAAGTTTGGAGGTGGGGTAGTTGGACGGGGCAGATCAGATATGGGAGATGTTTTGCAGGCACACTCAGAAGTGGCCAACTCCAGCAAGCGTTGTAACTGTGGGAGATGTTGCTACTGTCCATTTATTTCTCTTTATTTATCTTTATTTCTCACTCTCTCTCTCTCTCTCTCACTCTCACTCTCACTCTCCCTCACTCTCTCTTTCTCTCTCTTTCTCTCTCTCTCACTCACTCTTTCTCTCCCTCACTCTCTCTTTCGCTCTCTCTCTCCGTAGTGTAGCAACCTTTTGTCCCCAGGCACTCACCAAGTCCTACGAGTACATTGTCCATTTCTCTACCTCCCCCTGCCCCCCCCCCCCCTCCCACACTTTGACCTTCTTCCCTCCCAATCATTCCCTATGTGTCTCCCATGCAGACAGACCCCTTCTCTCCTCCTAATTCCTCAAAATCTTCACCATCTGTAGCTCAGCTCCCTATTTCTTCCCTTCTGCTTTGCCTCAAAACCTCAGGCATAACATACCATGAATCCACTGGTATCAATGTCCATGTTGACCACCTGCCTGCAAGTTCACATACTAAAAAGGTGTACCCGTGTATTATTGCAAACAATTATTTTTGATTTTATTAATTCCTTGACGTGAATATACACATAACATTCAATCCACAACTAAAAGATATATTAAAATTATTCGATAGGATGAATTCACAAGACAAAATGTCTCCTCACTAAGCTTATCCAGAAATCGGTATCTTCCATCAACTGAGACACCTTTAGGATGCCAAAGATAACCAAGATATGATCCATCTATCACAAGAAGAAAATCCACAAAGTGAATTGAGCTTGAGTTGAATTCATGCATTGCATTCCTTAACTGACGCATCAGCACAGAGGATGGAAAATGCCTCCACTGCAGCTCTGATGCCTGAAGTCCAAATCATTTAGTTTCCAAGGCCTTTCGTGGTCCCAAATGTCCCATCTGTCAAACCTCTTTTTATCGAGGCGATACCATTTAATGGTCTTGTAGGACGAACAAGCATAGTTTTGCTGTGGGCCACAGCAGTTATAGATATGATGCAAGGCCACAACAGCAATGAATATGTTGCAAGGCCATCAGCTATGGACATGATGTGACAAGACTATTGTCTAATCAAATGGAGCAAAACAATGAAACCTTCCTCACAGGCCACAGAGACATCTGTCCGTAGAACCATCTGTCCATATACTTCCTACCATAGCTCTGCTCCAGTTTTTCAGGAGTTTCTTTTTCTATAATTAACAATACTTTTCAGATCAGAAACATTGCCTTCCTCCCATTTCATACGAGCTTCATTGAATATTTTGATATTTTGGCAGATTTTTTTGGCAGAATATTTTGGCAGACCTCGTGTAAAGAGTAAAAAGGCAATCCCACCAGTTACCCTGCCGTTATGAAAGGAATATTTTTTTTTTTTTTTTTTTTTTTTTTTTGTATACTGAATCGAGGCTCGTGAAAGAGCTAACATTTACTTCACAAACAAATCAACCAGACAAACAAAACACACAAAAAGAGGGAGCGGAAAACAAGATGGGGAGAGAAGGGGAAGCACACAAACACAACATTTGAGAGCAGGGAGATGTGTGGAAGGGAGAGGGCTTGGGGGGAGGAGGCGTGGGAAGGGGGGGGGGGGTGGAGGGAGAAGTATAAAACACAAGGACACCAAGGACTTCCAGGACAGAAGTTGGTATTTCAAAAAAGTGGAATTGGGGTGAAATTAGCAGGGGTAGAAAAGATCAAGGTTTTGGATGGGGGAAGATAAGAGATGGTGGTGAACAGCAGTTTTAAAGACCTGGAGGGTGGAGTGGGATTGAAGAGAGTGAGGGAGTTTGTTCCAGAGGCGGGAGAAGAGAGGAATGAAGGAGTGAAGGTGAGCAGAGAGTCTTGATTTTGGCAGTTTGACCATAAGAGGGTTGCAGGCAGATCTTGTGCGACCTGTAGGAATATTTGCGGGACAGAGCCCAGAGAGAGCTGGGGGGGCAAGGCCAGAGAGGAGTCGGTAGAAGATGGAAAGACCACCAACCTGCCTGCGGTGAGTGAGTGAGAGGCCCTTGGAGTTAGCTTCATCGCGGGAGATTCCAATGATTCTGAATGCTTTGGTTTCAACAGCGTGAAGACGAGCTAGGTGTGAGGCAGGAGCACCAGCCCAGAGGGGAGAGCAGTATTCCATTGAGCTGGGGATGAAAGCCTTGTATGTGGTGAGGAGCTCAGGTGTGCCAAGGAAGGACTTTGCACGACGGAGGATGCCCAGTCGGCGACTGGCTTTGGAGGCCAGATTTGAAATGTGGTTTTCCCAGGAAAGATCATGGCAGATAGTGAGACCCAAAAGCTTGAGTGACAGAACTTCTTGGAGAGGATTATTCAGAAAGTGGATGGGAGGGTTGTCCAGTCGGTCTTTTCGGAGAGACATCGTAAGAGTGTGAGATTTGTCAGGATTGAAAGACATGTTCCACTTGTTTGCCCAGTCTGTGATTTTGTCCAGGTCTGCAGAGAGTGAGGAGGCAGCAGACTGCAAATGTTGTCGGACCGCAATGTAATGGAGTGTGGGATAATTGAGATCAGAGAGCAAATGTTGTCGGATTTTATAATTGAATGAATGGTCCGAAGTCAGAATGATGCTCGTCTCCCCATGGAGGGCGGTCATAGTCGGAATGTATGAGATGATAAGGTCAATTCAGTTTAACGAGATTGAAAGTTATTATCATTGTATGTGATATTGACGTAATTGCATTTTAAGTGATCTCACCACCTGGATGCAAATTTTAAAAGGGCTCCATTCGTTTTTGCACATAAACTTCATGAATCATCATGCCATTTTTCAAAATGATCCATTGAGCCGCCTCAGAGGAGTCGGCAAAAAAAACCCCAAAAATGTTAATGGACCCACTGACTGCCTGACTGACTGGAGGACATCGTTATGGGTGAGTTTGGCCACTCCATCATCGATGATCTAAAAAGCAGGCAACAAATGTACCAACCAACGTCAGAAGCTTAGATCATGTTAATTTTAAAACGGGAATAAAAGCAGTGGGGCCTGTAAGCACTACAAACTTATAGAAGGGGCATCTGTTTGTTGCTTTGCCATTTGAACCACTTTAATCTTCCATTCCATTTATCCCATTGACCAGATTCAAAGTGTGTAAGCGCAGTCAGGATAACTCAGAGCCATTGTGCTGCCCTTTGTTCTGTCTGGTCTAGGTTTGATTGCCGACGCGAGTATAAAACTGGGCAGGTCATTGCATCAAAGAGTATGCTGTCCTATAGATGGACATTAATCCAGATGTCCTGTTTGCTAGAATTTGCTAACGAACCTCAAAGATCCTAAAGTGGGTCTTTCAAAGAGAGAAGACCATTGTGTGCCAGGATCCTATTCAAATTTCAAATTCTGACCCTAATGTACAGGGGGCACTGCGTTAGGGACATAGTCACACCTTCGCAATGATACAGGTGCATTCATCTTCTTCTTTTGTATGCAACACAAGGCTGCCAGTATCATCATTGGCTGAGGGTGTGGCTGTGCCGCTGATGCAACACCCTCTGTAGTTAGGACAGGAATTTGTAAGTTGTTCAGGGTGCCGGCGATAGCTCGCCGACTCATCGCGAAGCACACTGTGGGACCTTTAATGTCCACCAACTAATGCCAGCAGACGGGACTCCTGGTTTAGCATCCATCTGAAGGACGGAACACACTTGGATGCCTTATCCTGCCTGGAAGACACCAGGATGACAGTTAGTTTGTAGCTGGGCCAATATTTGAACCAAGGGAAAATGGCTCAGAGATGGGTTTGCATACCCTCGGTATAGCCCATCCTCCCAGCCCAGCAAAATCATAATACAGCACTTTCAAAATGACTAATGAGGCATTTTTTGATAATGCTAAATGATGTGTTTTGTGTATGCGCTGTGTGTGTGTATACATTGATTCAGTTCCGCTCGCCTGGCACTTTTAACCTGCTGTTGCTAACGCAGGATCTGCAATAGTCTTTTAAACATATTTTGCAGAATTTAGACGACAGAGTGGCAATTTCAAAATGGTAACCATAATTGTTCTGTTCGTGAATGCAAACCGGTCTCACAAAAATATAATATAATTGTTCTTGCGAGGTACCCGTGCCAATCGTGCCATGCACAGATTGGAACCCGATTGCAAACAGGCAATAATGCGGAAACACCAAATGCCAAACCATTAACCAGTAAATACCACATTTCTGCGACACCTTCAGTCGAATGTCAGGCATGGACAGCCAGTTCGTGAATGACTTTGGGGAAAAAACGCAGTCAATGGTGAAACTACAAATGCCAAATCCACGAATGTCACGGGTAAAATCCCTCACTATATTTCCTCATTCTGTTTTAAACTCAATCTTTCAATATGTTTTCATTTCAAGCAGCATAATTCCAATCACAAATTAATAAAATACCATTAATATAACAAAATACAATGTTACAAACACTCATGAGGTAAACTAATATAAACGCCATTCTAATGTGATAACCAATACAGACGAATTTGCCGGTGAGAAAGGGTGGATAAGTAAGACTTCATACGGATGGGAAAATTAAAATCATAATTGTATTGAGAAATTTATGAAACCTCCCTCCCACCTATGGGTGGATAAAAGCAGAATCATTCAAGTGGAAACTCAAAATCACAATTGTATTGAGATATTATCGAACCAGCGAATGTTTCGCTGAACTCGTAATTGTGTTTACATCCCGATAGGGAGCAGTTTCATAGCGTTAGAAACAAAATCATAATCGTATTGAGGAATTTATGAAACTTCACACCCACTTGAACCCCAAAAGTTTCCAGAGAAGGTTTGGCGGGCGAAGCCCCAAAATGAGGGAGTATTTCGGGGACGGACGGATGGACACTCCTGCTTTATAATATAGATATGAGAAATGTCTGTGGTTGATAGGAGTTGGGTTTGTACCATTTCCTTTTAATACAATTAGCTAGCAGCAGCCAAAGTTATAACACGCATGCACACACGTACACACACACACACACACACACACACACACACACACACACACACACACACACACACACACACACACAATCGGACGCTTCTCCTTTCACCAATAGATGCAAAAATTTGGAATAATTCCTCTTATGGTGCTGGAACCAAACAAAAACAAATATATTTATAATGGCACTCACAATTCATAATGGCACTCACTCCCACTCTGTCCCTCCTACTCCCGAACATGATTAAGAGTAAACGTCATCATTTTAAACTTACCCTGTGCATCAATCAACAAGCCCAAGATATGACCTTCCCATCGGTGTTCAGAAACACACACATCTACGAACCTTCAGATTTTTGCGGGCCCATATCTTCGGGAGTTTTTGCAATACGGACTGCAAAATATCAGGTTTTTGGATGAGTTGATCACGAAGTTCTCCAACTCTTTCATTGTGCAAAGGCACACACCTTTCTCACATGTATGTTTACAAGTACTTTCGGCTTCTTTAGAGGTTTCTTAGTCGTTTCATTCTACAATCCCTATCTGAGACACATGAACGATGTCTTGGCCATCCTGATTTACCTCGTTATCAGGGGGTTTCTGCGCATGCGCGCTGAGGAATCTGGGCTGGATTACATCATTTCGAAAGTTGGTATTGAATGTCCAATATGCTTTGGCAAGAATAATAATGGGTGCAACATACATTAATATCGGAACAAATGCAAGACTTTGATCAGTACTTTGAGATAACTGGAAAGTCAGTCTTGTTAACAAGACCTGCTGTAGCAATGCAACCTGACCCTGACATCTTTATCTTTTCACAGGTGTTGAATGGGTTTATCTATACCTTTATCACCATCCTTTCGCTTTCCTTTTCTAAAAGGTGGACCTCCCTCCCTCAACCATTAGCTAGTTCTTATTAAAGGTTGTGGATTCCATTTTTTTCACAATATCTAAAGTATATTTTTTCTCAACCTTTCCTCATGCTTCCTCTTGGCTCTCATACCTTGAGTGACACTTTGAGAATTTCTTATCTGTGCTGTTTTGGTGAGCATTCCTCAACCTCTGTGATTCCCACTCCCCCTAACTATGTTCTTCCAAATTCAAAGTAATTGGTTCTTCCTTGATATAGTCTCTACATAAGAATAAATGTGTCACAACACGATCAGAGGTTTATGATCTGATCACCATTGGCAAGTTATCATTTATGAGCTGCCGCTTTTGAATATGTACAATGCAGATGCATTTCTGGCATTATGGAATAATTGAGTAATTTGGAAGAGCTTCCTCAATGGAATACTGCTCTCCCCTCTGGGCTGGTGCTCCTGCCACACACCTAGCTCGTCTTCACGCTGTTGAAACCAAAGTGTTCAGAATCATTGGAATCTCCCGCGATGAAGCTAACTCCAAGGGCCTTTCACTCACTCACCGCAGGCAGGTTGGTGATCTTTCCGTCTTCTACCGACTCCTCACTGGCCTTGCCCCCCCCCAGATCTCTCTGGGCTCTGTCCCCCAAATATTCCTACAGGTCGCACAAGATCTGCCTGCAACCCTCTTATGGTTAAACTGCCAAAATCAAGACTTTCTGCTCACATTCACTCCTTCATTCCTCTTTTCTCCCGCCTCTGGAACAAACTCCCTCACTCTCTTCAATCCCACTCCACCCTCCAGGTCTTTAAAACAGCTGTTCACCACCATCTCTTTTCTTCCCCCATCCAAAACCTTGATCTTTTCTACCCCCGCTAATTTCACCCCAAATCCTACACTTTTTTTGAAATACCAACTTCTGTCCTGGAAGTCCTTGGTCTCCTTGTGTTTTATACCTCTCCCCCCCCCCCCCCCGCCTTCCCACACCTCCTCCCCCCAGGCCATCTCCCTCCCGCACTTCTCCCTGCTCTCGGGTGTTGTGTTTGTGTGCTTCCCTTCCTCTCCCCATCTTGTCTTCCGCTCCCTCTTTTTGTATGTTTTGTTTGTCTGGTTGATTTGTTTGTGAAATAAATGTTAGCTCTTTCACGAGCCTCGATTCAGTATACAAAAAAAAAAAAAAAAAAAAAAAAACCTGAATTTCAGATTCTAAATCCTCCTCTTTGTAGCTTCACTGCCTATATCGGGATAATCTCTTGTCAACTGACCATCTGGCTTGTTGGGAAGTAATTCAAGAAATGTCTGCTTGGATGGATGCCATATACTACATGCAATCATTAACCGCTGTTATGAGTTAGTGGGCGCGGTATCATGGAGTGCAAACTGTTTGCCAAGTTTACATTTAATATTGTTTTATTTACATGAGAATTATAATAGCTTTGTTAAGAGTGCTGTTTCGGGGTTGAAGTATCGTGGCACTGTAGTCTTGTACTTACTGTGTGTTCAACCCCTTGAACGTGGAATTGTGGCAGGAACATTAGAAATAACATTTGAACCAATCTGGCATGGGTGAAGCTGGGAAAAATAGATGCGTAACAAATCTCCAAGCTCCGGTAATAGGCACATTTGGGTGGCCTGAGGTGTGAAAGAGATGGTGATCCTGAAAGTTTCTTATCCACTACTGAGATAATTGATCGAAACAGAGGAGAGGAAATGAGTGAGGATGCTGGGCAAGTATAAAAAAGCGGGGTGGAGGTGCAGAGTGGGGAGAACGCTTGGATTCCACATATAGTGGTGTATATGGTGTTTGTAGTGAGCAGCCACTGCTCGAGAGTGATTCCTGTCCCCTGTTCTGCATCAGGCCTGTGCCACTCATTTGAGTTAGCTGTGTTGATGGCATGCATTGCTGGTGAGTGTGCACTTCTTCCTGACCATCAGCTGGGTGTTGCACCTGTGAACTCTTCCATGATCGTATGTGCACGTGTTTCATCTCAGGCAATGCCATTGCTCCCAAAATCCAGAATCACTGCTCACCTCCACTCATTTGTTCCTCTTTTTCCCTGTGGAACAAACCTCCAGATTCTCTTCAATCTCATTCTGCCCTCATTGTCTTCAAGACAGCCCTGCATTCTCCTCAACCCCTCAACCTTACCGGCACATCCCTTCTTTTCCGTCACCATTCATTTTCTCCCTTGGCCCTGCCGTTGGCATTTCCCCCTTCTCTTTCTGTTGTTCCTTTAGTTCTGCTGATCCTTTCTGTGTTCTAGCTATTCCACGAGCCTTGACTGCATAAAAAAGGTCTAATCCACTGCCTGTCCCAAGGGACACAACTACTCATGGTCTACACTGATTCTCAACACCCTTGTCTAGACCCCGAGACAGAAAATAAAAAACCCAGAAATTTCACACACACAAGTATTTTGCATGAGTAGACACCTCAATTTTGAGTTGTGCAGCAAAATAAACTCAATTAGCAAACTCTCCTATTAGAGATTTATTCCGTTTGTTTTATTCGGATGGAAATTCTCACTTGATTATGCTCGCATATTTATGCAACCATAATTTGAAGACCTTATTTAGGGGGCACTGGATTCTTCCGAACTTGCCGAGAATGTCAAGCTGTATTTTGTAGAAATATTAAGTGCTTGAGATATCGAGTTAGTAAAAAATGAGATATCGAAAAGTGCTCTCCATCATTTGTATAACTGGCTTGACTGTTATTGTTTTGACTCAATAGTGGGCCCGTTGGTCCATTGGACCAAATTTTCCTTGCTCTTCTTGGCTTTGTAGCATACTTCATTGCTGTAGTGCTTGAGCATTAGCTTACCTTTCACCAAGCCCAGAAGGGGAAGGGGGCAAGGGGGGCACGGAGGTGGAGGATTATACTTTTGTACCGTAAAATGGGGGGAATAGGGACAGCAAGCTGAATAGGGACACAAACTGAAAAAAAGTTCAGAAACTTTTTTCGCTGAAAATTGATAATCATACTGATTTGTTGATATTTGAGTTGAAAGTGTTCTCTTGTTTTTTTAAAAAGCAACTTATAGTCCCTATTAACCCCATATATGGGTTAAATAGGAATAAATAGGATTTTTATGGCTGTCCCTATTCACCCCGTTTTACGGGTGAATAGGGACAGTCACTAATACAAAAAAATAATAATGAAGAAACAATCCTGAGTTTCCAACTTATTGCTAAATTGATAGCTCAGATGGCTGCACATAATACGCACCCATAATATGAACCAATATAAACGCCAATGAAAAAAAATATGGGATAAAAAGTTTCTCCAAACTTTCCCTATTTCTTGATTATTACCTTCGCAAAAGCGGAAGGTTATGTTTTGATCGCTGTGTATTTATTTGTATGTCTGTGTGTGTGTGTGTGTGTATGTTATTCGCATAACTCAAAAAGTATTCAACCGAATTGCATGAAATTTGGTGGGATGATTGGTTATTATACGGGACACATTTCATTAGATTTTGGGAGCAATCGGGTCAAAGGTCAAGGTCAAGGTCACGAAAAGGTCAAAATCGTATTTTTTCCATAGCGCGGTCAATTTTTATCCAATTGGCATGCAACTAATGCCAAAATGTTCAGAATTCAATGCCCGATCTTGTGATATACGACATGACCCAGTGAAGACATTACCCTTGTTAGCGGTTGGGGGTCAAAGGTCAGGGGGGTCACGACCTTGCAAAATGTGCGTTTTTTGTCATAACTCGGTCAATTCTTATCCGATTTGCATGAAATCAGCACCAAACTGTTCACTGTTCTGTTCCCTACACTCCCATGCCAAGTACAGAACAGTAGCTGCGGCGAAGGTATGCGCTCTACCGAGTGCCCGTTCTAGTTATTTTTTTGTATTAGTGACTGTCCCTATTCACTCGTAAAACGGGGTGAATAGGGACAGCCATAAAAATCCTATTTATTCCTATTTAACCCATATATGGGGTTAATAGGGACTATAAGTTGCTTTTTAAAAAAACAAGAGAACACTTTCAACCCAAATATCAACAAATCAGTATGGTTATCAATTTTCAGTGAAAAAAGTTTCCGAACTTTTTTTCAGTTTGTGTCCCTATTCACCTTGCTGTCCCTATTCACCCCATTTTACAGTAATTATCATTGCCAAGTGAAGTGATACTACTATTATTGTTGTTGTTAATATTATTCGTATTAATTAATATATGCTTTGTCACAATGTTATTATTGTTTTCGGTGTTAATTTTGTAATTAGAATGCCATGCTGTGGAAGGACATATTGAGCTGCTCAATACACCTTAACAACGCCTGCATATAAAACATGGGAATTCTTCGAGATTATTTGTGGTTAATTAGCCTAATCAACTCAGGAGATCAGGACAATCATTTTGGTGTATCACATTCCATATTAATAAGCTCCAGCAGAACTCCACAAAAACATGATACACACACACACACACACATACACCTCATCCATTTATAGTAGATGCATGTCCTGTAAATAATGGCTGACAACATTAGTCATTTTAAAGTATTGTTGCGGATATGAGGATTGTGTTTTTTTTATTGTGTTGTATTGTATAGTAAATTGTTGTAAATATCACCCTCTGTAAAATGTACTGATTCCTTGTAAATACCTCCGTAGTGTGAAGGTCAAAGGGCGTCTCGGTAGTTATTCCATAAACACCACATTGCAGTACCCGATAAAACCCTTGTTCAGTAGCTTATATCTTATTATGTGTCTTAGGGTAAGGCTGTGTCTCCCATTAATTTAAATACTCCATTGCACCAAGTGAAATAAGAGTAGATCCCCTTTCATTTCATTTCAATGGCCAACTGCATTTTGGGCGGTTTTCTTCAACCACCATTGGCCACGAGGCAGGGTTGGGGAAGAAAGGCGTGTCTCCACCTCGTCATAGAGGGGAGGAGTGAGCCAGCCCCGAACAACCAACCGAGCACGAGGGGTTTGGTTTGAGAGGGCGGAGGAAGAGCGATCGGGGAGGTTCGCAAAGGTTCAAGGGTGGGGCTATATATAACCCATGAGAGACGCCCCCAAAAGAAGATGCGCTTTTACAGAGACAAGAGAGTCTGAAAAGAGAGGTCCATGACAAGAGCTGAGTTGGTCGTCAGGGGTGGTCAGTGGTTGCGTTGAGTGGTTGCGTTGGAGAAAGAGTGGTTGGACAAAAGAAAGAGAGAGGAGAGAACCCGTCACGCCAGACCCCCCACCAGCGCGTCGGCTCCGACCGTGATCCGACCCGTGATCCGACCCGGGATCCGACCCGTGATCCCGCGCACACGACAGGATCGGTGGCATCAGCGGCCGTCGAGGTCCAGCCCGACGTCCCGTGCGGGATCAAGCTCCAGCCAGCTCCGTGCCGTCCTCCCCCTCCAGCCACACACCTCCGTCCAGCCAATCCACTCTGCAATTCCCTGTGTGAGTCGTCTTTGTTTGTTCTGTCCTGGGTAGTAACTAAGTCTGTATAAGTTAATAATTTGCACTGTGTCACCTGCGTCTCATGTCCCTGTACATAATCGTGACTGCTCCTTTTTGCTTATGTGTAAATAATAATAAACCCAGTTACCCTTCTGTACGTCTTCTTCCTCTTTGCATTCGGTCGCTTTAGAGTTTTCCAGATTGAGTAGCTGTGGCGCGATACAGCCAACGTTTGGGTAAATCGGGTGAATCGGGGAACAACTGTTCGGCCGCGGTTATACCTCCGCTCGGTAAAATAACATCCTAATCCGCGGACCGTAACAAATTGGTAGTCAGGAGTTGGGATTCGAACCTGGGACTAAATTTATTTAGCCCAAATTTTGGACACCAATTGTGTTATTACCGTAACAAATTGGTGTCGGGGAGTGAGATACGAGGCCCGAACCAAATTTTTAAAACATCTAGGAAAAAATTTGGTCAAAATTTGTAACCACCGAAATTTGTGTTGTTTTAAAGCAAAACCCGAATTTTGAAATCGCGCCATGGCTGGTCAAGGCGATCGGATGCAGGTGGGTGAGCTAGAAGAGGGGTTAGGAGTAACCCAGGATCAAATGGAGGGGAGCAATGAGGAGAACATTGGCAATGTGGTTGAGGGGGTATCAGGTGCACAAAATGGCGCTCTCGCGCACGAGGTTACGGGCGCGCAAAATGGCGCCTCGTACATGGCTGCGGGGACCGTGCCCGCGACCGTAGCAGCGCCGCCGTTGGATTCGAACCTTTTGTTGCTACAAATCATGGCAGTACCCTTTGTATTACCAACGGTGGCCCAAATGCAAGCCTTCATGGCCCAAATGAATGCAAAAATTGATGGAATGTGGGCCGATTGGGAGGAAAGGGAGCAGAGGGACAGATACCGCATGGTGGGCGAGAGGGTCCCAGGGGTGCACGAGGAGGTAACGCGGGTCGAGAAGTGCTGGTTGAACGAAGTTGAGAAAAGCACGGGTACAATGACATGGGTAGAAATCGCGACCCGGGGTTTGGAAAAGCCGGCGACCGCTGAGGTAGAGGAGGGTGTTTTATTAAAGCCAGCGGTCGTCGAGGTGAATAAAGAAAAAGCAGTGCTGGGAATTAAAATTGAAGAGATGACGGAGGTAGCCCGGGAATTGCAGGGAGAAATGGAAAATGTGCAAAGTCCCTGCTCACATCACGATGCTGTGCTTAACCCGAATGGAAGTTTGCAGGTGCGCGTGGAGAAAAGGATCCCCCAGGTGAGTCGTGCTGTATATTGTGCGGGGAGATTTTGTAAGAGGATGTTTGGCGACAAAAGAATTTTCGCGCGCTTGGGATCGAGGAAGCATCCGGGCGTTGGTGAAGGGTCCCGTGTGAGTGGAAATGGCACGCGTGTGGGAAACAAAGTGTGCGTCAAGGGGTGAGCGTGTTACGAAGCGCGAGTGTGATACCGAGTGCGAGCAAGAATGCACGTCGGGGTGTACGGAGTGTGACACAGGGAGTGAGAGCAATAAAAAGTGTGCGTCAAGGGGTGAGCGTGTTACGAAGCGCGAGTGTGAAACCGAGTGCGAGCGAGAATGCACGTCGGGGTGTACGGAGTGTGACACGGAGAGTGAGTTGGTGATGGCGCAGGTGCGAGAGGGCACATCGGAGCGCGAGTGTGAAACCGAGTGCGAGCGAGAATGCACGTCGGGGTGTACGGAGTGTGACACGGAGAGTGAGTTGGTGATGGCGCAGGTGCGAGAGGGCACATCGGAGCGCGAGTGTGAAACCAAGTGCGAGCGAGAATGCACGTCGGGGTGTACGGAGTGTGACACGGAGAGTAAGGTGGTGGTGGAACGTGTGCGAGGAAGCACACCTGAGATGGTGGTAGCGCGAGTGTGGGATAGCCCATGTGAGCGCGTTAGTGGGTGGATGCCAGAGTGCACGCCCATGGTGAGTGTTACGGAGGACGTAACGGAGGAGAGGTGTGGACCGAGGTGTGTGCAAGAGGTGTGGTGTGTAACAGGGAGAGCGTTGGTGGAATGTACGGACGGCGTTGGAACGCCGGGTTTTGTGAGGGTGAAAGGGGTAGCGTATGCGTGTGAGCATGCCGGTGAAGCATCGACGGTAACCGGGTTAGCGGTTAGAGCGACGGATAGCCGATGCGAGCATTCGGTGCGAGGAGCCCTTTGTTGGATGCGAGGCCCGGTGCGGATCGAAGCTGCGTCATTTCTCTTCGAAGCGTCGTTGCCGATTCGGGCTTGGCCCCGCCCCGCACGGTCGAGTCCGGGCCTTGTCGGGCCAGGCGACCGGTCCGGTTCAAGGGCGAGTGGGAGGAAGCGGAACGGTGCCCCCTCGTGGGGACGGGGTTCCGACCGAGGGAGATTGAGTCATCGGGCCCGGGACCGCAAGGTGCCGCGCCGAGATGGTGCGTGGAATCTCGGCCCGACCAAACCACCTCCCTTGAACCGAAAGCCGGACGGATTCAACCTGCAGGCGACCAAACCACCCGAATTCATTGCTCGGCTTTACGAAGCCGAGTTTAATGACGTCATGACGCACCGAGGCTAGGATATAGCGGACTGTAGTGATAGTGATAGTGTTTTGATCCGAAATTTAGAAAAGTGAATAGAATTGACAGTAATTGGAAAATTTTTGATTGGTTGGAATTTGGTGTGCAAAATTGATAGTAAGAGATGCCCCATGTGATGGGATGGCCAATCCACCATCCCTCACAGCAGGGGGGCAAAGGAGCACTAGTTTATGGGGTTGATGGAAGTGAAAACTAGCCCGGGAGGGTTAGGATATATCGTGTGTAGGGATCTAGAGATTGACAATAGGTAACGGTAAGGTTAGGTAGCTACATTGGACTGGTAGCTGGGGACGCAGGTAGTTTAGTGTGGATGATAATGATGTGGGAGCGCAATAGTTTAAAGGGGCGACTGGGAAGCGCAAGTTTCAGAGGGGAGTAGTTAGTTGAGATGATGCCGTGTGAGTGTTGGAGGTGTATAGAGGTGTATTGTGAAAAGTGTGTAAGGAACAGGTGTGATTGCACAGGTGTGCAACTGGACAGCTGTGTGGAGCAGTGTATGAGTAAGAGTGATAGTGATAGTGATGTGTATTGTGTTGACCAAATGGTCCAGGGAGAAGGAGGGTGCAGGACTGCAGGTGGCACCAGGTGTGAGTGCACAGGTGTGCACCAACAGGTGTGTGGAATACATGGAGTGCGGAATATATGGAGTATTGGAATGGATGGTCGTGGAGTGAGTATGATGGAAACTATGGAGTGGAGTGGATGGTGCAAAGGTGTGAATGGGGGAAGAGTGGACCCCCATCACGAATACCCGGGGCAGGTAGTGTAAGTGTTAGGTAGAGGGTATAGGTAAATTGTGGTTGGATATTGGCATCTGTGGTGCGGGTGGAAGAATGGTGATTGGATGGGTGCATTAGTGTTGTGGAAATGGCTGGGCGTGTAGCCTGTTAGTGTGTGTAGTTGGTTTGGGCACTCCACCACTGTGAGGATGTCGGCCAGGTGAGGCTGCAGGTGGGCTCTGGGAGCCGGTAGAGTTGTTGTGGATGGGGCCCGAGGATCCGGAGGACGGACCCGGGTAGCCCAGTGCCAGAGGGCACCGACTGGGGTGACAGAGCCAGGAGGGGCCTTCCCCAGTTAGTTAGGTTAGGGTGAGGAGCTAGGTAAGCTCGGGTGGCAACTGCAGTGGTGGAGGTGTGCAGGTGGGTAGACCTGCTGGGAGAGCTACACGTCACAGCCCAGAAATTGTGCAAGGGCACCGGGAGATGAATCGGGGGAGTGAGACCCCAAATTGAGAAGCACCACAGTTTGGTCAATGGGAATTGGTTTTTAGAACCCATAGTGTAAGTTGGCCAATGGATTGGCAGGGAAAGACCCCGGGTAGTGTAACGTGTGTTAAAGTCATTTAGAGGATAGTTAGGATTGGAGTCTCCTCGCACCATCTGCATCCACTCACCTGAGATGACGTACCTCCACACCATGCCATGTTTTGATTATTTTTAATGTGCAAATGTTTTGGATTATGAGACGCATCATGACGTGGGTGTGACATTGTGCTTTGTTGTTCCATCTCTTCCTCCTTATGAGGATTGATGACGAATTGGGTGATGGCAAATTTTGGATAGAGGGATTGTGGAGACGAATTTGGTATGGGAAATATGGGGAAGACGTGACAGTAGTGACGAATTTGTAAATGTGTAGATTTTGTAAATATGGGGTAAGGGCAAGGGTAGTGTAGGTGACAGGGGGGGTGACGTACGGTAGGGACGAGCTTTCTCACTTCGCTCTCCGTACGCATTTCGCCTTGCATTGCCTTGTTTGATGTGTACCTTTGTGACCTTACCCCTCGCTCATTTGTCTTCCCCCTTTTGTCTCCCACATGACCTGTGCGCCATTGGGCGCCGAGGGCAGCGTGCGTGAGTCCACCATTGTGTGCCCGGATCTCCCAGAACCAGCTGTCTGCATCGATGCACCACATTATGGACCACATGTCTGTGGCCGAGCACCACTTATGGACCCCATGGGTTGGGGCATGGCCCCTCTGCTGGAACCGGCCATGAGGGCCCGAAATCTTGCTGGCGGACCTTGGCCACAGGGCACCGATGCCCCACAGGTGAACCACACGTAGTCGGCCTGGTGGGCCATAAATAAATAAAAAGGACACATTGGGTGCAAGTTTTAATACAAATAGGCCGCCAGCAAAGAAAACGACAACAACTGGAAGAAATAATAATAGCCAGCAGAGGGAGCTGAAGAGCAAGAGATCACCTGCAGGGTTAGGGGTTGTTTGGTTATTTTTATTCATGAACACTGATGAACTGTGGTGACTGCACCGATTGGTGCTTGAGGGTGTGTAGGTGCATTATAGGTGCTTTCATGGTGCGTCGATGCAGGGCAGACTGCCCCCCCCCCCCCCAGAAAGAACAATCACAGGTCCTGGGTTAGTTTTGTAAATAAAAGTAGTGTCAACTGTAAATAATGCTCCCCACCGTCAGTGTGTAGTTTGAAGACCATTCCGCAATTCGGTTAACTGTGGGCGTGAGTCTGTTAGGCAGGGTGCAATGGAGCAGCGGGACACATTTATTTATGTTTTAAAACTGTCGCACTCAGGGTCAGGTTAAAAGTAGAGGGAACTACACCTACGTGTCACACTAAATTTAAGTTGTAGGCCCGGAAAGTGCCTAAGAGGAGGAGGGTGCAGTGTTGCGGATATGAGGATTGTGTTTTTTTTATTGTGTTGTATTGTATAGTAAATTGTTGTAAATATCACCCTCTGTAAAATGTAATGATTCCTTGTAAATACCTCTGTAGTGTGAAGGTCAAAGGGCGTCTCGGTAGTTATTCCATAAACACCACATTGCAGGACCCGATAAAACCCTTGTTCAGTAGCTTATATCTTATTATGTGTCTTAGGGTAAGGCTGTGTCTCCCATTAATTTAAATACTCCATTGCACCAAGTGAAATAAGAGTAGATCCCCTTTCATTTCATTTCAATGGCCAACTGCATTTTGGGCGGTTTTCTTCAACCACCATTGGCCACGAGGCAGGGTTGGGGAAGAAAGGCGTGTCTCCACCTCGTCATAGAGGGGAGGAGTGAGCCAGCCCCGAACAACCAACCGAGCACGAGGGGTTTGGTTTGAGAGGGCGGAGGAAGAGTGATCGGGGAGGTTCGCAAAGGTTCAAGGGTGGGGCTATATATAACCCATGAGAGACGCCCCCAAAAGAAGATGCGCTTTTACAGAGACAAGGAGATGAGTCTGAAAAGAGAGGTCCATGACAAGAGCTGAGTTGGTCGTCAGGGGTGGTCAGTGGTTGCGTTGAGTGGTTGCGTTGGAGAAAGAGTGGTTGGACAAAAGAAAGAGAGAGGAGAGAACCCGTCACGCCAGACCCCCCACCAGCACGTCGGCTCCGACCGTGATCCGACCCGTGATCCGACCCGGGATCCGACCCGTGCTCGCGCGCACACGACAGGATCGGTGGCATCAGCGGCCGTCGAGGTCCAGCCCGACGTCCCGTGCGGGATCAAGCTCCAGCCAGCTCCGTGCCGTCCTCCCCCTCCAGCCACACACCTCCGTCCAGCCAATCCACTCTGCAATTCCCCATGTGAGTCGTCTTTGTTTGTTCTGTCCTGGGTAGTAACTAAGTCTGTATAAGTTAATAATTTGCACTGTGTCACCTGCGTCTCATGTCCCTGTACATAATCGTGACTGCTCCTTTTTGCTTATGTGTAAATAATAATAAACCCAGTTACCCTTCTGTACGTCTTCTTCCTCTTTGCATTCGGTCGCTTTAGAGTTTTCCAGATTGAGTAGCTGTGGCGCGATACGGCCAAAGTTTGGGTAAATCGGGTGAATCGGGGAACAACTGTTCGGCCGCGGTTATACCTCCGCTCGGTAAAATAACATCCTAATCCGCGGACCGTAACAGTATCATTGGATTATTCTGGTGATTGATGTCCTTGAGGGAGCATAATCACTCAGCAAGTTGTGAGACGGACAATCACTCAGCAAGACGGAGGAGACGACAATTCCAACAGGAATCAAACCCAAAACCACACAGCTGAAAGATGAGCTAGCTATTCCATATGCTTCCTGTCAGTTTAAAATACACATATTTAAAAAAAACAACCATGATAGATAAAAAATTGAAATATTTAATTATTCTTAAAATCCTAAAGTGATGACGGACTGATCTGCTGTCCATATGTTTGCATTCATGTGAAGGGAAATGATCTGTTTGCAAGTGTATGTGAAAGATGGAGGCTTAATCAAGACACTAGGCCTAGAGACTAGACTATACAGCACTTGTAACCAACAGACCAAGGAATCTCATCCGGTTTGTAAGCAACCAAGCATCGAACTCAGACCCACAGCTTTGTTGACTTGAAGATTATAACGTTTTCCTAATGAAGAAAGGGCTTCCTCCACCCACTCACAGCCCAAACTACCCCCTGAGGAGTTGTAATTACTGTTCAAACACGTGCAAACGAACACACAGTGCAAGAGACTTTGTTATACAAGCAGCCATGGTAACGTGAGGCACTCCATACATTTTGCAAATCTGGCTTTATACTGCAACCCATTTACAGGTGAGAGAGAATAAGGAGAGAGAGTGCCGCCGTAAAAACCGAAGGCCAACAGCCACTCACTCACCTAGGCCAAAAACAATGTTTCCGCTCAAGCCTTAAGATGAGGCTCATCAGAAAAGTATTCCTTGGTGTGGTGTGACTTCAAGTTTTTGAGCACCGAGATTGGGTTTAGGGAACCTGACACCATGCTTCCCATTCCGTTATGTGCCTGACCAAGCAGGTAGTCATAGGCAAGCCAGGGCCCCGAGGGAAGAAGGCAAAAAATGAGAGAAACCGCGACTGGCAGAAGAACATGTTGCTCTTATTCAAAGATACTTTTGCAAAACCCTCTCCCTTTAGGTATCTTTTTCTTATTCTTCTTCTTCCTCTTCTTCTTCTTCTTCTTCCTTATAACTGTGTTTGGTTGTGTGGATCCTACTTTATAATCTTAGCTCTTGTCAATAGTACACTAACTCTTGTTTATTAAAATTGTCATTGTGTAACTGCATGGGAGTGCTTGCAAACTTCAAGCACACAAACGTTTGAGGAATATATTAAGCTAAGTGTGTAATGTTCTTAAATTTGCTTGTGAATTATAAAAAAAGGAGGCAATTTACTTTACAAGAGTGGCCCATTGTACATGTGTACCCTGTTCAAATTTCACATTCCTGCTTCCTAGTGTGCAGTGTTCCTTGTACCAGGTTCCTGAAGTCCATCTCTGCCATTGGGAGATGGAAAGTGATGCTGAATGAGTTTAGTGACTGAAACTCCAGAGTCAATTAAATTCCATCAAGTTAACCGGGCTACTCTTTCTTCGGGAGATAAAATCAACTTTCCTAAAAACAAAAGTGCATGTACCCATACTGTTCCAAAGGCTGTGAATTCTAAAAATGGAGGGATAAAGAATTATCATTATGGTGTGACAACAACCGCTAATAGCAGTGTGTCGTGGGTCGTTATCCCCATATGCGGGTTTCAGAAGGTGGAACGGAGTCCTCCCAGGTCTCAAAGTATCCACCTCCATTTCAGTAAGGGGTCATGATTCATGGATCAGTCTGTGAAGTTTTCTTACTCTCAAAGTTTTGTTCCTAGGGCCATTTTGTGGATCGGCATTGAGCCTCGGACAATGTCCAACTGCAGTTTGTTTATCGTAATATTCCAAGGAATGCTTTTTAAGATCTCTGGAAGGTTCTTTTTTATCATTCCCATTGCTCCAATAATTAATCACTGCTACAATTTCGGTGTTCTTCAGCTTCCAGGATCTTTTCACTTAATTTGTCATTGTGTGTGTGTGTGTGTGTGTGTGTGTGTGTGTGTGTGTGTGTGTGTGTGTGCACCATGCAGTCATAATATCTATGCTGCTCTTCTGTCCCACCAAAGGAGAAACATCCAGAATGCCATCCAGATTTGATGGCAACCTATTCAACCTGAGAAGACATCAAGTGAGCTCCAAGACTAGTGTGGAACACATCTTCAAGTTGCAGTATGCAGATGACCGTGTGATCAGATAGCCCCCAATCAGAGGCAGATCTCCAATCAGCATTGGACATCATTGCTTCAGTGTTCATGAGTCTCAGAGTAATCATCACCAAGAGAAAGACAGAAATCATGTACCAACCAGCCCATGGACACGTCCTACCTAAACCTGAAATATCCATTGGAGATCACACTCTCAATGTTGTTCCAAATTTCCCCTTGCTCAGAAATATTCTCTCTTCATCAACAAACATCGACGATGAAGTCCAGAACACTATCAAATGTGCAGTAATCTCCTTTGGAAGACTGAAGAAGAGGGTCTTCCAAAACAGGTGTGTGTGTGTGTGTGTGTGTGTGTGTGTGTGTGTGTGTGTGTGTATGTATGTATGTATGTGTTTGTATGTGTGTGTGTGTGTGTGTGTGTTTGTGTATGTGTCTGTGTGTATGTGTCTGTGTGTATGTGTCTGTGTGTATGTGTCTGTGTGTATGTGTCTGTGTGTATGTGTCTGTGTGTATGTGTCTATGTGTATGTGTTTGTGTATGTGTTTGTGTGTGTGTATATATGTGTGTTTGTGTGTATGTGTGTATGTGTGTGAAAGAGAAAGAGAAAAAGAGAGAGAGCTTCCACAGTTAACAAGAATGTTACCATTTGGGGCATTGTTCAAGCTAACATTTTAAAACCTCAGTCATTGATACATATTTCTCAATGTGTGACTTTTGAAATGATGGATTACATCCCATAATGCTCGGCATGCATGTGCAGAAACCCCGAGAAATAACGATCATGTGAACTGCTGTAGTGCATGCGTAGCAAGGATTGTTACCTAAAATGGCTTACAAAGCTTCTAAAAGAAGCTGAAAATACTTGGAAAAGTGCTGGAGAGAAAACTGGGTTGTGCCTCTGCACAACCAAAGAGTTGGAAGGAGACACCGTATCTGGTTTGGGTGCCCCTGAATACTGATGGGCAGATCATATCTGGCTGCAGCTTGTGAATGCATGGAGTAGTTTAAAATCAACTTTTAAAATGATTATTTCACAATTAATCACATGGGGGTGAGGGGAGGGGTAGGGGAAAGCTGTTCGGCCTGTTATATATTTTTTGTTTGGTTGCGGCACACCAAGAGAAATTGTAATATATTGTTGCGGTTTTGGAATAAAGGTTAATTCCCCCTCTTAGTTAGTTGCACCACAACATGTCGCCTCGCATAGTTCATTTATTTCTTAGTAAATGTAAGCGTAGTCCTTTCCTGTGTTTAGTTTTGCGTTGAGTAGGCCAGTGAGATTAGGTGTCCTTTTGGCGCTTTGCTTTGGTGCTTTTGGTTTGGCGCTGGGATGCCACGCGGCAGGCCTGGGCAAGTCTGCTGAGGCCGAAGGGACGAGCTGCAGGGGGAGTGGCCTGTAAGCAACGAGCCGCCAATCAGGGCTCGAGGGGAGTGGCTTACCACTGCGGCAGGAGGCGGGGCTTGGAACATTCGGGTAAGATCGGGGAGGTGCGATATAAGGTCCTGCCCCGAGCCCATAGAGCAGAACGCACGAGAATGTAAGAGAACAGCAGCAGGACGCGCGTGAGTGAGAACGCAGAAGGCAGACGAGAACGCGAGTGGAGCTGCAGAACGAGGAATTGAATTGCCTATGGTACACGAACTTTCCCCCGTTCCCCATGCTGTGCGCTGTATTAATCGCGCGCTCGAAATGACGACCCGCGCCGGGCCACAGACGCGCGATTTCCTCCTGCCTGCCTTTGCGTGCATACGCGCCGCGAGGATTTCCTCCTGCCTGCATTTCGCCTGGATACGTGCCATGAACATCGGAGAGCCACGCTGGGCGAGCTGCCCGGGGCGACTGACGGCGAAGCGTGCTTGACGCGCGAACTTCTCTTCCTCCATCTCCCCGTGTGTGTGAGTGGGCCCATTTGTCTGGGAATAAGTTAAACTGGTTAAGTTCTGCTCTGTGTCCCTTTGCCTTCATCCTCATTCATTGTACATAATAGTGTAAATAAATTCTGTTCTTCCTCTGATTTGACCGTCCTGTCCCTTCCATCCATTGGCTTCGCATGGTATGAATAAAACCGCTCTAATCGGGTTCCAATACAAGTAACAGCACGAGTCACGTGATACGCATTCCGCTCGGGCGTACTCGATTAAGCGTGGCTCGTGCGAGGCTCGATCCCCGCTTTAGTGGCAGCGTGGGTACCAAAGGTACAAGCGAATTTGTCCCGAAACCCTTTTTCACGTTTGCCCGGAAGTGGCGATTCGGTCTCGTGGACCCGAAGACCCAGGGGGAAAAAAGGGGTTTAATCCCCCCTTTATAATGGGAACGGGCTTCGGGAGATCCGCAACAATATTTTTGCATCTATTGATAAAAGGTGAAGCGTCCACGTCCTTGTACATCTGTCCATGTCTGTGCATGTGTGTGACCAATCCATCAAGTTTCATCCAAATCAGTCCACAACTTTTTGAGATATCTTGCTATACAGTATATTGTTTTTGGCACCATCAATCAATGGCGAAGAATCACTTAAAAATACTACTATTTGGATCCGGATCGTCACCAAAATCGAATCAATTTGTTCTTGTGACACTCCCGTCCTTTCCATTAAATGACGTCCGAATCCGTCCATAACTTTTTGAGATATCTTGCTGACAGACAGACAGACAAACAGACAGACGAGCGGGGTGAAAACATAACCTCTGTCCACCTTCGGTGGCCCTCACAAGGAATTTCAATCCTCGAGTAATCCCATTCTTCCATCCCTTTTTGTAATCAATAGATCGATTTTGGACTTTCAGCTTCCCATCAGGCAACTTCATCATTGTCTACCTTCTCCGTCTACTTCTCCCTCCACCTTGCTGTTGACGTTGCTATTGTCTACTCTTGCTTCATCAGCAATACAAAAGTCTGTTTTACAATGAAATACTTTGGCTAGGCTGATAAACTGTTTGACTTCACATTTCATGAGAGGTATGTTTTAGCAAATACTTATTTTCATCAACCAACATGTCTAAATTGATGGCAGATTTGACTGAATAATCAATCGATATATAAATATTTAAATGACTGTTCAAATTGCGATATAATGGAATACAATATGGAGCTCCGAAAAGGCTAGTGTCGATACATGTCGGCAGACTGGACAAACAATGGATTTTATCAACTAAAAGTTGATAAGGGTATGTTTACTGCCTTGGGATACGAGGTGCGGCTGACATTTCGAGTGTTAGCCCTTGCTTTTTTAAGGGTTAATGCTCCAAACATCAGCTGTAACGAGTTTTCCTGCAGTAAACATACTCTTATCAACTCTTAGTTGCTAAAATCCATTGTCATCAGTGATGTCAGATTATAATGACTAATCGATGGAAAGAAAAACAGATGAAAAATCCTCAATGAAACTGAGTTTTATTGTAAAGAAAGATTACTCCAAAAATATTAATGACAATGTGTGTGTGTGTGTGTGTGTGTGTGTGTGTGTGTGTGTGTGTGTGTGTGTGTGTGTGTGTGTGTGTGTGTGGTGTATGTGTGTGTATGTGTACGTGTGGTGTGTGTATGTGTGTAGTGTGTGGTGTGTGTGTGTGTGTGTGTGTGTGTGTGGTGTATGTGTGTGTGTGTGTGTGTGTGTGTGTGTGTGTGTGTGTGTGTGTGTGTGTGTATAGCATGTGTGTGTGTGTTTGTGTGTGTGTGTGTGTGTGTGTGTGTTTGTGTGTGTGTGTGTGTGTGTGTGTGTGTGTGTGTGTGTGTGTGTAAAATAAAGATATATCTGAAGGCAACAACCCCAAAGGGGAAGTTTGTAAATCCGTTTTTCAGCATTCGTGTTGGAAGAAAAACGAAAGAGAAGCAATGTCACCTTCAATTACAAGGAGAATTAAAAAAGAAGGTTTATAGGAGAGTAAATACAAACTACGAGAGATTAAAACAAAAAAATAGGAACAATGGAGATGGTGTGACGAAAGATTAATAAATGAAAAATTATTGAGAGAGGTAAAATATTTTGAGATGGAGTAACAGATATAGTACACCCGAAGCAAATATGGTGGTGCAGTGAGTGTTTGGGCGATGCTGATGGTGGAGAATGAAAGTACAGTACAATTGGGCTACAAGACAGGCCCAGACTTGAATTTAGAACCTGCTGACAGAAGCTTGTATTGAAATTCTTAGACGAGTGAACAAATGCCAGACAAGTGACACCTCCGAGCTTCCATCCAATTTTCGCAACCTTATCAGTAAAACTTTGTGCAGCCTTCTTATCACTATCCTTAGTAAAGTCGCAGCGCACAAGTCACCCACAAAATTACCACATGTCTACTTTGGGAAGCCATGGGCACCATCTCTGGTTCACCTCTCCCAGATTCCCTCTAATCCCAGTCTTCCATCCCTCTTTGTAATCAATAAATCCGATCTTGGACTTTCAACTTATCAGGCAACTTCATCATTGTTTACCTTCTCTGTCTACTTTCTCCCTCCGTCCTGCTGTTGGTGTTTCCCCCTTTCTCCTGTTGTTCCATTTGGTATGTTGTGTCCTAATACGTTCTGTGTCTTAGACTCTTAGCTCTTCCATGAGCCTAGACCTTGTATAAAAAGTAGACAAAAAGGTAAAATAAAAGTATAAGGTAGACAAAAACTGCAGATTAAATTGGATGAAACGAAGAAGGGAAGGAGTTTGGATGAATATAGTATGATGAGAAGAAATAAAGTGGGTAAAAGAAGAATAATGAATTCATGGTGAACTACAACAATGCGACTGTGTCGCCAATATGCCTCTGCATATTCCCACAATGGGGAGATGCCATCACTCTGCATATGTATGGGTAGGGGATCACATTTGTGAAGTTTCGTGTTGATCGGATATGGTTCGTTTCTCTATCCAAAATGGCTGCCAAACCACGTGACCTATGACATTATCATTTTCAAACTATATGCAGCAATGGTGGTAGATGGTATATTACTATAATTCACCAAATGTCTGTCCATCTGTCTGTCTGTCCGTCTGTTCCCAGGTACTGCAAAAACGGCTGAACCGATCACAACAAAATTTTGGGTGGATAATCGTGGGACCCCCTGGAGTAAAATAGGCTATATTGTTTTCCTAATTTTTCAAATTTTCCAATTTTCCAGTTTTTCCCAAACACGATGGAATATTTACCGATATGAACGGTGATGTGGCTTTTATTGAAATTCTACAAATACTGTTTAGATTTTGCTGATTTGCATGTGATATTATTTAAAGGATGTTTATATAAATCGTTTAAAATAAAAATAAATAGCACCGCAAAGCGGGCGTAACCCATCAGCCCATGCATGGTGAAAGGAAGCATTGATGATAATTTGTTATTTGAAGCGAAGTTGTATACCGAGTAGGATTTTGCAGTCAAGAAATTTCATGATAGTGGCGATGTGTGGATATAATTATTGAACAGAACGATTCAAAAAGATATAGCAGCTGCATGTGGGAGCATATAACAGCATGATTGAATAAAGGAGTGGGTTATAAATTTATAGGGAGTGGCCAAAGAAGACCATAGAAAAGGATACCTTTAACTTTGAATTAATGTCAATGAACCATTGAATATTTATATGGCAGCATCCATCGTGGACAAATGTTTGTCTGTTCACTAACGTCTTGGCTACATTGTATAAGTCTCTGACCAGACTCCTGAGGTTCGGAAGGAACTGTCCTCAACCCAAACCCAACACACTGCAAAAATGAATTTAATCGGACAAGCCATTCTGCTCGAAATTGACGGAAATCAATTTCAAGATGGCTACCGTGGCGGCCATATTGAAAATCGCCGCGCACCCATTTTCGAAAGGAACCTTCCTCTACTCAACCCCAACACACACTGCAAAAATGGATTTAATCGGACAAGCCGTTCTGCTTGAAATTGACGGAAACCAATTTCAAGATGGCTGCCGGGGCGGCCATATTGAAAATCGCAGCGCGCCCATGAACCTTCCTCTACTCAACCCCAACACACACTGCAAAAATGGATTTAATCGGACAAGCCGTTCCGCTCGAAATTGACGGAAATCAATTTCAAGATGGCTACCGTGGCGGCCATATTGAAAATCGCCGCGCACCCATTTTCGAAAGGAACCTTCCTCTACTCAACCCCAACACACACTGCAAAAATGGATTTAATCGGACAAGCCGTTCTGCTTGAAATTGACGGAAACCAATTTCAAGATGGCTGTCGTGGCAGCCATATTGAAAATCGCAGCGCGCCCATGAACCTTCCTCTACTCAACCCCAACACACACTGCAAAAATGGATTTAATCAGACAAGCCGTTCTGCTCGAAATTGACGGAAACACGCCGTTCTGCTCAAAATAGACAGAGGATCTCGCGAGATCACGGCGAGGTCACGTCTTTTCGAAGCTGTTCCATGCGCTCACGCTTTCGAAGCTAAGTGATCTTTCACAATTGTGTTTTTGTCGAGACTGTATCTATCGTTCGGTGTATGCACCTATAGCGTATCTTTTGGAAAATTTTCGGTGCTAATTTTTCGTACATGTATACACAATCGTCGGTTAATGCGTATCGAGTATTCTGCGGCCTAGTACTCGTAGGCTTAGGCTACCGTACCGTCTCCGACCTTGTGGTTTTGTTTTTCTCTCAGCGATTCGTCGAATGCGCTGCATTTATTTTCGTTCTCTGTTTCGTCCCAGTCGTTCACCCCATACCTCCCTGTTTAATATCTCTACTCAAAAAAAAAAAACCCCCAAAAAAATATTTCCTTCTCAGGTCTTATTCGTTTATTTGTTGTTCTTACTTGTTCGTTTGTTCTTCGTTCACGTTGTACGCGATCACGTGGTTAGAAATGTATAATCTCTCCCCTGAACAACTATTTTCTCTCATATATTATAACACCTTTTTCTTCTTCTCCGACAAAAGGATGCTTTCGTCTTGCTCACCAAATCTATTCATTCCAAAAAATAATAATAATACCTTCTCTTACAGTTCCTCCTTTCTACTTTCCCTAAACTATCCAGAACTCCACCCCTCCTTCAGTGTCCTCAAACGTATTTTTGACTCGAAGGTCTCAAACTCATTTTGCAAAAAATGTTCGTTTCCCATGAATCGTACACTTTTCAAAATCCAATCTCACCCCTCCCCTTCAAAACTTCCCCATCACCCATCCCTTTCAAATCTCTCCCCCTGCCCCTTCCCTCCCCTCCCTCCTAAACTCCCCCCACACCCCTCCCCTCCGAGACTCTCCCTCGCTCCTCCCCTCCTAGACTCCCCTCCCACCCCTCCTCCTCAAAGCATCCTCCCTACTTCTTCCCCCTTCCAACTTTCACCTTCATCTCCCCCAACCTTCTGCCTCGCTCTAACCCCTCCTCAAATAACACCTCACTGTGCCTCACCCAATCTCCATCAAACCTTTTGTCCACCCCATTCTTCCCTTTCTCCAAGCTATTCTGAAATCTCTGAAATCTCTGACACACTATCAACTGCTCTCCCTACCTCCCCCTCTCCTCCTTCATCTGGCCTTACCCCTCCCCTCCCCTGTCCTGCACCCGATGCTCCCCCTCTCTCCTCATTAACGGTATGGACCTCAAACATCTGGGGCCTTCGCTCAAACTTGACTGATCTCTCCATACAGGTTGCTTCTGACAAACCAGATGTGATCTGCGTAACAGAAACTTTCCTCCTTCGTGATGTCTCTGATGCCTTGGTATCTCTCCCGGGTTACTCCCTCCTCCGGTATGATAGACCTGAGCCTCGTCCTGGAGGTGGGGTTGCTATCTTTATGAAAAACTCTCTTCCTCACTCGCCCTCCACTGCCCTCTCTCCACCTCACCCCCAGGAATACCTTTGGCTACGGCTTCCCCTTCGCTCCCACCTTTTGTTCATATGTGTGTTGTACCGTCCACAAAACAGTGATGACTCCATCTACATCTCGCTGTCTGATAATATGGACCAACTTCTATCTACCCATCCCAACTCTCTCTTCCTCATATGTGGTGATTTCAATTGTCACCATGCCAGTTGGCTGGGTGTGGGTACCACTCTCACCAGCCATGGCTCTTCAGCAAAGGACTTCTGCGACTCACTGGGACTGACATGATCTGTCAATTTCCCGACCCGGATCTCAGTCAACGGAGCATCTTCTCTTCTGGATTTGGTTATGACGAACTTCCCTGAAAATGTCTGCTGCTCTTCTTCTGCTCCAATCGGCTCATCTGATCATGTGCTTGTCAAAGTGGACATCTCTCTGACCATTCTCAGAGAGCCTCCTCAGCATCGACGAGTCTGGCATTTCACTCAGGCCAACTGGCACGGTCTTCAAGCAGCCATAAATCATCTGGACTGGTCTCCCATCTCTACCGCCTCTGACATCAACTCATCCTGGGAATTCTTTCAAAGTAAATTGCTCTCTCTCATGCACAGATTTATCCCATCTCGTCTTCAGTTGTCATACCCTTCATACCCTTCCTCCCGTCCATGGTACACGGAATCTTGTGGTGAGGCTGTTGCCCTGAAACAACTTGCTTTCGTCTCCTGGAAAGCAAATCCAACGGAAGGAAATCTCATTTCCTTTCACAAAGCCCGAAACAAGTGTGTGTCCTCCCTCAGGAGAGCCAGGAAACAATATCTCACCGTTCTCAAGACCGAACTCTCTTATCTGTCTCCCTCTTCCAAATCCTGGTGGCGTCTGGTCAAATCTGTTTCTGGTGTTTGTTCCCCCTCCATCCCCTCCCTCACCTCAAATGGCTTAACGGCTGACTCCGCACGTGAAAAAGCTGAATGCCTCAACTCTGTGTTTGCCTCTAAATCTTGTGTCCCAAACCCATCCCTCTCTGTACCCATCATACCCAGTCGTACCCAGCTGCTCCTGGACTCTGTGTCCTTTCCTCCTGACAAGGTGGAAAAGTTTCTGTCATCCCTCGACTCTGATTCTGCAACTGGTCCTGACGGCATCAGCCCACTGGTCCTAAAATCATGTTCTTCCGCTCTTTCACTCCCTCTTTCTGTTCTCTTCACCCTCTCTTTTGCTCAAGGTCATCTGCCATCTGCTTGGAAATCAGCCAACATCACCGCTTTGCACAAAAAAGGTGCAAAAACAGATCCTAGCAACTACAGACCAATCAGCCTTCTCCCAATTATCAGCAAAGTCATGGAATCCATCATTGCTTCAGATATGAAATCTTTCCTCTTCTCCAATGGCTTGATCTCTGATCATCAATTTGGTTTCAGACCTGGTCACTCTACTCTGGACATGCTGCTTCTGCTTTCTCAACAATGGATGGAGGTCCTCAACGCCAAACAGGAAATTAGAGCTGTCTCCCTTGACATTTCACGTGCCTTCGATACGGTCTGGCACCCTGCTCTGCTCACCAAACTCTCCTCCTTTGGTATCCATGGAAATCTCCACGCATGGCTGGCGGACTTCCTCTCTGGTCGTAGTCAACGTGTGGCCCTGAATGGGTTTCTCTCATCTCCTCTACCTGTTCAGGCTGGAGTTCCCCAAGGTGGTGTTCTGGGCCCTGTGCTTTTTCTGGTCTTCATCAATGATCTCTCTGACTCTCTTGCAAATCCTCTCCATCTCTTTGCTGACGACTCTACTCTCTGTCGCTCCATTCCTCATCCCTCAGATCGGCAGTCTGCAGCCTCCTCACTCTCTGCAGACTTGGACAAAATCACAGACTGGGCAAACAAATGGAACATGTCTTTCAATCCTGATAAATCTCACACTCTTACGATGTCTCTCCGAAAAGACCGACTGGAAAACCCTCCCATCCACTTTCTAAATAATCCTCTCCAAGAAGTTCTGTCACTCAAGCTTTTGGGTCTCACTATTTGCCATGATCTTTCCTGGGAAAACCACATTTCAAATCTGGCCTCCAAAGCCAGTCGCCGACTGGGCATCCTCCGTCGTGCGAAGTCCTTCCTTGGCACACGTGAGCTCCTCACCACATACAAGGCTTTCATCCGCAGCTCTATGGAATACTGCTCTCCCCTCTGGTCTGGTGCTCCTGCCTCACACCTAGCTCATCTTCACGCTGTTGAAACCAAAGCGTTCAGAATCATTGGAATCTCCCGCGATGAAGCTAACTCCAAGGGCCTTTCACTCACTCACCGCAGGCAGGTTGGTGGTCTTTCCGTCTTCTACCGACTCCTCTCTGGCCTTACCCCCCCAGCTCTCTCTGGGCTCTGTCCCCCAAATATTCCTCCAGGTCGCACAAGATCTGCCTGCAACCCTCTTATGGTTAAACTGCCAAAATCAAGACTTTCTGCTCACCTTCACTCCTTCATTCCTCTTTTCTCCCGCCTCTGGAACAAACTCCCTCACTCTCTTCAATCCCACTCCACCTCCAGGTCTTTAAAACAGCTGTTCACCACCATCTCTTATCCTCCCCCATCCAAAACCTTGATCTTTTCTACCCCCGCTAATTTCGGTCCCTTTGTGTTTTATACCTCTCCCTCCCCCCCCCCCCCCCCCCTTCCCACGCCTTCTGCCCCCAAGCCCTCTCCCTCCCACACTTCTCTCTGCTCTCAAATGTTGTGGTTGTGTGCTTCCCCTTCTCTCCCCATCTTGTCTTCCGCTCCCTCTTTTTGTATATTTTGTTTGTCTGGTTGATTTGTTTGTGAAATAAATGTTAGCTCTTTCACGAGCCTCGATTCAGTATACCAAAAAAAAAAAAAAAAAAAAAAAAAAAATTTCAAGATGGCTGCCGTGGCGGCCATATTGAAAATCGCAGCGTGTCAATTTTCGAAAGGCAGCTTCCTCTACTCAACCCCAACACGCACTGCAAGCATGGATTTAATCGGACAAGCCGTTCTGCTCGAAATTGACGGAAATCAATTTCAAGATGGCTACCGTGGCGGCCATAGTGAAAATCGCAGCGCACCCATTTTCGAACGGAACCTTCCTCTACTCAACCCCAACACACACTGCAAAAATGGATTTAATCGGACAAGCCGTTCTGCTTGAAATTTACGGAAACCAATTTCAAGATGGCTGCCGTGGCGGCCATATTGAAAATTGCAGCGCGCCAATGAACCCTCCTCGACTCAACCCCAACACACACTGCAAAAATGGATTTAATCGGACAAGCCGTTCTGCTCGAAATTGACGGAAACCAATTTCAAGATGGCTGCCGTGGCGGCCATATTGAAAATCGCAGCGTGCCAATTTTCGAACGGAACCTTCCTCTACTCAACCCCAACACGCACTGCAAGCATGGATTTAATCGGACAAGCCGTTCTGCTCGAAATTGACAGAAATCAATTTCAAGATGGCTACCGTGGCGGCCATATTGAAAATCGCAGCGCACCCATTTTCGAAAGGAACCTTCCTCTACCCAACCCCAACAAACACTGCAAACATTGATTTAATCGGACAAGCCATTCTGCTCGAAATTGACGGAAACCAAAAGTTGATGGACGCTCGGATGGCTGCCATGGCGGCCATATTGAAAATCGCAGCACGCCCATTTTCAAAAGGAACCTTCCTCTACTCAACCCCAACACACACTGCAAAAATGGATTTAATCGGACAAGCCGTTCTCCTTGAAATTAACGGAAACCAAAAGTTGACGGACGCCCAGACGACGCACATGACGACAATACCCCTTAGCCCAATTTGGGCTGAGGGGTGAAAAGCCTTCAATTTCTGATATTTTGCCTTTTCATTTGGGCCTCCAAATTGAAGCCTTGCCCATAGGGTGGGTACCGTTGCTAGTTTGTAAAAATTCGCATCGATAGGGTAAGCGGTTTCAGAGATATAATTATTTAATATTTCCTTCAATCCATTATGGCTGCCAAACCATGTAACCTATGATGTCATAAATTTAATATTTGAATACAAATGGGTCATAGATCATGTGCATGCTATTCCAGATTTTTAGGATAAGGAATTCAATGAAAACATTTTTGACTGGTATACCACTTCACCTATGATGTCATCATTATCATGCTTTTGTTCCCTATTCGAAGTACTTGACAATTTGTCAGGTTTCAAATTTTTCCATTCAGTGGTTTCCGAGAAATAATTTTTAAATTATTTGTGTTTAATCAAAAATGGCTGCCATACCACATGACTTATGATGTCACAATTATCTTAAAAACATTCTTCATGGGTGTCATTCCTACACTGAAAGTTTCGTCTCAATTGGACATGTGGTTGCTGAGAAAAACGAGGTTTAGCCCGTACGGCCGGACGGATGTACGTACAGAGAACCCGAAAACATAATGCCTCCTTCGGGGGTGGAGGCATAAAAAGGAGGGAAATAAATGTTATAAGAAAAAGAAGAGGAGGGGTGACCAGTACCAGGTTGTACATGAATACCCAGCAACCAATTCATTCTTTCCCTTCCAAATTAAGTCTAAGTTCAATGCTCACCTCCACTCCTTTATCCTCCTCTTTCCTTTGTGGAATTGCTTATTTTCTGATATTCTGTTCTTCCTCTTTTTTATTTGGTATTCAGCCTATGGCTGTGGGTAGTACCATTTTCTGGGGGCGTGGCTGTACTTCTGAAGTAGTGCCCCCTGTAGGTTAGAGCAGGAGTTTGTAATTTGTTCATGGTGCTGGTGATAAGTAGTATTCTCTTCACGAAGGACACCATGGGAAACATCAACCAAATCCCGTTTCACGTCCATCCGAGGGACGGCACACACATTGATAAATTGCCCTGCCTGCAAAAAACCAGGATGAGTTTATAGCTGGTTGGGATTTGAACCCAAGCTCAAAGTCGAGTGGGTCACCTTTAGGCTTTCATGCCAGCTCGATATTCCCTTCAGTCCTTTAAGATAGCAATCTATCACGACTTCATTTTGACCTCCATTTCCCATGGACTTTTCAATCCTCACTGACCAAACCCCCTTTGTTGATCTATAGCTCCTCTACTCTCATTGATGTTGTTTGTGTTTTTATCTTGTTTGTCTCTTTGTTGCTCTCTGTCATTCAGCTCTTTTATGTCTCATGATCTCCTTCTTTTTTTTTTTTTTTTCTGTTTTGTTTTAATATACAAGATCGAGATATAAGCCTGGTGTTGGCTTAGCAGTTAAGGTGCCGGCTTGGGATCCTAGGATCCTGGGTTCGAATTCTGGTCGATCGCTAAATTAACACCAGGGGGGTTGACTCAGCCTGTCATCCTTCCGAGGTCAGCAAATTGAGTACCAGCTTGCTGGGAGGGATGAATGATCCTGTTGTGTACCCCGGTTTAGAATAGGTACACCGTATCCCTGCGCATCGTAAGAGGCGACTAAGGGTTGGCGCCAGGAAGGGCATCCGGCCATAAAAACATTGCCTCAAACAGGGAACCATGATTGTTATGGGGCCCGCAAGGCTAACCCCTGCTCTAGTGGGGAAAATGGCCTTAAAACGATCATTCATTCATTCATTCATTCATTCATTCATTCATACAAGATCGAGATATAAGATCGAGATAGAGGAGGGGTGACCCTCCTCTATACGAGATCGAGATATAAGATATACAAGATCGAGGCTCGTGTAAGAGCTAACATCAATCACAAAAAAAAAAAAACGGACATACAAAACATACAAAAAAGGGAGTGGTAGACGAGATGGGGAGAGAGAGGGAAGCACACAAGTACAACAGCAGAGAACAGGGACAACGCGGAAGATCTGTGAGAGGGAGAGGGCTTGGGAGGAGGAGGCATGGAGGGAGGAAGCATGGGAAGGGAAGTATAAAACACATGGACACTGCTGGAACTTCCAGGAAAGGAAAAATTCGGTATTTGAAAAAAAAAGTGGATTTGGGGTGAATTGACGGGGGTAGAAGAGATCAAGGCTTTGGATTAAAGTATGGAAAATCTATTGTTAAAAGTATGGAAAATCTATTGTTAAAAGAATGGAAAATATTTAACAGAAAAACCACTTAAAAACCTAAAATCGTAACAGTGAGCAATTTATTCTCAGACCTGCTGCTTGAATGAATTAGATCGCTTAAGCATGATCACATCATTGGTGGCCAAAGGTAAAGAGTTCAACAGTAATTTGGTACCATTGTGGTGTTCTGTGGATTTAGAAGTGATTTGTGAAGAAGGCTTTTGAAGATCTTGCAAGCTTTCAGTCTGAAATACACTTTTGCTTCTCTGTAATGGGACAGTGGTTATTGTAACTGACGTAACTATGTTAGTAATGGGGATGGAACTGACCGACATGGGACCACATTTGTTTAAGCGTTAAAAGTATTTATCTGCATCAGAATATTATAAGTCATCATAACTTGAATCTTTGAATCAAAATATGTTTATGTTTTTTTTCAAGTTTACATCAACACCAGCTTTAGACGATTGTTTCAGAGGCCAACACGGCACCATACAGTCATTCAATGCCATTGTCGAATAAAACAGTTGCATGTGATTTTTTCCGTTGGCACGACCTGTACACGGGCACCTAAAGAGGTGAGTTCTCAAGTCTTGTATAACTACCTACCAGCACCACAAAACGAGTTGTCCAATGCTAGTGAAAATCAAACCAACTCGGAAAAGCCAGCTTGAGGCTCGGAAGCATGTAATCATTAAGGTTGGTGAAAACCAAACACTTTCACTGACAAGTAGAGGACAAGTGAAGAGATCATGATCAGAAGATGTGGCTTGGCCATGAGCACCACCAACCAAGCAAAGGACAAGGCTCGGGTCCTATGATGGATAAAAAGTGGAGATAAATGCTGAAAGAAAAAGAGCTTTAAATAGATAAACTACTAGATTGTAGGAAAGATTGAAAAATAAATGTAAAGAACAATCGTAAATAAATAAATAAATACAGGCAAAATCGATGAATTTCCCAAGCACTCAGGCCATTGATGATCATCTAGATATTACATAAGAGCTAGGAAGGAGGAAGGAAGAAGGAAGGAGGGAGCACAAAAGAGAAGGTGAATTTTGTGGAGAAGGAAGGGGTATAGTATAAGGCCAACAAGTTGGTGGGGGGTGATGGGTGGGTCATTAACTCCACAATTTTGCATATGTGTTATGTCTATAGTTTGCACTACCACTGAACGGATTACCCACTCGTGTGGAAGATCAATTCAATGGGGCAGCCTCAAGCAGGATGAATCGTCATTGCGAGTGTACGTCTCAACCAAGTGTAGGTGTCAACGTGTCAGGCTCACAAACCGCCACTCAATTGGGGCAGTGTGCTATGCATTTTTTTACTTCCACCACAGAAGGTGTATGGATGGAGGTTATGTTTTCACTCCTGTCTGTATGTGTGTTTGTCTGTTTGTCTGTCTGTGAGCAGGATATCTCAAAAGTTGTGGACGAATTCAGCCGAAACTTGGTGGACAGGTTTGCTGTGTGACAAGGGCGAATTTGGTGAAGATCCCGATCAAGATCCAGATTCGAGAATTTGAAGTGATTCTTCACCATTGAGTGATAGGGCTAAAAATGAAATATAACATATCTCAAAAAGTTATGCACAGATTCGGACAAAACGTGGTGGACAGGTTGGGTGTGTGACAAGGACGAGTCAATTTTATTTTTGTGAATATCCAAATCCGGATCCAAATAAGAGAATTTCTTAATTTCTAAGTGATTCTTCACCATTGAGAGATGGGCCCAAAAACTAAATATAGCATGATATATTAAAATATTGTGGACGACTTATGACAAAACTTGGTGGATAAGTTGTGGGGTGTGTTGTGGAAAACCATTCAGGTCCGCACAACTTTTAGTCCAACGGTTTGGTTTAATTGCATTTAGATCATCACATCATTCCTGTAAGTAGAAATACACAATAAGCATACGATGCGACATCTCATAAAGCCATTCATATCAGTCAATGCAAGCAAGCTAGATATTCTATAAAGGCGTACCATTAACGAGGCTACCGATGTAACATGTCACAAGGGAGAAGTCTCGGAGCACTGACACAGCAACGGGTCTTATAGTCACGCCCCTAGTGGGGACAACAATGACAGCGAGCAGCGAGCATCCCCACCCGGGTTCAGTACGGATACGATTTCACTACATTCACCCCCCGTCAGAATTATACGGCCGCGCGGCTAAAAGCGAGTGAGCGTCAGCATGGGCGCGGAGTATTAGTCGGCCCAACCGTAGCGGGCCGGGCGGCGAATTTCTCTGCCAGCACGCGTTCGAAATTCCCCGGGTACGGCGTCTCGTAACCCCGTATCCCCGGTGTCAGAGGCGTCAACAGGGTCGGGTGATGAAGGGGGTAACGCCAAGTCGTCGGACCCGGGCAGTCTCGACGGGGGGAGGGTCGGTGGACTGTCGGCGATGGGAGCGTCGGGAGAGGTCATAGTCTCATAGACTGGTTCGACTGGTCCGTCCGATTCCCTACTAAGGTCGTCGACCCCGCAAGGGGCAAGATGACGAACGGAGACAGTAGTCTCACGACCATCAGACGTCATCACACGAGCATGCTCAGGATTAGCCTGGAGAATCTGCACTTTGTCCACAAGGGGGTCGTACTTGCTTGCGCGAACTGCCCGTTTAAGGTAGGCCGGCCCGGGCCCAGCGAGCCAACTGGGCAAAGACCGTATACACCCCGAGCTCCTGGGGTGGTGGAAAAGACGCTCGTGGGGAGTTTGGTTAGTTGCCGTACTCAGGAGTGCCCGGATTGAGTTCAACGCCGCAGGTAGCGACCAAGCCCATTTATCGAGGCCCCGGCCGTGGGTCCGGAGATGGAGCATGACGGCCCTCCAGATAATCCCGTTGAAGCGTTCGATCTGCCCATTAGCCTGGGGTCTATACGGCGTGGTGTAACTAGACGCAACGTTGTTTTGGAGCAGATAGCCGCGCACCTCCTGAGACAAGAAGACTGCACCCCGGTCGGTATGGACATAGGCCGGGTAACCGAACATTGAGAACAAGTTCTGTAAGCAACGCATCACCGTGGCAGCAGTCATGTCCGCGCACATATAAGCAAAGGGGAATCGTGAGTACTCATCAACGATAGTGAGCAGATAGCGAGAGCCGCTCGACACCGGCAAAGGGCCCTTGAAATCCATCGCCAAGCGTTCCCACGGGCGTGTAGCCTTCACCAGAGTCCCCATAGGGGGGTTATAGAAACGCGGTTTGATTTCCGCGCAGATAGCGCAGTCGCGACAGATACGGCGGATATCGTCAATCGAGTAAGGGAGATTCCCACTCCGCACGAAATGAGCGAAACGCGTTACGCCGGGATGGCCCGCAGTAGCATGCAGCACCCGTAGGCCCTCCAACGAGGTGATACCAGCACATGTAGTGGGGCGCGATAAGGCATCGGCGGCCTGGTTATCCTTCCCTGGGCGATATTTGATGGTGTAACAGAAGTCGGCGAGTTCGATACGCCAGCGAGTGATTTTCTCGTTCTTAATGCGCTGGGCGTGTAAGGTGTCGTACATGAACGCAACGCTTTGCTGGTCCGTGATGATTTGGAAGCTCCGCCCGAGTAGGTACGGGCGCCATCGCCGAATAGACTCGACGATCGCATACGCTTCCTTTTCAACGGACGAGTGCCGCCGCTCAGCGGAGGTAAGAGTCCGTGAAAAGAAAGCCACGGGACGTCCTCCTTGGGAGAGGGTCGCCGCGATGGCCTGATCCGAGGCGTCACTTTCGAGGACGAACGAGCCGCTCTCGTCAATGGTTGCTACGGCGGCTCGGGCGATGTCGGTCTTAAGTCCTTCAAAGGCCGTCAATGCGGCCGAACACAGGGGAAAGGTGTCGCAGGCCACAAGGGGGCGAAGTTTCGCGGAGAAATTTTGCACCCATTTGGAGTAATGGGCGAACAGCCCAAGGGCGCGTTTCAGGGAAGCCCGATCGCAGGGAGGGGCCATGTCGAGCAAAGGTCGCAGACGTTCCTTATCCGGAGAGACAGAGCCATGGGTCACGGTGTACCCCAGAAGATCTATGGTGCGTAGGGAGTATCGGCACTTATCCTCCTTCATAGTTAAGTGATACCGTTGCGCGACCTCAAGGAAGCGCTTCAGATTAGCGTCGTGGTGCCCTTGGTCATATCCACAAACCGTAAGGTTATCGAGGTAGACGAAAACATCGGTTAAGTGCTCCCGCGCAACGAGGTCATCCATGGCCCTCTGGAAACAAGCGACCCCGTTCGTCACCCCAAAGGGCAATCGTGTAAATTGGTACAACCGCTGCCCCGACTCGAAAGCGGTATAGATACGATCCGCCCTAGAGATAGGGATCTGGTGGTACGCACTACGGAGATCGAGAGTACTATAGACCGAATACTGGGACACCTGTTGCACTAGCGCGTCCATCCCCGGAAGGGGGTAGGCATCCAGCTGTGTAAAGCGGTTAATCGTTTGGGAATAGTCGATTACCATGCGTTTGCGATGGGCCTCACTGCGCACCACTAAGACCTGGGCACGCCACGGTGACCTACTAGGTTCTATGATGCCGTCTTTCAAGAGCTGAGTCGTTTCGTCCGCAATGAATTGCATGTCCGCGCGGGAGTAGCGTCTCGATTTTACCGCGACAGGGGTACAGTCGGAGGTTAGATTGGGGAACAGCGAAAGCGGACGGACGTCCATTTGCGCTAGGGCGCACACCGTTAGCGCGTCGTCCGCCCCCACAACAAGAGTGTCAGGCCCACCGAACTCCATTACCAGACGTCCATGCAGCTTAAGAAAATCGTGTCCTAGCAGAATATCAGCACATAATGCGGGTAAAACCATAAGGTGTACATCAGGGAAAACCCGTCCCTTTAGCACTAGTTTCAATCGGCATTCCCCTTTTGTGCTAAGCCGGAGTCCCTGGGATGCCATGAAGATCCGTCGTGTAGACCGCCCGATCCGCCATCCATGCCTGAGCACAAGTCGCTGGTCGATAAAACTATCCGTAGATCCGGTGTCCACCAAGGCCTGAACACAATGGCCCTCAACCATAAGGGGAATAAGGGCTTGAGCCAGGCCAGACGAGGCAGCTGGGAGCGGGACTGAGCCCCCCGAATGGGTCGGACCAGCCTCGCGGGTGGATCCTACACCAGCAGCAGTTTTGCGATCGTGACCGGAGTCTGCGTTGACCATGGGGAATCCATTATCGTCATCAGAGGGCTTTCCCCAGCATTCCGGTGTTTCGCGATTCAAAATCCGATGAGAAAAGGCCTCAGTAGTATTTGACATCGCCTTTTGACACTCCTGGCAGATAAAGGCTTCCGTTGTAGCCGAAATCGCCTTTTTCGTTTGGTCGCTTTGACAAAAGGCTTCCGTAGTATTCGAAATCGCCTTTTTCGTTTGGTCGCTTTGACAAAGGGCTTCCGTAGTAGTATTCGAAATCGCCTTTTTCGTTTGGTCGCTTTGACAAAAGGCTTCCGTAGTATTCGAAAGCTGTTTCTTCCCTTGCGTGGCTCGAGGTTTGGCCAAGGACGCGGCCTTTGTCCCCGATGGAGAATGAGACGGTGGTGGCTTTCCGGTGGCGCCAGTCAAGGTTGTCTGAGCGCCCAGCGGGCCGCAGCGAGAGGCCCTCCCCTTCGAAGACGGGTAAGGCGCTGGGCTCGTGGGTTCTGCTACAAGCCCGTTCAAGGTTGCCGCGCCTGCGCGACCGCGGCTGCGCGTGTCGAAGGGCCGCGAGCCGCGTGCCGATTTCTTGCACACTTTCGCGTAATGTCCCTTTAGCGAGCACAAATGGCAAATAGCGTCACGTGCCGGACACACGACTCGGGCATGACGAGGCCCTCCACAAAAAAACATGCGGCCCCGCGCAAGGCCTTGGGTCTGCTGGTCGTAACGGCAGCTGTCAGGGTAGGGTCATCCTCCGGAGCATCCCGGAGTTCAGCAGGCGGATCCACGTCCTCGTCAGTGGTCCTCTCCGGCCGGGCGTGTAGTGAGGTGCCCGCCAAAAGGCGCGTGCGATCATAGGCGTTCGATTGCATCCGCGCTTCAGTATACACCGTCGCTTGCTCAACCGCCGTAGCGAAGGTCAGGTCGGTCTTCTCCAAGAGTTTGAGACGTAGTTCCTGAGAGGAGACCCCTGCTATGAAGGCATCTAAAAGTCGATCATCTTTAGCCTGCTCGGGAGTCCGTGGCTGGGCGCTGTCCAGCATGAGCTGCCGGAGCTCCTGGGCGTAATGATCCATAGGCTCGTTGGGTTGCTGCCGTCGCGTCTGCAGCAAATAACGCGCATACACAGGGCTTTTTTCTTTTATATAAAGCCGCTTGAGCTCCGCGACGGTAAGATCATACGTCGTGCATTGAGCGACCGAGTGGTAGACCCGGTAGTCGATTTTTGAGTGTAATATTGCCAGCTTCGCGGCAGGCGTCGGAGCGGTATCAGGCTCATTAAAGAGATGCTCCAATTGCTTGAGCCAGTGCTTGAGTTGCAAGCCTCCGTCCGTGGCTTGTGGGTCGGCGCTGAAAATGGACACCGTCAACGTCTTGTTGCCAGCCATGTCAGCAGATCTTAAATGCAATTAAGTGTTGTGGAAAACCATTCAGGTCCGCACAACTTTTAGTCCAACGGTTTGGTTTAATTGCATTTAGATCATCACATCATTCCTGTAAGTAGAAATACACAATAAGCATACGATGCGACATCTCATAAAGCCATTCATATCAGTCAATGCAAGCAAGCTAGATATTCTATAAAGGCGTACCATTAACGAGGCTACCGATGTAACATGTCACAAGGGAGAAGTCTCGGAGCACTGACACAGCAACGGGTCTTATAGTCACGCCCCTAGTGGGGACAACAATGACAGCGAGCAGCGAGCATCCCCACCCGGGTTCAGTACGGATACGATTTCACTACAGGGTGACAAAACCAAGCCAATTAGATTTTGGTTCTGGTCCAGATCCAGATCCATCCTCAGAGGGATACGACACAAACTGTTCAGCCTGGTGCAGGCAAGTGCTCTACGGAGTGCCGTTCTCGTCTTTTTTCTGTGATGACGAAGGCTCATGGAGGAGCTTGCATATATAAATTACATTCTGGACAGGGATATTAGGAGAAAATGGATGAATCGTCACGGGATTCAAATCTGGCATTATGAGCTCTACGCCTGCTCAAAGTGGGATTCCAAACCGGCCAACTCATGGCTATGCAAGTTTGTAGATTACGGATACGGATTTGTAGTCTACAGATATCCACATCAGCACATCCTTGGACATTAATCATTTGGCTTTATGTCCTCATAAAAAGATAAAATTACTAAAGCAAAAATATAAATAAAACAAGCAACAGTCAACTTTGCACACAGAAAAGAGTATTTTAAACGAAGCAATGGAGGAAAAGAAAAAACCAGCAGGGCACCAACTAAAAGAGTCTTTGTGCTTTTTGTCTAAAGTGAAACATAATAAAGAGAGCAAGGAAGATGGCGAAAGAGACGAGGAGAAAGCCCCCATTTTCTCTCCCATGAAAGGCAAACCACCTATGCTTCGCTCCATTGCAAGGGGCAGCCGAAAGGGTGGGTAAAGAGCAAGCTCAATGAGAGGGTACCAGCCATGGAGGCCTCTCACTCAGGTGAGAGTGTGCTTGGGTGTACAGAAAAGAACAATGGATGATAGTATACAAGAGAATGATGAAAAAGGATATTCGTGAAGGTGAGAGGAAGTTGAAAATTCCGTCGGTTTAATCGCAAGTCTCATCACATCGAACCTTATTGTGCCATTGAGGCTGATAAAAAACCAAGGCGTGTCCATTGAGGGAAGATTTTGTCCAGGTATTGATGCAAATGCTTGCTCTTGTGAAAGATACCACAATAATTTTATTTAGAAACATTAGAAAAGATACCATGAGAAAAAGTCCACATTGGAGAAAGGATAGTCTGTGTGGGCCATAATGCAGTTCCTCCTGCTAACACTACACCAGACAACAGTTGTTTTCCTCTGGAGGTTGAAGCTCGTGAAGAGTTAAACAACATAGGGTGGCAAGTTAAGAGATTGGCAAAGAGGGCAGAGAGAAACTGGTTGACAAAATGCACAGACACACAATAGTACATGAAGGTGAGTAGCATGGTGTAAAAAGGTAGCGGGGCAGCAAGTGTAAAGCTCATGAGTCTGAATGGCAGACACAATGGGGTGGCGATAGGCAGCAGTGTCGTAAGACTGGAGGGAAGAGCATAACAAAGGACACAGGGAGTTAAGTCCCCAGACAAGAGAATAGTGGGATGAAGGAATGTAGGTGAGCATCAGGTTTGGACTTGGGGAGGGTAACTCAGTATGGGTTTCTGCAGGAACGAGTACGACCTCAAGCGACTGGGGATGCGCGGAGGACATAGAGAGGAGAGCAAGACCAGCAGAGAAGTAGTAGAGAATTGAAAGGTCACCAACCTGCCAGCAGTGAGCTATTTTATTTCTCATTCAGAATTCAAACCCAGAAACAGACACCTCAGAGAAAAGCAAACTTAGATATCCTAACGACCTTTAAGGCAAGCTTCATAAACTATAAAATTGTAGGCTCGTCTTAGGGGCAGTAACTCTCAAAACCACAATTGGAAGATTTAATATTTAATGGGGTTCCAGAAAGAAAGAAGGGAAGAGCGAGTGTAGAGGTTAGGCCTCTGCGTCCGGCCGATTATTTTGACAAATGGCTCATTAAGATGACAGTCACTTCATTATGAGTGCAGAAACATGACACCTCATCCTGGGCCTTGCCAACCCCCTAACTTAGTGAGTCAAACTCCATCGACAACACATGCTTCATTCTTCGTATCCTTCCTCTGCCTTCGATTACTCCTCATCACTGTTTTGTACGTTTCTCTGATCACCAAACATATCAAGGAAACCGGTAGCCTGCTCAGATTAATAAGCTTTTCAACCTGGAAATGTTTCTTATGGTTGTTTCTTTTGTGATTTTAAGAGCATAACATAATAATGAATGTATCAAGTATGGACTCAATTTACATATACATCCCAGAAAAACATGTGACATATATTATTCATAGTTTGTTTTTTTTAATGTGTGATTATGAGGAGAATGAATGAATGAATGAATGATCGTTTTAAGGCCATTTTCCCCGCTGGAGCGGGGGTTATCCTTACGGGCCCAATGACAAACATGGTTCCCTGTTTGAGGCAATGTTTTTATGGCCGGATGCCCTTCCTGACGCCAACCCTTGGTCGCCTCTTTCGATGCGCAGGAATACGGTGTACCTATTCTAAACCGGGGTACACACCGTGATCATTCATCCCAGCAAGCTGGTACTGAATTTTCCGACCTCGGAAGGATGACAGGCTGAGTCAACCCCCCTGGCGTTAATTCAGCGATCGATCGGGATTCGAACCCAGGATCCCAAGCCGGCACCCTAACCGCTAAGCCAACACCAGGCTTATATATAGGGGAGAACGGGGTAAATACGGACATGGGGTAATTGCGGACAAGGCTGTTACAGGAATTTCGCGATAGCTGGCGCTGTTCCGTCATCACTCGTGAGTGGCCTAGCAGGTAACAAGGTAAATACCAGCTAACTTCTATTATTTGCCTCATTTAAAGAGAAGTACTCAGTCAGAGAGTTAACTACACCCCCTAAAATGTGTTCCTAGATTTTGCTGTTTGGGTTTATTGCTGTCAGTCGTTTTGGTTAATCATCGATTTTATTGGAAACGTGTATTCAGTTTGAAGCATGGTTTACGTACATACAGTGTCAATTGATGTAATGAGACAGTGTTGTGTGGAGGAAAGTATCGTGTGTCAAAGGTCAATGTGGGGTAATTGCGGACGGGTGTCCGCTATTGCCCCATTCATGTTTTCTGCGGTCTATATTGAATTCTAATGCATTTAATGTTAATTGCACATTTAACTTTTAATGTTAATTTAATTTAACACATTCACCCCTGATAACTTCCTTGTATTTGTGCGTCTTAAGAGTTAAAATTGTCCTTTTGCAGAAACATGTAGCTACCAACTCACCAATTGTCTGACTGGAACATTGATGGGTTCCAGATCAAGAATGAAAGTGTTTCACAAATCTCGTTTGTTTTGTGTTTCGATTGTCATTTGTTTTCTAAAGTTTCATTTTATTTTGGTGTGTGATGAAGGCTTATTAAAATTGTTTATGTGTATTGGTTTAAAAGACCTTGTCCAATAACTTCATCAAGTTAAAGAAAGGAAACACAGTCATTAGTGCAGGACTTTTAACTCGAGTAATCACTTCATTAAAAAAAATAACAATATACGACAAACAAATATTACACATTTCAATGTTAATCTGCAGACGAAAATATTTCATTGTAGGCCTATTGGGAACATTTCATTGTAGGCCTATTGAGAAGATAACTACTTAGCATCTCTGGTGTCTTAAAAGGTCGTTTAGCCTGTTTGAAAAGGGGAGGGGGCTTATGCAAGACCCTAAAAGTCGACTTCTTCACTTGTCCGTAGTTGCCCCACCAGGTGTCCGGTTTTCCCTGCTAGCGGGCGGGGAATTGCGGACACTTACGAAAATGGTTTCTTAAAGATAACTTAAATATAGAAAAACGTTTTAGGTATGTATCTATCTCATATTGAGGGGATGCCTCATATGTATCTGCTACCATGTTAATTTGAGAGTTATACTACTCGTTGTGCAGATACAGAGGTTTAAAAATCTGTGTCCGTATTTACCCCGTTCTCCCCTACATCCCAGAAAAAGCATGTGACATATATTATTCATAGGTTTTTTTTTTAATGTGTGATTATGAGAAGGAGAGAACGAGACAAAATAAATCCCTTAAAGGTTTTCGTAATTACAACTCGTGCTGGTCCAGATGGGTTTTCTCTGTCAATGTCGTTTAAACTACACGGTCAAACCCATATATCTGATCAATGTATATTTTATCATGCTTCAATTACAAAATCGGTCTGTTGGTTGGATGATCGCACGTACCTAGGTGGAAATCATTACTGAGGTGTAAATGTGCTACGGACAAGCAGGATGGCCTACAGGTATGCACACTCACCTCTGAGCTGTCTAGCCTGGATTTGAATCCCAACCCAGCTATAAACTGTCATCCCGTTGGTTCACAGGCATGGTGATTCCTCAACGTGTGTGTCGCAATGGACGTTAAACTTTGTGTCCCGTCCGCAGGCATTAGTTGGTGGATATTAAAGATCCCACTGTGTCTTTCACTGATAGGAGGCAAGATATTGTCAACACCTTGCCAAATTCCAAATTCTTCCCATAATTACTGCTTGGAAGGCAATGGCAAACCACCCAGTGCCAATGGCATCCTTGCCAAGAGCTGCTTTGGCAGCACTGACACTCTGTAACAGAGTATGGTACATCAGGATCAGAAAAAATGCTGCTGATGTCATGCCTCTGCAGATTTTAGCAAGAATTTAGGATTTCATTAGGGCTCTGGCATACATTTGCCTATTCCTATTGAAAGACACAAAAGGATCTATAACGTCGCAAGCGAAGGATAGCATACGGAACAGATGGTTTTAACATGCCCTGGAAAGAATGGTACACTCATTTATGCAATGCCCTGCCTATGAGGCACCAGGAGGACAGTTTATAGTCAGGCCAGGAATCAAACCCAGACTAGTATCCAAACATACCTGTGATGAATTGCACTTAAAAGAAAATATACTGTTACAAAGTTTTATTTTATTATTTTTTTTTCTCTCATCATGAACTCATATTCCTCAAGGGTTTTCATTACCCATAATTCTCTTCTACAGTTATATAAGTTATTATACCAGCAGAGCATTTCAGGGGTGAAGAATGCCTAACATTAAAACTGAACCACATGGAAGTATGACCATCGTCCATCGTGACAATACACAATAGCCGATTTATTCGTGTAGACATCCGAGGCTATTGGAAGAGCAAAAGGAAGGATTATGAACGGGTTACAAATACTACAAGAGGGCAGTGGATAACAAACAAAAATTATACATACAATCAAATACGATCTGAAAGAAAGAGGTGGGAAAAGGCAGCAAAGGCAGGATTAGTAAAAGGAAAAGATTGTGAGCAAGAGTGGGAGAAAAGCCGAGATGGTGGTGAGTTGCAACGGTAAAAAGTGCTGGAGGAAATAGTGTGACAAAGCAGGTATAGAGAGGCAATAGGAAACAGGGACAAAGGAGTGTGGGTGAAAAAGTGAGCCTGGACTTTGGAAGGCTGACAAGGAAGGGGTTGTTGAATGAAGTTGTTCACCATTTTAAAAAATTGGTCATGAATGGAGGTTTAAAGGAGAAGGAAGTTCAGGACAAGATGAGAGATGATCGAAAACTGAGACCACAAACCTGTGTAAGGTAAGAGAGTAATAGGCCCTGTGTCTCAGCCTCATGATGGGTGATACCTTCGATTTTCCTTGCTTTGGACTAAACGGCATCCGGAAGGTTGAGATGGGACGTGGGGGTTCTGGCTCATAAGGAAAAGCAATACTCCATTGTGCTTCGTGCAAATACCATGTAAGCTGTAAGGAGTTTGAGGGGGATGAGGAAGGACTTGACTTAATGAAGAATGTCCAGTCTGTGAATGGCTTCTGAGGCCAGTTCAGAAAGGTGGCTTGTGAGAGAGAGGTCGTGGCTAAAGCCTCTGCAACCTTAAAGTACTGGAGCCTCGCTCTTCCATGAGCCTCGATCTTTTATAGAAAAAAAAAATTAAGAAGCGATGGGTAGGCATGAATGTCCTTCCTGAGGGGCAATATTAGAATGTGACACTTACATGAATAAAAGATCATGCTCCAGGTGTCAATCCGCACTTCTGATATCTCCCAGTTCAGGTTTAGTGGAAGAGGTTGCTGCTAGTCTATTGCTGCGATGAGGAACCATTTGGTATAAGGTGTTTTGTACTTGTCGAATTATTACATCATAATGGAGGATTATTATTACATAGACATTATTACATAGCCTGGTGTTGGCTTAGCGGTTAGGGTGCCGGCTTGGGATCCTAGGATCCTGGGTTCTGAATCCCGGTCGATCGCTGAATTAACGCCAGGGGGGTTGACTCAGCCTGTCATCCTTCCGAGGTCGGCAAATTGAGTACCAGCTTGCTGGGATGAATGATCATGGTGTGTACCCCGATTTAGAATAGGTACACCGTATCCCTGCGCATCGTAAGAGTGTGACCAAGGGTTGGCGTCAGGAAGGGCATCCGGCATGAAAAACATTGCCTCAAACAGGGAACCATGATTGTCATGGGGCCCGCAAGGCTAACCCCTGCTCTAGCAGGGGAAAATGGCCTTAAAACGATCATTCATTCATTCATTCAATGGAGAAACCTATGACATCATCATTAACATATGTTATTCCCCATGCAGAGTTCTTTACAATGAGCCATGTCTCAATTTTTGCGATGCAGCGCTTTCGGATATAGAGAGGTGCAAAGTTTTTCGGTTTTTCCAAGATGGCGCCTGTAACAACGTGACATATGGCATCATAATTATCATTTTAAAAATTCGGCAGGAGGAGGTGCACCTCTGGTGAAAATTTCCTGTCAATCGGATCGATGGTTGCAGAGAAAATCATATTTATTCTGTGCAGAGAAACAAACAGACGGACTCGAATGCAGATTATAACTAGAATGGCACTCAGTAGAGAGCATACCTCTGCCTGGTTGGCCATATCACTCAATGGTGAAGAATCACTTAAAAAATTAAATAAATCTCATATCCGAATCCATAATCAGATCTTCACCAAAATCAAATCTATTTGTCCTTGTCAGATACCCAACCTGTCCACCAAGTTTCGTCCAAATCCATCCATAACTTTTTGAGATACCCTGCTATGTATCGTTTTTGGCCCTATAGCGCAATGGTGAAAAATCATTTTAAACATTATAGTAGCCGGATCCGAATCCCGATCTTCACCAAAATATAACGATTTCGTCCGTGTCACATATGCTACATCTCTGCCAAATTCCGTCCAAATCCGTCCACAACTTTTTGAGATATTTTGTTCACAGACAAACAAACAGACAGACAAACAGACAGACAGGGGTGAACACATTTCCTCCATCCACCTTTGGTGGAGGAGGTAATTAGGATTTTATAAATATTCTGAGAGGTAATTGATTTAAAGTAAAACTTTTGAACCAAGCACTGCCTTGGGGTACAAATATGCTAGTTATACCATGCAAATATTACCATGGCTGGTTTCAGCAAACACTTCAACAATTACATGAGCATATTTCACCGAAACGAAGAAAAGATAATTATTTAAAGAGCAGCCATGTGTACTCACAGTGGAGACTAAATATTCCACAATGGGATATGGGCCATAAAGAACCTACAGAGAAAGAGAAGTTGATGGGAGAGGGATCAGAGGGGTGGGTGTGGGTGGGGTGGTTAAGGGCAGAGATTTACATGGGAAACCGAAGTGAAGCATTCGCCATAACTCGTGGCCGGCGAGAGGTGACGGCCGATGCTAAGCAAACTTACCCCCTGGCTGCTGTTGCCCATTGCTTGGTCCACATTACGCACCAGTACGTCAAACTGTCGGAAGGCCCAGTTTATTATGACAGGCACTGCCTTGTGTGCTGTGCAATCCATGAGGTGATCAATTATCGGCCTGATCGAAATACAAGGACGGTGTGAATTAATCATAGATACCTGCACCTGAGGTTTACCTGAACAAAGCTTAGAGGCCGAGTACAATGAAAGCTTGAAAATGATGAGGATTTTTAAAGAGGATTTCAATTTTATTTTTTTTGTATACAACATCGAGGCTCGTGTAAGAGCTAACATTAATGACAAAAAAAAACGGACACATAAGACGAAATAAAGGGAGCGGGAGACAAGATGGGGAGAGAGGGGGAAGCACACAAGTACAACATTTGAGAGCAGGGACATCAGGAGATCTGTAGGAGTGAGAGGGCTTGGGGGAGGAGGCATGGGAAGGGGGGTGGGAGAGGTAAAATTTCAGGGAGAATTCAGGATTTCAGGAAAAGGAGAGGAAGATTTCAATTTGGATTTAAAGAGCACAGAAAAACAAGGAAGCCGGAGTTATAAAGAGCAGGTAGAAACCAGGGCTTAAATCGTCAGAATAATAGGAAGCTATAAAATTGCATGTGAGGTTGAGGATATCGGTGTACTTTTATATTAATCACATTGACATTAGTAGATCATCGATAAATCCCGACTGGGATTATGAAAACGTGCGATTCCAGCATTAAGAGCTGTATTGCCAAATGAGAATGCCAAATACGCCATACCATCGTCATATAAGCTACAGATTATAAAATATAACGGAAGAAATTTTTGAGCCAAGTGTTAGTTTATTTGTGTTTCCATAATATGTTATTGCACTGTTTTTGCTAATCCTTCTGTTACCGGCTCACAGCTTTTTAACCTTATATATCCCCATCACTTCTTATAACTCTTTCCAGTAACGATATGCTCAGAAAGTTCCCTGCTCACAGTCCCAGCACTGCTCAACATCAAATCTCACATGACATCTTTACTGCAGCCAGAAAGGGCAGCCAAGTGGCAAGAGGGCTGTGACGTGCTGAGGGCCTGCGGCTGGTAGGTTGTGAAACCAAATGGATGGGAAGTCATGAGACTAAAGAAATAGGAGCTGGAAGAGTTAAAAGGACTAGGAGAGCAGGAAAAATTAGAGGAAATAAGGGTCAGGGGTTGAAGGACCTGCGGAGCCAAAGGTCCTGGGAAACTGGACATTCTTGGAAACCAGAAAATCTTCAGAGTTAAGATGAGAAGCTTCAAAACTTAAGGTGAGAAATCAGGGAAATGGAAATGTGAAGAATTGGAAGGTTGAACATGATGGAAAGAATTGAAGAGCTGAACAGATAAAATATATTTTAAAGATGAAGGATTACATGGAATGTGGAAGTATAAAAGTCCAAGGAGCTTGAACAGGAAAAATCCGCAAATTCATGAGTATATCAGTGTGACTTTACATAACTCAACTGCAAACCAACGAGAATATCATCAAAAGTTCAACAGTCTGTTATAATGAAGATTTCATAAGAATTACAAGCAACCTAGATACATTTGGCAAGTTCATGCATTTATTTAACTCTTTGACTCATGATTTTGTTTGCTAAATAAATTAATTAAGAGAGATGAACCGCAAAACTGAATTTTGTTTTTGACAGTGTACGTAACAAAAAGATCATCAGATCATGATTCATAAATAGCAAAGCTCCCTTAGACAGCCTACTCATATATTTGTGACCTGGAGATGGAATAGAGTGTATTTAGGGAAAATAACTTTGGTTAGTGCCTTAGACAATAGATTACCCAACATGCATAGTGCATAGCTGGGTTAAGCAATTGTTCACTTCTGTCTGTCTGTCCATCCATCCGTCCATCTACAAACGCCAGTTTATGATCCAGACGCCAGACATCTACAAACGCCAGATAACATCTTAATTTCAATTGAATGTTATATTTTGAACACTATTTGGAAAAGGAAATAGTAGTTTAGCTGCATAGTTATTTGGCTATATATTCGTCCAGATCGCACATGCACAGAGGAGTGAGGTAATTTTAAAGTGGTGAAGCCACTTCAATATTTGGCTCTGTCCTTCCTTCCATCCATCCATCCATCAGCCCGTCAAAAATAAAGAGGAAGAACCTTTCTACCCCAACGTGTTTAATTATAAAGGGTTCTAAACTGTAATTCTAGAGGGTTCTAAAGGGTAATTCTGAAGCATAGTTCTAAAGGGTAATTCTAAGGGGTTCTAAAGGGTAATTTTAATGGGTTTCATTCATTTCTAGGCTTTGTCTATTGCACATAAAATGCCAAACTGGTCTACTTCCTTCAGACATTTTTTTTATTGTGTCTGGTAGTCAAACAAAATTGAAAATCATTCCACACAGGAAATGTACTGTTTTACTGTTGTTTAAGGACATCAAGGACATCATAAAGGACACAAACAACATGCACGGATAACTAATGCAACATGTTAGATAAGGTGGTGTAAAAGGCACTGCTTCAATGGTAGTACTTTTCTGGAACTTTTTATACGACCCTCAAAAACATTATTTTATTTCAACGTATAGATTACAGTTACAGTATACTATAAATTACAGTATACACTTGAACATTGTGTAACACAAATCACCTTCTTGACGCTTCTAAAAACCTCAAGATTTTCACTACTTGGACACGTTATATAAGGTGGTGTATAAGACATTGCATCAATGGCGGTATTCTTATGGATTTTTTTATACGATCTTTAAAATCATTATTTTATTTCAATTGAATTATACACATGAATAATGTGTGGGATAAGGTGTTTATTAACTCACTAGATTTATAAGTCTTTGTTATTATTACACTCGCCATTATGTAGTTGGTAATATCAGGGTAACCACCCCTAATTGTGAATGTTTCCAAAATTTAGCAATTAACCTGGATAAGTCACTACTCCACCATAGGTTGCTGCCAAAGCAGTCCTCAACCAAGGCAGAAAGTTAGTAATTGTTACGAGGTCCAGCAAACAATGGTGTTGTGGCGGACACGAAAGCACTGACGTGGTGACATCACCCCGCACACCAAGTGGGGATGGGCCACGCCAGGGAGAGAGGCGTGGCCTCACGATATACACGGGGCACGCAGCCCTGAGCAGCTTAGTGCTGCAGTTTGAGTACTTTCAATAAAGACTCTTTTATGAACCGCGTTGTCCGCTTGCTCCTTGCGTAAGCATTAGCGCGCGCAGCATCGCGCTTCATATGGTGACCTCGACGTTGGATCTGCCGTAGCGATCCTTCCGAACACGACGCCATTGCAATGGCAAACGACAAGGCAATGTCGATTAAACTTCCCGAATTTTGGGAGGCCCAGGCCGAAGTCTGGTTCGTCCAAGCCGAAGCCCAATTTCAGCTTCGGTGCCTCACCGGCGACGACACGTGCTACTGCCACGTCGTCGCCTCCCTCGGGCCCGGCACGGCCGCTCGAGTTGTGTCCATCCTTCGCCACCCACCGGACGGCCACAAGTACGAGGCACTCAAGTGGCTACTCCTAGCCATGTTCGGCCTCACGGACGACGCACGGGCCGACCGCCTCCTGGATCTCCCCGAGCTCGGCAACACGCGCCCGTCGGTCCGAATGGACCATATGCTGTCACTGTTGGGCGACGAAGCCCCCGGTTCTCTATTCCGGGCGCTTTTCCGTCGCCAACTTCCAGCGCAGGTTCGCCTCGCGTTGGCCGGGACCGGGCTAACGGAACCCCGAGCATTGGCAGCCGAGGCGACAGGTACTTCGCGGCTTCGGATACGCGGGCGAGAGTCGGTGCGGCCGTCACGGACCTCGAGGCTGATGATGCTGATCCACAGCATCAGCTTACACAGCATACGCAGCATGCTGATACGCCCCTCGTGACCGCCGCCACGCCCCGCCCACCGCCGCGGCGAAAACCGCCACCGCGGGGAAAACCGCCAACTCCACCGGCCTGGCGGAGCCAGCCACACTCCTCCAGCTCCACCACCTGGAGCTGGTTCCACGCCAGGTTTGGCCACGAGGCTCGGCAATGTCATCCGCCATGCTCCTTCAACAGGTCGGGAAACGCCTGGGCCGGCGCTCAATAGTGGCGATGAGCGCCGGCCGTTCGAGCAGCCTGCTGTTCATAACGGACACCTTATCCGGGCGCCGTTACCTGTGCGACACGGGAGCGCAAGTGAGTGTCGTTCCCGCCGGTACGTCAGACAAGCACGCCGCGGGCGGGGGCCCCGCGCTGCTTGCCGCGAACGGGACGCCCATCCGTACGTACGGAAAATGCTGCCTCTCTCTGCGGTTCAGAGGGCAGGTTTTCCGATGGACGTTCGTCACCGCCGACATGCCCATGGCACTGCTTGGCACGGACTTCCTGTGCGCTAATGGGCTCCTGGTCGACGTAAAGCGCAGACGTCTTGTCCAGGCCGAGACGTTCAGCTCGCTCGCTTGTGCGCTGCCCAGCTCGTCGAGCAGCTCAACGAGCGGCTTGCCAAGCGGCTTGCCGAACGGTTCGGTTCCGGCCACGTTGATCTGTACGCTTCCGGCAGCGGACGCATTCACCCGCCTCCTCGCCGGCTTCCCGGCCCTCACGCGGCCCACCTTCTCAGCGGGGGCCGTCAAGCATGGGGTGGCCCATCACATCCCCACCGTCGGGCCACCGGTCTACGCCCGGGCACACCGCCTCGAGCCGACGAAGCTGGCGGTGGCAAAAGCGGCGTTTGCTACCCTGGAGCGACTCGGCATCGTTCGGCGCTCAGAGAGCGCTTGGGCGTCGCCGCTGCACATCGTGCCGAAGCCCGGCGGGGGATGGCGACCGTGCGGGGGCTATCGCCGTCTCAATGACGCCACCACTCCCGACCGCTACCCCGTCCCCCACATTCAGGACTTTTCCACCCATTTGGCGGGCATGTCCTTCTTCTCGAAGGTGGACCTCATACGCGGCTACCATCAGGTCCCCGTCAGGCCGGAGGACGTCCCGAAGATGGCGGTCATCACGCCATTCGGACTCTTCGAGTTCCTGCGGATGCCCTTCGGTCTGAAGAATGCAGCTCAGGCATTCCAGCGACTGATGGACAGCGTCCTGCGCGACTTGGATTTTGTCTACGTCTACCTGGACGATATCCACGTCGCCAGCGCGTCCCGCGAAGAGCACCTACGCCACCTCCGCACGCTCTTCGAACGCCTGGGCCAGCATGGCCTGATTGTGAACCCCGCAAAGTGCCGGTTCGGCGCCGCCGTAATCGATTTTCTGGGGCACCGTGTCACGAGGCACGGAGTCGTCCCCCTGCCGGCTAAGGTGGAGGCGGTGAAGGGGTTTCCGCGCCCCCGCACGATCAGAGGGCTGCAGGAGTTCCTGGGCATGGTGAACTTTTACCATCGGTTCCTGCCCCGTATCGCCCAGCTCCTGCGCCCCCTGCACGAAGCTCTCCGAGGTAAGCCGGGCAAAGGCGACGTTACCTGGACCGAGCAGATGGACACGGCGTTCACGGGCACGAAGCTCGCCTTGGCTAACGCCACCATGGTCGCGCACCCGGCGCCCGATGCACCGATCGCCCTCACCACCGACGCCTCGGACTACGCGGTGGGCGCGGTGCATGAGCAATGGGTGCGTGGAGCTTGGCAACCGCTGGCGTTCTTTAGCCGGCAGCTTCGCCCGCCCGAACGCCGTTACAGTACCTTCGACCGCGAGTTGCTCGGGCTTCACTTGGCGGTCAGGCACTTCCGCCATCTGCTCGAGGGCCGTGCATTCACGGCCTTCGTCGACCACAAGCCGCTGATCTTCGCGATGGGCAAGGTCACCGAGCCGTGGTCGGGCCGGCAGCAGCGTCACCTCTCGGCCGTGTCCGAGTACACGACGGACATCCGGCATGTCGCGGGGAAGGACAACCCGGTGGCGGATTGCCTTTCCTGGGCCGTCGCCCACGCAGTCCACCTCGGCATCGACTATGCCCGGATGGTAGAGGACCAGGCCGCTGACCCCGACGTCCAGGCCTTGCGGACCGCCGTCACGGGCCTCCGCGTCACCGAGGTGCCGTTCGACGGCGCGGGCGCGGCCCTCTTGTGTGACGTCTCCCTCGGGCGTCCTCGCCCCATCGTGCCCGCGGGCTGGCAGCGCCAGGTGTTTGACGCCATCCACGGCCTGTCCCACCCGGGCACGAGGGCCTCCCAAAGGTTGATCGCCGACAAGTTCGTCTGGCATGGCCTCCGGAGGGCCGTCCGCGGCTGGGCCAAGACGTGCCTCGCGTGCCAGCGCGCCAAGGTGCACCGGCACACCCAGGCCCCGTTGGCCCCGTTCACGGTGCCGGAACGCCGGTTTGACCACGTCCACGTGGACCTGGTGGGACCTCTGCCCCCCTCGCGGGGTTTCACCCACGTCCTCACCATGGTGGACCGCACCACCCGGTGGCCGGAGGCCGTGCCCTTGGCGTCGACGACGGCGGCGGATGTCGCGCAGGCTTTCATCGCCACCTGGGTCGCCCGGTTCGGCGCCCCCTCAGACATCTCGTCCGACCGCGGCCCCCAGTTCACCTCGGAGCTCTGGGGGGCGGTCGCGCAGGGGCTCGGGGTCCGGCTGCACCGAACCACGGCCTACCACCCCCAGGCTAACGGCCTGTGTGAGCGATTTCACCGCTCATTGAAGGCCGCGCTCCGGGCCGCCCTCCGCGACGGCGGCTGGGTCGACAGGCTCCCCTGGGTCCTGCTGGGCCTCCAGACGGCGCCCAAGGAGGACCTGCACGCATCCGCGGCGGAGTTGGTCTTCGGGCAACCACTGCGGGTGCCGGGCGAGTTCCTCCCCGACTCCACGGCACCATGGTCCACGGCACAGCAGCGCTCCGCTCTGCAAGAGACCGCCCAGAGTTTCGCCCCGGTGCCAACGGCATGCCACGGGCACCCACCGACGCACGTCGCCCCGGAGCTTCGCACGGCAGAGTACGTCTTCGACCGCCACGATGCCCACCGGACACCACTGCGGCCCCCGTACGACAGGCCTTTCCGCGTGCTGGAGACCGGGGCGAAGCACTTCACCCTGGACATCGGCGGTACTCCTGACCGCGTTTCTGTAGACCGCCTCAAGCCGGCCCACCTCGACGTGGACCATCCACCGCCAGTGGCCTGACCCCCGCGTCGGGGCCGCCCCCCTGCGGGCGGACCCCCGGCATCGCCCAGCCCCGCCGCCACGCCGCCCCCCGGTCCTGCAGCCGGAGGCATCCCAGATGGCATCCCTGCATCCCAGACGCCGCCAGTCGCCAGGGGGCGCTTCGGCCGGGTCATCCGTTTGCCCCGCAAACTGACCCTTCAGGTGCGCGGGGATTCTGGGGGGGCGCGTGTGGCGGACACGAAAGCACTGACGTGGTGACATCACCCCGCACACCAAGTGGGGATGGGCCACGCCAGCGAGAGAGGCATGGCCTCACGATATACACGGGGCGCGCAGCCCTGAGCAGCTTCGTGCTGCAGTTTGAGTACTTTCAATAAAGACTCTTTTATGAACCGCGTTGTCTGCTTGCTCCTTGCGTAAGCATTAGCGCGCGCAGCATCGCGCTTCAGTGTGCTCTTTTCAAAAGGCATTATTGTGCGACATTTCATTTGCCAAAGCGAGTTTGAACGGATGAGTGCGAGCAGATTGGACAGCCTGTTTAAGACTCCCTCTGAAGGATAGCATGCTCATTGAAGGAACACTGCCTGCAAAATATCAGGATGACAAATTAATGTCGGGCAGAGAATCAAACCCAAAGTAGACAGCTCAAAAGTGAATTCGCTTCCTGAAAATCTATCCTGTCAGCCGAGTTAGATCTTGTTTGCGCATCTTTATTTCCTTTTCACTTACAATTTGTTATAATAGCATGAGTTCCCTGACAAGGAAATTCTAAAGCAGGTTGCCTTTAGGCCCATAAAGAGTGTGTGATGGTTGCCAAACTGTGGCTACTTGTCAGTGCCACATCCATTTTAAATGCTGAGCATTAAGCAAGGAAGCAAGGCATACCATTTTAAAGCTTTTTGGTATGACTCGGCCGAGCCGACCTCCTATAGACATTCTAAACATTACACCAATGGGGCTGTTGCCTCTTTTCCACTTTCTCCTTGTTATAAATGCTAAACAAATTTCTTTCACAAAAATGTTAAGTAGGATCACATCCGATAAAGTGGACAGGAAGTGTAATTGCTTCTAAGTTAGCACTGGCCTGTTTAGCATTGCTATCTGTATCGCACCTAAGTCATGATGCAAGAATCTCCATTCAAATGTCCCATATTCTACCTTGATTTGCTTGGTGTCTACTAATCTCTGCGAAATTCATGTAAAAGAGCCCAAATGTCTCCTAATTACTTGTCTGCTGTAATTTGTGCACATAAAGCTCCGCTATGAGCCTTAGATCACCATAAAAATACATTTTGCTGTTTTGTTGGGTAGCTTGGCATTGGCTTCTCAACAATACCCACGGTAGGAAGGAATTTGGAGGATTTGGGGTGAGATAATCTGAGAGAAGGCCGAAAAGGTAAAATGAGGGTGAAAAAGTGTAGATAGATGGGAAAAGGGAAGGGAGCGAAAAATAATATATGGAACATAGTATGACAGCAAGGGATGATTTAAACATTTCCCTATTTTTGCATATGTACTAGGTATATGTCCACACATCACATGTGGATAAAAGCACAACATTGATATGATAGCCCAGCTAAATTGTACCTGCCATTTTCTGCAGAGATAAGAATATTAAGGCCAAAAAGCTCTGCTTCAAAAGGACCAGAAGAGAATAACCACCTTCAGAGGCCATTTTTCCCTGCAGAGCAGGGGTTGGCCTTTTTTTGGGCACCATGGTCCCCTTTTTGAAGCAATGTTTTACAGCCGGATGCCCTTCCTGCCGCCAACCCTGTTAGTCGCCTCTTGCGACACACAGGGAATTACCAGTGAACTGGTGCTCAATTTGCTGCCGACCTCAGAAGGATGACGGGCTGAGTCAACCCCCCTGGCATTAATTCAGCGATCAACCGAGATTCGGACAACCCAGGATCCTAGGATCCCAAGCCGGCACCCTAACCGCTAAGTCAACACCAGGCGTTAACTGTCTGCTTCAAAAGGACCATATTACTGATATTATTGACTCATGACTGCAACATCATTTTAATTGAGCAACCTATTCTGGTTATAATTTCTTTGAAGAAAGTCCAAAATCTGGGGGTAAAAAGTAGAAGTTGAAAAGAACCCCAAAATGTCTTTAAAAGAAGAGATGATGATGTGTGGAGCTGGTTGAGCAATCAGTTAATTGTCCAAGACAGATGGAAAGTTGATGCAGTTACCTAATTTACAGCAAAATTTGAATTATTTTCCAAGAAGCTTACACACCATTGAGTGCAATCTATCGATACACCCATCCATCCGTTAAAATTAATTTTCTATCTTTCCAAAATTGATGGTAACACTTTCACAAAACTTGGCGCAATCCTTCTTTATATCGGTCATTATCAAGTTTGTTCAAGCCACCCCAACCCACATTTACGTGGGTCATCATTGGGTCAAAAAGGTCAAAACAGCTTTTTTTAGCCATTACTGAAAGGCTAAGCATGGGCATTCAATCAAATTTGGCGCTTGACCTTCCATGGTCAGGACAAGGCAATCCACGGGATAATTGATCCTATTTTTGTTAAATAGTTTACATTTTTGATAAAGTGCAAGTACAGAAAGAAATGTAATTCATCAGGGCAGCCACCTTTTAATTTCCAATGATCGGATACTGGTTTCATGAATAAAAGTTAGTTGGGTTTTCAACCAACAATCAAAGTGCTATGACAAGCATTCTGGCAACTCAAAGTCACGGGAAAAGATAAAAAGCTTGTAAAGACCAGCAAGCAAAGCATCTGTTGCAACTTTCAGGGAAATTCAATGGAAGAATGCATTGCATCATTTAAAGAAAGAGTATCAGTAAATTGACAGGGATCAAAAAGCGTGTGTAATACACTAGGTAAGAGCGTGGCTTTAGAAACTCAATTATGAGCGTTTCCCATGCATGGCAGACAAATCCGGCATAATGACATGGCGCGTTAGCTCTGCGCACAGGGTTCGCCCTAATTAGGGAGATTAGGAGCTCCAAGCCAGTGGTTCGTTCCAGGCTGATGAACTGACCTGTGTGATGACCACTGCTGGCAGAACAGAAAAGGTAATGTTTGATTTCTGGTTCAAAGACATCTATATAATATGCTGCTGTGGAAGTTTGAAATTTGACTTTGCTGATTGTATAATTAGAAGAACCGTTCAGAGGTAACAATGGTGCTCCATTCAAACCTCAATACCAACATGGCAAAACCCTCAAAAAACTAAAACAGTGGACTTTTCTCAAAATGTATCTTGATCACTCGTGGTGTGAACTAAAATAATAGCTGGATGGATGAGTATACAATCTATCGCCACTATCCACAAGTGAAACCTGTGGATTGTAAATGCTTTTTAATAGGCAATTAAACTACTTCAGTTATAATAAAACTTTATATAAGCATTGCAGAATATTATATTTCTGCAGCACCATTTGTTCAGACAGAGCAATAACTCAAGATGATGCCATGAAGGTAGTATATGTACAGTCACGTGAAAAAGTTAGTACACCCCATGTAAAGTTTTGACTTTTTCAACATATTTCAACATACAGCTATTTGATGTTCATTTCAACAATATTGATAGATAAAGGTGATATAATATAACAAATATTATGAACATTTACATTTTGTAGTCCATTGTATAATTTAAATAAACATAAATGCAAATTTCGCATGTGGAAAAAGTAAGTACACCCCAACATTTATCACTACATCAAATACCTAAAATTAGAATCAGGTACACCAGCTCAGGTGCAAATGATTAGAACATCGTTAGAGAGGATCTTGGAGGAACCTGTCTTATTTAAACCTCAGACATTTAGTTTGGTTTGCTCTTTGTTGTTGAAGTGTGCAGCGTCACCATGCCTAGATCAAAAGAGCTCTCTGAGGCCTTCAGAAAGAGGGTTATATATGCCTACGAGTCTGGGAAGGGATTTAAAAAGATCTCCAAACAATTTGAAATGAATCATTCGACTGTCCGGAAGATCATCCACAAGTGGAGAAGATTCCAAACAACTGCCAACTTGTTCAGGCCAGGCCGCCCCAGCAAGTTCAGCCCGAGAGCAGACCGCAAGATGCTGAAAGAAGTCTCTTCTCTAAGAACCACAAAATGTCATCACGGGACCTACAGGTAGCTCTTGCCACTGTTGATGTCAAAGTGCACGAGTCTACCATTAGAAAGAGGCTGCACAAATTTGAACTACATGGGAGGTGTGCCAGGAGGAAACCTTTCCTGTCCAGAAAGAACATCAGGGCAAGACTAAAGTTTGCCAATGAGCACCAAGGTAAAGACCAGCACTTTTGGAACAATGTGCTCTGGACAGATGAGTCAAAGGTAGAGCTATTTGGCCACAGTACCAGAAGACATGTTTGGTGAAAACCAAAGACAGCATTTGACCACAAGAACCTGATACCAACTGTAAAGCATGGTGGTGGATATATTATGGTTTGGGGCAGCTTTGCTGCATCAGGGCCTGGGCAGCTCACCATCACAGAATCCACTATGAATTCTTCATTGTACCAGAGGTTGCTTGAGGATAATGTGAGGCCATCTGTCGGAGAGTTGAAACTCAATCGAAGGTGGACCTTGCAACATTACAATGACCCTAAACATACCAGTAAATCCACCGAGGAATGGCTGAAAAGAAAGAAATGGAGGGTTCTGGAATGGCCAAGTCAAAGCCCGGATCTAAATCCCATCGAGATGTTGTGGGGGGATTTGAAACGAGCTGTGCATGCAAGAAACCCCTCCAACATCGCACAGCTGAAAGAATTCTGCATGGAGAAGTGGGCAAAAATGTCTCCCAGTCGGTGTCAGAGACTGGTAGACACTTATAAGAAATGCCTACTTGAGGTTGTTTCTGCCAAAGGGGGCAATACCATCTATTAGAGCCATGGTTGTTCTTACTTTTTCCACCTGCAAAATTTGCATTTACGCTTATTTAAATTATACAATGGACTACAAAATGTAAATGCTTCATGATATTTGTTATACTAGGGCATGCCCGTACTATATATATATCTAAAATTATATCCCCCCCCTCTATTTACATGAAATGGTTTGGTCCAAAGCGAACGGCTTGTGAGTACGGTGACAATCCCCCCCCCTCTATTTACATGAAATGGTTTGGTCCAAAGCGAACGGCTTGCGAGTACGGTGACAATCCCCCCCCTCTATTTACATGAAATGGTTTGGTCCAAAGCGAACGGCTTGCGGAGTTTGGTAAAGAAATTGCCATAACGTGCACAAACGCGCAGGAAAGCGAAAGAATCGCAAATTAGTTTTAATTAGTTTTAAAACATAGTTTAACGCCAACATAGCGGCAACATAGTTTGCCAACGTGAAATAAATGAATACGCTCTCAAATGTGCCGTCCGAGGCAGAGTCTGTTCGGCACGTTCGGCACACGTGATAGCTCGCTGCTCTCTGATTGGTTGAATCGTTTTTTGGACATAGCTCGGTAACTACTTGTCCGATTAATATGAAACCTTGAAAAGGCACATCCTCGGGTCCCCAGCAATATACCTGGCAAGTTTAAAGTATATCGGACCCGTGGTTGTCGAGAAACAGCGGTCACAGACATACATACATACATACATACATACATACATACACACAGAGATTACTGGAATTATAGATAGATTGTATCACCTTTATCTATCAATTTTGTTGAAATGAAGATCAAATAGCTGTATGTTGAAATATGTTGAAAAAGTCAAAACTTTACATGGGGTGTACTTACTTTTTCATGTGACTGTATCTCTCCACCTCAGTACAAGCAGGAATAGGTTGAATAAAGGAGATATAATATATGATACAGATGTAGAGGCACAGAACAAAGCTGTTTATGACATGTATATGCTCATGGGTATAAGTTTACAAACTTCAGAACATCCGGCCCAGGAAACACAGGGTTCCAATACATTGCTTCCCCATGAATAGGGCAAAAACCTTGGGAATAGATCGACCCAAATGACCAAACCATTCCGTCAAGGAACAAACCAGCCCTGAGCCATGGCCACACAATCTCGGCTAAAACAAGTGAACCACAGATTTTGGTTTGTTGCTCAATGTACATGATGATCTTCAAAAGGACAAACATTGGGAAAAATGAATACAGATAGGTGCATATGTATTAGTATATACATACATTCATACATACATACATATACATATTTTGACGTTTTACTTTTGTTGTGGGATTGCGATGGAAAAACGGCAAAATATGTCGTGATGGTAATCCATAAGAGGATTGTGGTGTCGTATTGTGGTGACATTCCTGCCTTGTTTGGTTGTTTTCTTGAGATTTCATCCCTCTATGTTTTTCATTTTTATGCCTCTGCCAACGAAGTTGCCTGTCAGAATTAAAAACAACACCTACCAACACCTAAAGCCCTCCCCCTCCCCTTCACAGTGGGCCTGTGAAGAGATTTCCTTGTATCAGGACTAGGAGAAGGTTTTTCAAGTTCTTCCACTTCTTCTTTTTCTCTGTAGCTCTGGTGCTGTGGTGGCAGCATCATGCTATGGGGATGCTTTTCAGCGGCAGGGAATTTGAAACTTGTAAGGATAGAAGGAACAAAGAATGTGGCTAAATTGACTCAGGGGGTTGTATACTTATGCAAATTAGATATTTCTGTATTTCATTTTAAATTGTTTTATAAAAAAATCTTTTTTTTTAATTCCACTTTGACATTATGGGGTATTTTTTATAGATCAGTGAATTTTTTTTTCTATTTCATCCTTTTTTAATTCAGGCTTCAATACAACAAAATGTGAAAAGGTCAAGAGGTATGAATACTTTCTGAAGGCACATATACATACACACACACACACACACACACACACACACACATATATATATATATATATATATATATATATATATATATATATATATATACAGACTTGGCATTTAATATGGAATATTTTTTTTGTGGGAGTGAACTTACTTTTCAAGATGTCTTAGAACCAAAAGTTCATTGGAATTATGTTGAAATTATTCTAGATTTTGTTAATGTGACCTTTAAAAGAAACAAAAACCACATTTGACATTTCGAAACAAATAAATTGATCCTTGAAAGTGATGTAAACTGATATCGAACTCAATTCATGGACAGTACTGTGTTAAACTTCTGTGTGTTTTCCAGAAGTATCTCTTTATTTTGCACATTAGCCAAATTTTTTTTAAACAAAAACAAAAGTTAAATTACGACTGGGATTACCGACAGTAAAATTACAGTTCAGTACTTCGTGTAACCCCCACGAGCATTCAGGAGAGCACGTACACGTTAAGGCATGCTGTTCACGAGATTTGCCAAGGTTTGGACAGGAATCGCTTGCCATGCAGTGACAATAGCCTGCTGCAATTCACGCACAGAGGTCGGCTGCTGGTCCAAGTGGTCGATTTGACGCGTTAATTCTGCCCACAAGTTCTCTATCAGATTCATATCCGGGGACATGGCAGGCCACTCCATATGCTCTACACCACGGTCAGCAAGAAAGTGTTGGATCATGCGAGCACGATGAGGCCGTGCATTGTCATCTTGGAAGACAAAGTTTCCTCGAAAGGCTGCACGAGCAAATGGAAGCAATGTTTCTTCCAGAATGGCCCTGTACTTGAACTGGTTCAGGTTTCCATTCAGAACAACCAGGTCAGTTTTGCCCCCTGCATGAAACGCCAAACGGTCACCCCACCACCTCCAGCTTGGACTCTTGGCACTATACAATCTTTGTTGTAGGCTTCATGCACTTGTCTACGCACTCGGACGTGGCCATCTTGACGATAGACCAGAAATCTAGACTCGTCACTGAAGGTCACGTGATTCCAGTGTCCTGGCTGCCATTGACGGTGCTCTCTGGCCCACTGCAATCGGCGCTGGCTGTGTTGTCTGGTCAGGCGTGGCTTTCTCAGGGGACGCCTGGCACGATAGCTTGCTTGAACCAGTCGTTGGTTGACTCGCCTTCTCGATACAGGCACATTTGTCAGTTGCTGCCACTCAGCCCTAAGCCGATTAGCTGACTTGGTACTGCCATTGCGGACTAACCGGTGCAGCTGGCGATTATCCCTCCTTGTGGTTCTGCGGGGACGTCCTGGCCTCGGTATTGGAGTAGGGACACCCCTCTGAGCATTTCGTTTCAGGATCTTTGACACCTGACCTTGAGTGATGCCATACTGCCGAGCAATAACACGCTCTTTCATGCTGTAATTTCGTAAAGCCACCACTCCATGACAAACAGCATTGTCGAGTTGACGGACCATCTCCAGAGGAAGCGGCAATAACTTTTGGAGACGTGCAGCAGTTGTTTTCCACTAATACAGAACGCAACAACCCTTGTATACCCGACTGTGAAGCCAATCGTCAAATGCACCTGTCCGTACATTTTGCCACACCACCTGTGATATAATCCTGTTGTTGACTTCTTGCTGCGACAGACAATCAGTGACATGGTTCTTTTAACAAATAAATCACCAAAGTGTAAAAGAAACTCATCAGATTGATATACTGGGTTAAGAAAGTAAACCCAAGTCAAGAAAAAATATATATTCCATATTAAATGCCAAGTCTGTATATATATATTATATATATATATATATATATATATATATATATATATATATGTATATATATATATATATATATATATATATATATATATATATATATATTTATATACAATTATACATGTTGTACAAGTACTACTACAACTACAACTATTACGACTACTACTGCTATTACTACTACTACTACTACTATGACTACTACTACTGCCACTTTTAATGGCCCCGATTAATGCCATCTTCTCATATTTGGCCCATCTTTAACAAATCGGCTTAACAGACCAGATGATGTACATGATGCTTGACCAGATGATCAGATAATCATGATCAGGTCATGATGATGATGATGTTTATGGGAATTTGGCATTTCATCAGAATGTTGGTGATAACTTATCAATTATATTTAAAAAACACCTTTGGGTTTTATTTAACAACCACCTGCTAATACCATCCTCCTGCTAATACTATCCTCCAGACATGTCCTCCTGATGGATGGCGCACGCATTTATGTATAGCAGTACATGCTGTTCAGTTGGGTGACAGTTTATAGCTGAGTTGAGATTCACACCAAGGCCAGATAGTTCATATATACAGTATGTATGTATATCCAGTGTATTTATGTATATATATATATCATATATATATATATATATATATATATATATATATATATATATATATTTCCAAAAAAGTGTGGAATATTTAGTCCTTTGACAGCATAATAGTCACTAACTGTTAAGACTGCTAAGATTTCTTGGTGCCGGCCGTAAATGGATGAAAAGGTAATTATACTTCGGACGTAATTGAGTGAAAGGTTTTTGGTTATATTACTTTTCTACTTCTGGTAGGTGTGCGAACCAGTGAATCTGAGCCTGGTTCGCACACCTCTGAGAGTTCATAGAACACCTTAACCTGTGCAGTCTTGAGAAAAAGGATATTGTAAGTGTCTTTTAAACTCTTGCTTTGCGTTTCTGATACAGTCTATACTATAAATGTGAATTAGTAGATTTATTTGTTTATATATTTATATATGCTTCAAAAACTACAAAAGGTACTGAACTAAATCCAACCAATTCTTGGATGTTGTCTAAGGCTACCCCAAGTGTGGTTTCTGTCTGGTTAGTATATCTGGGGAGGGGGTTCCCGATGGGGGGAAGACCCCAATTCTCTCTATGTAAATGTGTATCGCATAGCGCCACCTGGTGGTCGTCGTTGTTACAAATCATCTTATTTCTCGGTATTACAAATCATCAGCTCTTACACGAGCATCGACTAAGTATACAGAATTTTTTTTTTTTTTTAAGAAAGTTTAAACAACTCGATAATATGCCGGGTGATGGTAATAATATGGTGATGTTGAAATCTGACTGAGAACAATTCAGATTTTTCAAAAAGTTTCATTTCACTCATATTAAGCGGAGGTTCAAACCAAAGCAGCCAAGACTGAGCTTCACAGCAAAGCAGAAGAGATTTTTGCTCACTCCATATATAAGCAGCGAGGATGATTGATGAAAGTGATGTCAGGTGACTTTTATGGAGTGAACAGGAGCAGAAAGTTTGTGAAGTACAACATGTTGTCTTTTGGTTAAAGCCAGGTAAAAATGCATCGTACTGTAGTTGAATAAATGCCGACGTTATTCTTATTTTTCAATAAATACCTGTATATATAATTCCAATGCCATGTAGGCCTATATTCGATTTCAATGTTTTTTTTTTTTTAATGGAGAAAGAGCTTTCGAGAACCAGAGTGCTCAGGAACCAATGACTTCGGTAACAAATGGCCTAAAAAAAAAAAACCTAGATGAAACAAAAATCCGAGGCAAACGAAATTCCAGTGATTAAAAACAAGGAGAAATGTTTATACACAAGTCGAGGGTCATGAAAGAGGTAAGGATTTTCAATCCTAGGAAGATGGGGACAGATGGAAAGCATGAAGGAAAAGCAATAATAAACATAACGCTGAAGGATGATTGATGGCAAAAGCAGAGTGAGAGCAGAAGGAGCAAACAGAGCCATGAGAGGGTCGACTGAACTCAGCGAAATCACGAACGGTCTTCTTCAAGGGAGACTTTTGTACAACCAAATAATGTATCACGTGGGAAAGATGCTTCAAAAAGGGAGAAGAGAGCGAAACACAAACGGGGAGGTAAAAATGAACACGAGATTCTCCCCACAAAGAAATCGAGACTTGGTGATGACAGATCGAAAGTTAATTTAGTTTTCGCGCAAAACTTTGCGCGAAGACGTTCGTCGGGAGAGAGAAAGAGGGAAGAGATCGGAGCGACCTTGAAAATCTGAGGGACCTTTACAACGGTCGACCATTGTGGATGTTGGCGAACACCTCGGAGTATTGGTCACGATCATCAGAAGAAAGCACGAACTCACCTGCCGCCAATGCGAGCGCCAGCAACGAGCAGCGCACGGCACAGCAACACATGGCGCTGCAGCTCCCCCGGTGCTCGGGTCTCCCGGGACCAGACGGGCTCGAGATCCGCCGGTGGGATCCACTCCTTGGCTGTGTCGGCGGAGATGCGAATGGGAAGGCAGCGGGTTTTCCTCGTGTGTGTATGTGTGTGTGTGTGTGTGTGTGTATGTGTGTGTGTGTGTGTATGTGTGTATGTGTCTCTCTCTATCCACGTTAATCCACGCCCCGGGCTGCTCCCCTCCTCCCTGTCCCTATTTCTCACCCTCTCGCTCTACCCCACTCCCACAGGCCCCACCCGCACTCTCCCCCAAGCCCCGAGCGCGCCTGCGAGGCAGAGCTGCTGCTAATCATTCGGCCTTTGTGTGCCGAAGTGCTTCGAGCGAGGCAATGGGGGCGGGAGGGGGGAGGGGAAGGGGGGTCTCGGCTCTTCGGAAAGAATATTCATTAAAAACTAAATCCGCAGCTCTCAGACCCCATGAACAGCGAGTTCGGTGGGAAAGTACCCATTAAGCTGTTCTTTCGCTTTGTATTACGGGGGAAACTGCTGTACTTTGCCCCATGGTATGTATGATTAATGTGGGTTACTGATATTAAAAGTGGTGCAAATCATACCGGTAACTGAATCTGTTTAAAAGACCGGTGGGTTGACGGGTTGGGCCGCACCAGCTCCGTTTAATGCAAAACGAACGACAGCGCGGGTCGTTATCAGGCACGCAAAGCATGGTCGGGGCACTGGCTCCCTGCACTCATGGCCGAGGCACTGGCTCCTGCACTCATGGCCGAGGCACTGGCTCCTGCACTCATGGCCGAGGCACTGGCTCCTGCTCTCATGGTCGGGGCACTGGCTCCCTGCACTCATCGTCGGGGCACTGGCTCCTGCACTCATGGCCGAGGCACTGGCTCCTGCACTCATGGCCGAGGCACTGGCTCCTGCACTCATGGCCGAGGCACTGGCTCCTGCTCTCATGGTCGGGGCACTGGCTCCCTGCACTCATCGTCGGGGTACTGGCTCCATGCACTCATGCCCGAGGCACTGGCTCCTGCACTCATGGCCGAGGCACTGGCTCCTGCTCTCATGGTCGGGGCACTGGCTCCCTGCACTGATCGTCGGGGTACTGGCTCCCTGCACTCATGGCCGAGGCACTGGCTCCTGCACTCATGGCCGAGGCACTGGCTCCCTGCACTCATGGCCGAGGCACTGGCTCCCTGCACTCATGGCCGAGGCACTGGCTCCCTGCACTCATGGCCAAGGCACTGGCTCCTGCACTCATGGTCTGGGGCACTGGCTCTCTGCACTCATGGTTGGGGCACTGGCTCCCTGCACTCATGGCCGAGGCACTGGCTCCCTGCTCTCATGGTCGGGGCACTGGCTCCCTGCTCTCATGGTCGGGGCACTGGCTCCCTGCTCTCATGGTCGGGGCACTGGTTCCCTGCTCTCATGGTCGGGGCACTGGCTCCCTGCTCTCATGGTCGGGGCACTGGCTCCTTGCTCTCATGGTCGGGGCACTGGCTCCCTGCTCTCATGGTCGGGGCACTGGTTCCCTGCTCTCATGGTCGGGGCACTGGCTCCCTGCTCTCATGGTCGGGGCACTGGCTCCTGCACTCATGGTCGGGGCACCGGTTCCCTGCTCTCATGGTCGGGGCACTGGCTCCCAGCTCTCATGGTCGGGGCACTGGCTCCTGCACTCATGGTCCAGGGCACTGGCTCCTGCACTCATGGTCTGGGGCACTGGCTCTCTGCACTCATGGTTGGGGCACTGGCTCCCTGCTCTTGGTCGGGGCACTGGCTCCCAGCTCTCATGGTCGGTGCACTGGCTCCCTACTCTATTGGCCGAGGCACTGGCTCCCTGCTCTCATGGTCGGGGCACTGGCTCGCTGCATTCATGGTCGGGGAACTGGCTCCCGGTACTCATGCCCGGGGCACCGGCTCCCTGTACACATGGCCGGGGCACTGGCTCCCTGCGCACATGGCTGGGGCACTGGCTCCCTGCACTCCTGGTCGGGGCACTGGCTCCCAGCTCTAAGGCCGGGCCACTGGCTCCCAGCTCTCATGGCCGGGGCACAGGCTCCCTGCTCTCATGGTCGGGGCACTGACTCCCTACTCTCTTGGCCGAGGCACTGGCTCCCTGCTCTCATGGTCGGGGCACTGGCTCGCTGCATTCATGGTCGGGGACCTGGCTCCCGGTACTCATGGCCGGGGCACCGGCTCCCTGTACACATGGCCGGGGCACTGGCTCCCTGCGCACATGGCCGGAGCACTGGCTCCCTGCACTCCAGGTCGGGGCACTGGCTCCCAGCTCTCATGGCCGGGCCACTGGCTCCCAGCTCTCATGGCCGGGGCACTGGCTCCCTGCTCTCAAGGCCGGGGCACAGGCTCCCTGCTCTCATGGCCGGGGCACAGGCTCCCAGCTCTCATGGCTGGGGCACAGGCTCCCAGCTCTCATGGCCAGGGCACTAGCTCCCTACTCTCATGGCCGAGGGACTGGCTCCCTGCTCTCATGGTCGAGGCACTGGCTCCCTGCTCTCATTATCGGGGCACTGGCTCCCTGCTCTCATGGTCGGTGCACTGGCTCCCTGCACTCATGGCCGGGCCACTGGCTCCCAGCTCTCATGCCCGGGCCACTGGCTCCCAGCTGTCATGGCCGGGTCACTGGCTCCCTACTCTGATGGCCGGGGCACTCGCTCCCTGCTCTCATGTTCGAGGCACTGGCTCCTGCACTCATGGTCCGGGGCACTGGCTCCTGCACTCATGGTCGGGGCACTGGCTCCCAGCCCTCATGATCGGGGCACTGACTCCCAGCTCTCATGGCCCAGGCACTGGCTCTCAGCTCTCATGGCCGGGGCACTGGCTCCAAGTTCTCATGGCCGGGGCACTGGCTCTCAGCTCTCATGGCCGGGGCACTGGCTCCCAGCTCTCATGGCCGGGGCACTGGCTCCCAGCTCTCATGGCCCGGTCACTGGCTCTCAGCTCTCATGGCCGGGGCATTGGCTCCCAGCTCTCATGGCCGGGGCACTGGCTCCCAGCTCTCATGGCTGGGGCACTGGCTCCCTGCTCTCATGGCTGAGGCACTGGCTCCCTGCTCTCATGGTCAGGGCACTGGCTCCCTGCACTCATGGTCGGGGCACTTGCTCCCTGCAATCATGGCCGGGGCACTGGCTCCCTGTACTCATGGCCAGGGCACTGGCTCCCTGCACTCGTGGCAGGGGCGCTCGCTCCCTGCACTCCTGGTCGGGGCACTGGCTACCAGCTCTCATGGCCGGGCCACTGGCTCCCAGCTCTCATGGTCGGGCCACTGGCTCCCAGCTCTCATGGCCGGGGCACTGGCTCCCTACTCTCATGGCCGGGGCACTGGCTCCCAGCTCTCATGGTGGGGTCACTGGCTCCCTGCTCTCATGGCCGGGACACTGGCTCCCTACTCTCATGGCCGGGGCATAGTCTCCCTGCTCTCATGGCCGGGGCACAGGCTCCCAGCTCTCATGGCCGGGCCACTGGCTCCCAGCTCTCATGGTCGGGGCATTGGCTCCCGACTCTCATGGCTGGGGCACTGGCTCCCTACTCTCATAACCGGGGCACTGGCTCCCAGCTCTCATGGCCGGGGCACAGGCTCCCTGCTCTCATGGCCGGGGCACTGGCTCTCTGCACTCATGGTCGGGGCACTGGCTCCCTGCACTCTTGGTCGGGGCACTGGCTCCCAGCTCTCATGGCCCCGGCACTGGCTCCCTGCTTTCATGGCTGGGCTACTGTCTCCCAGCTCTCATGGCCGAGGCACTGGTTCCCTGCTCTCATGATCGGGGCACTGGCTCCCTGCTCTCATGGTCGGGGCACTGGCTCCTGCACTCATGGTCGGGCCACTGGCTCCCAGCTCTCATGGCCGGGGCACTGGCTCCCTGCTCTCATGGCCGAGGCACTGGCTCCCTACTCTCATGGCCGGGGCACTGGCTCCCTGCTCTCATGGTCGGGGCACTGGCTCCCTGCTCTCATTGCACCTCTGGGAACTAGGAGGTTTGCGGCGAGGGAAGGCGGGCATTGGATTGGAAAGAAGGTAATGGAGTACAAAATGAAATGTGGAAAGGGTGGAAAGACCAGAAGGGGAAATATTGTTAAATATGGAATCGAAATACTCGAGGAGGCCATGGGATCCATGCACGTGAATCACGTGATCATATAACAATGTTCACCACAGTACAGTATGGGCTCCACCATGAACCGACAACTTTATTAGGGTTCGACCGTTGGGGGCTTTTATGGGTCCGTCGAGGGAGTTGTCGGTTAAAGACTGCGAGGGGTCACTACGACACGGAGGAGTCAACCCCATTCTCGACTCACGGGGAAGGATTCTCATAAGTCGTGTCCATAGAAGTGTTACGAGCTGGAGGGGCTGCTGCACAATCAGGCGCTGCACACGAAAGTTTTCCAAACTTGGATTTAACTTTGTTTTATTTACTTTACAGCAGTGTTGCCGTTCCATTTGAGTGCGCTGGCAGGATAACCTTGAGGTGTGCGCACTCGCGCTCTGATCCGCCATTTTGCCTGGGTTCGAATCCAGACCCGGCTATAAACGGCCAGCCTGGTGATTCCAATTCAAATGACAACCCGATCCCCCGATCCGGATAAATTCCATGAACCGACAAACAACACGAAGCAGGTATCGAGGCAAACCTTCCAGGTGTGGTTCTGAGCTCGCACGGCTTGCACACCTTGTTTCCAAAGCAAGGTATAAATCCTTCATTCCACGAGCATGAATAGAATGAATGAACATTTGCAATTCCATCATCAACACAATAGAAAACATTTACCTGCAGCACGTGGTCTCTCCTCGATACACAGACACGTATGGAGGAGCTGGGGGTGGGGGTGGGGGGGGGGGGGGCCGCAGCACGTGGTCTCTGCTCGATGCCCACAACACGTCATCCCTACTCGCTATACAATCACAACACGTGTGGAGATATACGAACATGAAGGGAGGGGGGCTGGGGACACATGCTTGTAAGTTTGTTTCACAGTGACTTCATTTTGTATTGGTAGATTGAAATATCTACCGATACCGATCCTGAAGGTGATGAGTGCTAAAGAGACAATGAAGATTTCTTTTTTCTGTCTCCATCAATGTGAATGTGTCTGTAGTTGAGACGGGTGCTCGTCTTTAAGGAGTTGGCAAATCCCACGGGCATTGGATTCCTTTGGGAGCTCAGTAGGATACCGAAAGAGTACCCACTAAGTGCTGGGATCGAGTATGGAGGAGAACCACCACAAGTGAACGCACAACGACAGCGAAACACCAGGTGGCCAAGGAAAACTCTGGCAGGAGCCTCAATGAACCGTAGGACATCGGTCTATCATTGGTGTACCATCGGTATAGCATCGCTATACCATCAATCTAGCATCGCGCTACCATCGGCCTACCATCGGTCTAGCATCGCTCCACAATCGGTCTAGCATCGATCTACCATCGGCCTACCATCGGTCTAGCATCAGTCTACCATCGCTCTACCATCGATCTAGCATCGCTCTACCATCAGCCTACCATCGGTCTAGCATTGGCCTACCATCACTCTAGCATCGCTCTACCATCGGTCTAGCATCAGTCTCGCATTGCTCTACCATCGATCTAGCATCGGCCTACCATCGGTCTAGCATCGCTGTACAATCGGTCTAGCATCGCTGTACAATCGGTCTGGCATCGCTGTACAATTGATCTAGCATCGGTCTAGCATCGCAGACATCGGTCTAGCACCGGTCTACCATCGGTCTAGCATCGGTCTACCATCGGTCTAGCATCACTCTACCATCGCTCTAGCATCATTCTAGCATCGGTCTATCATCAGTCTAGCATCAGTCTATCATCGGTCTATAATCGGTCTAGCATCAGTCGATCATCGGTCTAGCATCAGTCTATCATTGGTCTAGCATCGGTCTAGCATCGGTCTGGCATCGGTCTAGCATCAGTATATCATCGGTCTGGCATCAGTCTATCATCGGCCGAGCATCGGTCTATCATCGGTCTAGCATCAGTCTAGCATCAGTCTATCATCGGTCTGGCATCAGTCTATCATCGGTCTACCATCGGTCTATCATCGGTCTGGCATCAGACTAGCATCAGTCTATCATCAGTCTATCATCGGTTTAGCATCAGTCTATCATCGGTCTAGAATCAGTCTATCATCGATCTAGCATTGCTCTACCATCGCTCTAGCATCATTCTAGCATCGGTCTAGCATCGGTCTATCATCAGTCTAGCATCCGTCTATCATCGGTCTATCATCGGTCTAGCATCAGTCGATCATCGGTCTAGCATCAGTCTATCATTGGTCTAGCATCAGTCTAGCATCGGTCTGGCATCGGTCTAGCATCAGTATATCATCGGACTGGCATCAGTCTATCATCGGCCTAGCATCAGTCTATCATCGGTCTAGCATCAGTCTATCATCAGTGTAGCATCAGTCTATCATCGGTCTACCATCGGTCTATCATCGGTCTATCATCAGACTAGCATTAGTCTATCATCGGTTTAGCATCAGTCTATCATCGGTCTAGCATCAGTCTATCATCGGTCTAGCATCAGTCTATCATCGGTCTACCATCGGTCTATCATCGGTCTAGCATCAGACTAGCATCAGTCTATCATCGGTTTAGCATCATTCTAGCATCAGTCTATCAGTGGTCGAGCATCAGCACTATCGCTCCACACTCAAGAATGAACTCTCAAACCTGTCTCCTTCCTCCAAATCCTGGTGGCGTCTGGTCAAATCCGTTTCTGGTGTTTGTTCCCCCTCCATCCCCTCCCTCACCTCAAATGGCTACACAGATGACACCACACGTGACAAAGCCAAATGCCTCAACTCTGTGTTTGCCTCAAAATCTTGTTTCCCAAACCCATCTCTCTCTGTTCCCACCTTTCCCAGTCGAACCCAACTGCTCCTGGACTCTGTGTCCTTCTCTCCTGACAAGGTGGAGAAGTTTTGTCAAACCTCGACTCTGATTCTGCAACTGGACCAGACGGCATCAGCCCACGGGTCCTAAAATCCTGCTCTGGCGCTCCATGTCACCCCCTCTCTGTTCCTTTCACCCTCTCTTTTGCTCAAGGTCATCTGCCAGCATCTTGGAAATCAGCAAACATTACCGCTTTACACCAAAAAGGGGCAAAAACAGATCCTTGCAACAACAGACCAATCAGCCTGCTCCCAATTATCAGCAAAGTCATGGAGTCCATCATTGCTTCGGATATCAAATCCTTCCTCTTCTCCAATGGCTTGATCTCTGATCATCAATTTGGATTCAGACCAGGTCATTCTACTCTGGACATGTTGCTTCTGCTGTCTCAACAATGGATGGAGGTCCTCAATGCCAAACAGGAAATCAGAGCTGTCTCCCTTGACATATCACATGCCTTCGATATGGTCTGGCACCCAGCTCTGCTCACCAAACTCTCCTCCAATGGTACCCATGGAAATCTCCACGCTTGGCTTGCGGACTTCCTCTCTGGTCGTAGTCAACGTGTGGCCCTGAATGAATTTCTCTCATCGCCCCCTTCCTGTTCTGGCTGCAGTTCCCCAATGTAGTGTTCTGGGCCCTGTGCTTTTTCTGGTCTTCATCAATGATCTATCCGACTCTTTGGAGAATCCTCTCTATCTCTTTGCTGATGACTCCACTCTCTGCCGCTCCATTCCTCATCCCTCAGATCGGCAGCCTGCAGCCTCCTCACTCTCTGCAGACCTGGACAAAATCACAGACTGGTCAAACAAGTGGAACATGTCTTTCAATCCTGACAAATCTCACACTCTTTCTTACTATGTCTCTCCGAAAAGACCGACTGGAAAACCCTCCCATCTACTATCTCAACTATCCTCTCCAATAAGTTCTGTCGCTCAAGCTTTTGGGTCTCACTATCTGCCATGATCTTTCTTGGGAAAGCCACATTTCCAAGCTAGCCTCCAAAGCCAGTCACCCACTGGGCATCCTCCGTCGTGCGATGTGCTTCCTTGGCACACCTGAGCTCCTCACCACATACAAGGCTTTCATCCGCAGCTCAATGGAATACTGTTCCCCCCTCTGGGCCGGTGCTCCTGCCTCACACCAAGCTTGGCTTCACGCTGTTGAAGCCAAAGCTTTCAGATTCATTGGAATCTCCTGCGATGAAGCTATCTCTGAGGGCCTTTCACTCACTCACCGCAGGCAGGTTGGTGGTCTTTCTGTCTTCTACCGACTCCTCTCCGGCCTAGCTCCCCCAGCTCTCTCTGTGCTCTGTCCCCCAAATATTCCTTCAGGTCGCACAAGATCTGCCAGCAACCCTCTCATGGTTAAACTGCCAAAATCTAGGCTCTCTGCTCACCTTCACTCTTTCATTCCCCTTTTCTCCCGCCTCTGGAAGAAACTCCTCCACTCCCTTCAATCCCACTCCTCCCTCCATGTCTTTAAAACAGCTGTTCACCACCATCTCTTATCTTCCCCCATCCAAAACCTTGATCTTTTCTACCCCCGCTAATTCACCCCAGAAACACTTTTTCGAAATTCCGACTTCTTTCCTGGAAGTCCTTACAGTGTCCATATGTTTTATACCTCTCCCACCTCCCCCCAAGCCCTCTGCCTCCCACAGTTCTCTCGATTTCTCGGCTCTCAAATGTTGTGTTTGTGTCCATCTCCCTCTCTCCCCATCTTGTCTGCTGCTCCCCTTATTTTGTGTTTTATGTGTGGGTTTGTGTCGGTTTGACTTTTTGTGTGATTAATGTTAGCTCTTTCACGAGCCTCGACTTGTATACAAAAAAAAAAAAGTCTGTCATCGGTCCAGCATCGGTCTAGCATCGCTCTAGCATCATTCTAGCATCATTATAGCATCGGTCTGTCATCGGTCTAGCATCGGTCTAGCATCAGTCTTTCATCGGTCTCGCATCAGTCTATCATCGCCTTAGCATCATTCTAGCATCAGTCTATCATCAATCTATCATCGGTCTATCATCGGTCCAGCATCAGTCTATCATCGGTCTAGCATCAGTCTATCATCGGTCTAGCATCAGTCTGGCATCGCTCTAGCATCATTCTAGCATCATTCTTGCATCAGTCTATCATCGGTCTAGCATCGGTCTAGCATCGGTCTAGCATCATTCTAGCATCGGTCTAGCATCGGTCTATCATCAGTCTATCATCGGTCTATCATCGGTCTAGCATCAGTCTATCATCGGTCTAGCATCAGTCTATCATCGGTCTAGCATCAGTCTATCATCGGACTAGCATCGGCCTAGCATTGGTCAACCATCGGTCTATCATCGGTCTAGCATCAGTCCAGCATCAGTCTATCATTGGTCTAGCATCAGTCTATCATCGGTCTATCATCGGTCTAGCATCGGTATATCATCGGTCTAGTATCGGTCTAGCATCAGTCTATCATTGGTCTCGCATTGGTCTGGCATCGGTCTCGCATCAGTCTAGCATCGGTCTATCATCGGTCTAGTATCGGTCTAGCATCAGTCTATCATTGGTCTCGCATTGGTCTGGCATCAGTCTAGCATCGGTCTGTCATCGGACTAGCATTGGTCAACCATCGGTCTAGCATCAGTCTGGCATTGGTCTACCATCGGTCTAGCATCAGTCTAGCATAGGTCTACCATGGGACATCGCTTGAGCAAAGCGTTCACTCTTCAGCAGCGATTCATTCCCCACGGAACACCATGACCGCCAATCCGCCATCACCTTGTACCTTTGGCCTGGCGTTGCCTTAACGGTTAAGGTGGCTAGCTTGAGATCTTAGGGTCCTGAGTTCGAGCCCCTGTCTTGCCGTTGAATTAACACCAGGTGGGTTGACTCAACCTGAACCATCCTTCCGAGGTCGGTAAAATGAGTACCCGCTTACTGGGAATGGGGGCACTGCATCAGCAGCACTGCCGTGCCCCCAGAAAAAATGATGCAACCAAGCAGCCACAAATTGCACAAGAACCACCACCACCATCTTGCGTCTTCATGGCCATCGATTCAGCGAAGGTTTCAATCACGTGTCTATCCATTGCAAGTGTTCTCTCTCTCGTCGCTCTGCTGCTGTCACCTTCCATGTCCACTTTGCTCCGCTTGTCAAGCTTTCTCACACCCCAATTATAAACCAATTAGTGAGACTGACCGTTAGCTCAGAGAACAGGACAAACAATGGTATTGTGCATTTGGTCATTGTCCACCCTACCAAAGGGCTTCATCGAGAGGCGGAGCCTGTTGCCCTGACCCCGAGGTGAGCATCCTCCATGTCCATGTTGACCAAGCTAGGAGAACCATGTTTTAGGCTTTCATTCTTTGCTCGAGCACCTCGGTGGCAGCACGTCCATTTTGACAACTAAATCCTCCTTTACACATTGGCGCACATTCTGTCCATTGAGGGGTTCTCATTAGCATTCCATACTCAGCCATTCAGGTCAGGATTTTAAAAAGGATAATCCAACGGCTCTTGGGGTTCACATATTACGTCCACAATAATGGCAGGATTCCACTCTCGAGGGATGACTTAACTAAAGCTGGCAGGATGGACGAGACTTTAGAGGTTCACACACTCACCTCTAAGCTGTCGAGCCTTGATTCGATTCCCGACCCAGCTATAAACTGCCATCCTGGTGTTTCACAGGCAGGTGGTTTATCACTGAGTGTGCCGCCTCTCAGGTGGACGTTAAGCTGGGCGTCCCGTCTGCCGGGATTTAGTTGGAGGATGTGAATAATCCACGTTGTTTTTCACGAAGAGTAGGCAAGGTATGGCCGGCATCTTGTGCCAAATTCAAAATTTCTCGGAAGGCAATGGCAAACCACCCAGTATAACTCTTGCTCAGGAAGCTACTTTGGCAGCACCGACCCTTTGTGAAGAGTACGGTACTGTCGTGCATGCTCTCAGTTAAGACAGAGAGTAAGCCACGGATGGAAACGAGCATTATGGAGGTGTTCAACTCAAATCGATGGTGGATGATACGCCAGGAGGAAGAAGAATACCGATTTAGCTGGACGGCCTGTGGAGGCGTCTTCACCCTGCAAATTAACTTACATGAAAACGGTTTTTTTTTTTTTTTGTTTGTTTTTTTGTTTTTTTGTATACAAGATCGAGGCTCGTGAAAGAGCGAACATTAATCACACAGAAAGACAAACCGACACATAAAACATATAACAGAGGGAGCGGTAGACAAGATGGGGAGAGAGGGGGAAGGACACAAACACAACATTTGAGAGCAGGGACCGAGAGACATGGAGACATCGAGAGATCTGAGAGAGGGCGAGGGCTTTGGGGGGGGGGGGGGGCGTGGGAAGGGGGCGGTGGGAGAGGTATAAAACATATGGACACTGCCAGGACTTCCAGGAAAGAAGTTGGAATTTCAAACAAGGTGGATCTGGGGTGAATTAGCGGGGGTAGAAAAGATCAAGGTTTTGGATGGGGGAAGATAAGAGATGGTGGTGAACAGCTGTTTTAAAGACCTGGAGGGAGGAGTGGGATTGAAGGGAGTGAGGGAGTTTGTTCCAGAGGCGGGAGAAAAGAGGAATGAAAGAGTGAAGGTGAGCAGAGAGCCGAGATTTCGGCAGTTTAACCATCAGAGGGTTGCTGGCAGATCTTGTGCGACCTGTAGGAATATTTGGGGGACAGAGCACAGAGAGAGCTGGGGGTGCAAGGCTGGAGAGGAGTCGGTAGAAGACAGAAAGACCACCTACCTGCCTGCGGTGAGTGAGTGAAAGGCCCTCAGAGATGGCTTCATCGCGGGAGATTCCAATAATTCTGAAAGCTTTGGTTTCAACAGCGTGAAGCCGAGCTAGGTGTGAGGCAGGAGCACCGGCCCATAGGGGAGAACAGTATTCCATTGAGCTGCGGATGAAAGCCTTGTATGTGGTGAGGAGCTCAGGTGTGCCGAGGAAGGACTTCGCACGACGGAGGATGCCCAGTCGGCGACTGGCTTTGGAGGCCAGCTTGGAAATGTGGTTTTCCCAAGAAAGATCATGGCAGATAGTGAGACCCAAAATCTTGAGCGACAGAACTTCTTGGAGAGGATTGTTGAGAAAGTAGATGGGAGGGTTGTCCAGTCGATCTTTTCGGAGAGACATAGTAAGAGTGTGAGATTTGTCAGGATTGAAAGACATGTTCCACTTGTTTGACCAGTCTGTGATTTTGTCCAGGTCTTCAGAGAGTGAGGAGGCAGCAGACTGCCGGTCTGAGGGAAGAGGAATGGAGCGGCAGAGAGTGGAGTCATCAGCAAAGAGATAGAGAGGATTTTCGAGAGAGTCAGAGAGATCATTGATGAAGACCAGAAAAAGCACGGGGCCCAGAACACTGCCTTGGGGAACTCCAGCCTGAACAGGAAGAGGAGATGAGAGAAACCCATTCAGGGCCACACGTTGACGACGACTAGAGAGGAAGTCCGCCAGCCATGCGTGGAGATTTCCATGGATACCAAAGGAGGAGAGTTTGGTGAGCAGAGTGGGGTGCCAGACCGTGTCGAAGGCACGTGATATGTCGAGGGAGACAGCTCTAATTTCCTGTTTGGCATTGAGGACCTCCATCCATTGTTGCGACAGCAGAAGCAGCATGTCCAGAGTAGAGTGACCTGGTCTGAAACCAAATTGATGATCAGAGATCAAGCCATTGGAGAAGAGGAAAGATTTCATATCCGAAGCAATGATGGATTCCATGACTTTGCTGATAATTGGGAGAAGGCTGATTGGTCTGTAGTTGCTAGGATCTGTTTTTGCACCTTTTTTGTGCAAAGCGGTGATGTTGGCTGATTTCCAAGCAGATGGCAGTTGACCTTGAGCAAAAGAGAGGGTGAAGAGAACAGAGAGAGGGTGAGATAGAGCAGCAGAGCAGGATTTTAGGACCCGTGGGCTGATGCCGTCGGGTCCAGTTGCAGAATCAGAGTCGAGGGTTGACAGAAACTTTTCCACCTTGTCAGGAGGAAAGGACACGGAGTCCAGGAGCAGCAGGGTACGACTGGGTATGGTGGGTACAGAGAGGGATGGGTTTGGGACACAAGATTTAGAGGCAAACACAGAGTTGAGGCATTCAGCTTTTTCACGTGCGGAGTCAGCTGTGTAGCCGTTTGAGGTAAGGGAGGGGATGGAGGGGGAACAAACACCAGAAACGGATTTGACCAGACGCCACCAGGATTTGGAAGAGGGAGACAGATAAGAGAGTTCGGTCTTGAGAATGGAGAGATATTGTTTCCTGGCTCTCCTGAGGGTGGACACACACTTGTTTCGGGCTTTGTGAAAGGAAATGAGATTTCCTTCCGTTGGATTTGCTTTCCAGGAGACGAAGGCAAGTTGTTTCTGGGCAACAGCCTCACCACAAGATTCCGTGTACCATGGACGGGAGGAAGGGTATGACAACTGAAGACGAGATGGGATAAATCTGTGCATGAGAGAGAGCAATTTACTTTGGAAGAATTCCCAGGATGAGTTGATGTCAGAGGTGGTAGAGATGGGAGACCAGTCCAGATGATTGATGGCTGCTTGAAGACCGTGCCAGTTGGCCTGAGTGAAATGCCAGACTCGTCGACGCTGAGCAGGCTCCCTGAGGATGGTCAGAGAGATGTCCACTTTAACAAGGACATGATCAGATGATCCGATCGGAGCAGAAGAAGAGCAGCAGACATTTTCAGGGAAGTTAGTCATAACCAAGTCCAGAAGAGAAGATGTTCCGTTGACTGAGATCCGGGTCGGGAAATTGACAGATTGTGTCAGTCCCAGTGAGTCGCAGAAGTCCTTTGCTGAGGAGCCATGGCTGGTGAGAGAGGTACCCACACCCAGCCAACTGGCATGATGACAGTTGAAATCACCACATATGAGGAAGAGAGAGTTGGGATGAGTAGATAGAAGTTGGTCCATATCATCAGACAGCGAGATGTAGATGGAGTCATCACTGTTTGGTGGACGGTACAACACACATATGAACAAGAGGTGGGAGCGAAGGGGAAGCCGTAGCCAGAGGTATTCCTGGGGGTGAGGTGGAGAGAGTGCAGTGCAGGGCGAGTGAGGAAGAGAGTTTTTGATAAAGATAGCAACCCCGCCTCCAGGACGAGGCTCAGGTCTATCATACCGGAGGAGGGAGTAGCCCGGGAGAGATACTATGGAATCAGAGACATCATAAAGGAGGAAAGTTTCTGTTAAGCAGATCACGTCTGGTTTGACAGAAGCAACCTGTATGGAGAGATCAGTTAAGTTTGAACGAAGGCCCCGGATGTTTGAGGTCCATACCGTTAATGAAGAGGAAGGGGGAGCATCAGATACAGAACAGGGGGGAGGAGGGGTAGGGTAAGATGTGGAAGAGGTGGAAGAGGTAGGGAGAGCTGTTGAAGGTGTGTCAGAGATTTCAGAATAGCTCGGAGAAAGGGAAGGATGGGGCGGACAAAAGGTTTGATGGTGATTGGGTGAGCCACAATGAGGTGTTATTTGAGGAGGGGGAAGAGCGAGGCAGAAGGTTGGGGGAGATGGAGGTGAGAGTTTGAAGGGGGAAGAAGCGGGGAGGACGCTTTGAGGAGGGGGAGTGAGAGGGGGGAAATTGAGAAGCAATGAGGGTGGGGAGATTTGAAGGGGAGGGGTGAGGGGGGAGTTTGGGAGGGAAGGGACAAGGGGAGGGATTTGAAAGGGATGGGATATGGGGGAGATTTGGAGGGGAGGGGTGAGGCAGGAGTCTAGGAGGGGAGGGGCGAGGGGGCGTCTTGGCGGGGAGGGGTGAGGGGGTAGTTTAGGAGGGAGGGGGCAAGGGGGGAGATTTGAAAGGGATGGGTGATGGGGAAGATTTGGAGGGGAGGGGTGATGGGGAAGATTTGGAGGGGAGGGGTTATGGGGAAGATTTGGAGGGGAGGGGTGAGATTGGATTTTTGAAAGTGTACGATTTATGGGAAACGAACATTTATTGCAAAATGAGTTTTTTGTGACCTTCGAGTTAAAAATACGTTTAAGGACGCTGGATGGAGGATGGAGTGCAGGAGAGTTTAGGGAATGTAGAAAAAAGGCACTATAGGAGATGGATATTTTTTTTGGGATGAATTGATTTGGTGAGCAAGTCGAAAGCAGCCTTTTAAAGAAGAAGAAGAAAAAGGTGTTATAAAATATGACGGAATACATAACTTGAGGGGAAAGTGTAAACATTGAAGGTTAATGAGTGAAAACTATCTGGGGAAATGGGGGAGAAACACGTGGTCGAAGAACGAACGAACGAATAAGAATGAATAAACGAATGAGAACAGAGAAGGAAATGTTTTTTTTTTTTTTTTTTGAGTTGAGATTTACACAAGGAAGTAGGCTATGGGTGAAAAGCCTGGGAATACAGAGAACGAAAGTTATTGGATCACAAACGACGGACCACTGAGAGAAAAACAAAGCCTCAAGGTTGTACAGTGCACACTGTACAAGGCCTGAAGACACGACACGGCAAACAGACGATCAATTTATGAAAGATAAACACCGAGAAACAACCAAAGTTGCACACAATAACTTCACACACCGAAAGATAAATACAGTTTCGACAAAATACAATTGTGAACAGACTTAACTTCGAAAAACGTGGAGACCGTGTGGAGCTTCGAAAATCCCTGCCGCCGTCTCCAAGATCTCGCGAGATTGTAAAGTTCACAAAAATGCCCTGTTTTATTACCACGGATGCCGATAACAAGAAAACGTGTCTGTTACTAACTATGGTTCCTATTTGGAGCACTCCCACCCCAGACTTGCACACAGACACAGAGGAATAGAAAAGAAAATAATGGTGTGTGGTTTTATTGTGGGGACTTATCTCAACTCAGCTGGTGTGTCAGGGATCGTCAGGCCCGAAGCGCGCGGTCCCGACGTCTCCGGTTGGTGGGAAAACCACCCAACGTTGGCGCGAAAACAGGCCTCGCTGTACGGCCCATCTCATGCCACAGCTCTCGTACTCTCATCAGCACACACTCGCATGCAGGCACCAGAAGCAAGAGTCGAGGGCAGAGGTGGGCGAGAGGAGCAAGAGGTCGAGGGCAAAGGTATCCAAGAGGAGCAAGAGGTCGATGGCAAAGGAATCCAAGAGGCAGCAGAGGGAAGAGGTCCGGGCACAAAGGGATCCAAAATGAGAAGGGGCAAAATGCCGGCCAGCGATTTCTTTTATCGCTCGTGGTCTGACGTCACCGGTCCTCCCTACCAATCAGTCCGTCGCCTCTCGACCTCTAGAATGTCCCAACCACTTCAGTCCCTCACCATTGGCCGAGCGCACATACAGTTCACGCATTCAATGCGAGCACGCATTGAGTGCAGCACATACAGTACAGTTTCGACAGACCTGGCGAATGTCTTCAACCAAGTATGGCAGATTATGACAACGCACAAAATGAGCGAAACGCGTCACCCCAGGATGGCACAGAGTGTCGTGCAAAGCGGGCAGATCCTCCAAAGATATGAGGCCCACACACGTTGCCGGCCGCGATAAGGCATTGGCAACCAGGTTATCCCTCCCAGGGCGATATTTGATTTTGTAGCAGAAATCGGCGAGTTCGATGTGCCAATGAGTGATTTTCTCATTCTTAATGCGTTGAGCATGCAGGGTGTCGTACATAAACGCAACGCTCTGTTGGTCCGTGATAATTTGGAAGCATCGTCTGAGCAAATAGGGACGCCAACGCCGGATCGACTCGACGATCGCGTACATTTCATTTTCGACAGACGAATGTCTCCGCTTAGCGGAGGTGAGAGTTCGTGAAAAGAAAGCCACAGGGCGCCCCCCTGGGAGAGAGTCGTTGCTATCGCATGATCCGATGCATCACTTTCCAAAATGAAAGATTTGTTTTCATCAATCGTCGCCACAGCAGCGCCAGCGATGTCGGACTTAAGGCCCTGGAAAGCAGCCTTGGCATCAAGGCTCATGGGGAACGCTTCGCAGTCCACAAGTGGGCGGAGTTTCGTGGAGAAATTTTGTACCCACTTAGAATAGTGGGCGAACAGCCCGAGAGCACGCTTCAGCGAAGCACGATCGCAGGGCGGGGCCATGTCGAGCAAGGGTCGCAGATGCTCCTTATCCGGAGCAACAGAGCCATGGGTCACGGTGTACCCCAGAAGATCTATCGTGCGAGCAGAGTAACGACATTTAGCCTCATTCATAGTTAAGCGATACCTCTGCGCGACCTCGAGGAAGCGCTTCAGATTAGCATCATGATGTTCCTGGTCATGCCTGCAAACCGTGAGATTGTCCAGATATACAAAGACGTAGGTCAAGTTCTCTTTAGCGATGAGGTCGTCCATAGCCCTCTGAAAACACGCGACCCCGTTAGTGACCCCGAAAGGTAACCGGGTGAACTGGTATAACCTTTGCCGCAATTCAAACGCGGTATAGATACGGTCGGCCTCGGAGATGGGGATTTGATGATACACACGACGCAGATTGAGAGTGCTATAGACAGAGTACTGGGCCACCTGTCGAACCAGGGAGTCCATTCCCGGTAGGGGGTAGGCATCTAGCTGTGTAAATCGATTAATCGTCTGCGAATAATCGATTACCATGCGTTTGCGATGCGCTTCACTTCGTACCACCAGAACTTGGGCCCGCCATGGCGACCGACTAGGTTCTATGATACCTTCCTTTAATAGCTGGGCCGTTTCTTCCGCAATGAATTGCGCGACAGCTCATGAGTAGCGTCGCGATTTAACCGCTACAGGTGTACAGTCCGTGGTCATATTGGGGAACAGCGACAGTGGCTCAATTTCCATCCTTGCAAGAGTGCACACAACAAGCGTATCAGGGCCACCAAATTCCATTTCCAACCGTCCATGTCGCTTGAGAAAATCATGTCCTAGCAAAACGTCTGCACATAATGCTGGTAAGACCATGAGATGCACATCCGGAAACATTCGTCCCTTAATCACAAGCTTCAATCGACATTCCCCTTTTGTGCTGAGCCTGAGCCCCTGAGAGGCCATAAATATCTGACGTCTTGTCCCAACAATCGGCCATCCATGTTTTTGCACCAGTCGATAATCAACATAACTATCTGTAGAACCTGTATCGATCAAAGCACTAGCAAAAATTCCCTCGATCATAAGTGGAATAATAGCCCGAGCCAGGCCAGGTGGTCCTGCAGGTATCGAGTCATCCAGGCGAGATGATCGCGCCTCGCGTGTGGATCCAACGCCAGCTAAAGTTTTCCATGCTGCAGTAGCTTGTAGTTCGTACGTGCAGCCTCCGGATGGCGCTCGTGTCACGCGCGGAGTTTCAAAGCCAGCTGGAGTTTTCCGTGCCGTAGCAGGAGCTTGTAGTTCGTACGAGCAGCCTTCGGATGGCGCTCGTGTCACGCGCGGAGTTTCAAAGCCAACATTAGTCATTCGGGTGGCCGATCCGGAAAGTTGGCAGGGGCGCGGAAGGATGCCGGCCAAGGACGGTCGCACCGCGTTCTGTCGTGTTTGCGCCACTTGTTAAAGTCGGTGCGATGAATCTCACCAAGGACGAGCGCACAGCCAGGGGCCCACGAGGAGGTGCGATTCTCATCAAAGTCGGGCGAGGCGCCCCGTGCTTCGCTCGGCCCATTGGCTCGGCGATAAGCACATTCATTGTCGAGCGGGTTCGTTTGCCCCGCGTCGCCGTTCGGCAAACCTTTGCAAAATGCCATGTCTTTGTGCAGAAATGACATGTCGCATCACGAGCCGGGCAAACAGACCTGAGATGTTTTCGGTTCCCACAGAAATAGCACATAGCGTTACGTCCGGGCTTGGGTCCGGCAGGTGCGGCGGCCGTCAAGCCCGGTTCAAACTCCTCCTCGGGAGTGGCCGGGGTCTCCGATTCCGGCAGCGATGCCGTGGCTGCATCTGCGTCCTCAGCGGTCGCTCTCTCCGGTCGAGCTTGCCGAGATGTCCCCGCAGTGACGTATGGGTGTTCATACGCGTCGGATTGTTCCCGTGCTTGGGTATAGAGGTGAGCCAGCCGTAGGGCTTCAGCGAGCGTCAAGTCGGCTTCTTCAAGAAGTCTTTGTCTGACTACTGGGGATTTGAGTTGAGTGACGAAAGAATCGCGTACAAGATCATCACAAACTTGTTCATGTGTACGCACCTCCGGTGCGCTCTCGGTCAGCAGATGCCGGAGCTCTTGCGCGAAGTGATCTAGATTCTCCGTGGGCTGTTGTTTTTGTATTGCGAGCAGATGCCGGGAATAAACCGCGCTTCGTTTCTTAATGTAAATTCGCTTCAGCTCTGTCACGGCTGCATCGAATGTCACGCACTGTTCGATAGCCCGGTAAACGTTGTGATGCACTTTTGTTTGTAGTACCTCTAATTTCGTTTCATTGGTGACGGCGGCTTCCTGGGCCTTGAATTGATTAATTAATTAATGAATGCACTGGGCTGCATTTGAAATATTTTTTTCAGAGGTCTAGGTTTTCTCAACGGTTCTTATATGTTTTTTGCATGCTGTATTCAGAAATGTATCTAATTTCGCTCAATCAGGTCAAGTTTTTATGCTATCTCAATTTTAAGGAAAAAAATAATCAAAATTTTTGTTTTTTTAATTAGCATTTTTTTCATTCAAAATCAGACTTACATTGACAGAAAATGTACAAACTATACATATAATGACACACAAATACACTTAATGTGGAAGAAAGTGCTTTCTCAATTACTTTCATTTCAATTTCAGAAAAATATAGATAAATCGTTGTTTCTGGCAACACCCAACCTCAGTCGCTCCAGCAGCTGCGTGGCTCAGTCTGGTGTCTCCTGTCCACCCAACTGCACGTGAGCGGCAGTACGTCCTGCGTAGTGTCCTCCTCACTATAACATTACTGTGATTCACGATGAATCGAAAGTGCAAGAATGACCCAAACAAGTTCTGCTATATCTGTGGTAAAGTGACCATGCCTGACTGGCAGTCTAACATCACACGTTTTGTAAGGAAATGCTATCACGCATACTTTGGAATGAAACTTGGTGACCAGGACAAAGCCTTTGCCCCTCACATATGCTGCAAAACGTGCGTTGAGAGTCTGTGGCACTGGAGCCACAAGAAGATTGAGTGTCTGCCTTTTGGTATCCCAATGGTGTGGAGGGAGGGAAGAGATCATACTGTTATTCATAGAGATCATAGAGACTGTTATTTCTGTATGACAAACCTACAAGGTGAGTTTATCAATTTTGTTTGAGTTTAACTTTATGTTTAATAAATTCCCAAACATTCTAAATTGTTTAACTTTATATATCATGTCACCCCCTTGATGGTATGTCTATCTCTTTCATTTTAGGCATAAATCGAAAAAACAAGCAACACTTAAAGTATCCAGACGTGCCATCTGCCATTAAACCAGTGCCCCATGGACCAGGAATTCCAATTCCAGTACCGCCCGAAAATTGCAGACATTCGGCGTCCGATTCCGATGAACAAATGGAAGATGGTGACATATCTGGTACATATCAACCTACAGGTGAGACAAGTCAACCCAAACTCTTTAGCCAAGCGGAGTTGAACGATTTGACACGAGATTTGTGTTTGTCCAAAGAATCTGCTCAGTTGCTAGGGTCACGACTTGGTGAAAATCGTTTGTTAGCTCCTGAAACTACATTCTCCTGGTACCGCAGCCATGAAGAAGAGTTTCGAGAATATTTTAGTTCGGACGATGAAGTTTCTCTGGTTTACTGTAGCAACATCACTGGCCTCATTGCAGATATGGGTTTAGCGTATGATCCTACAGAATGGCGGCTCTTCATCGACTCCTCAAGTAGAAGCTTGAAAGCAGTACTACTCTTCAATGGCAACAAGTTTGCGTCTGTTCCGGTGGGTCACTCGGTACAGATGACTGAGAACTATAGTAACATGGAGCATTTCCTAACTGCTTTGAAGTACAAAGATCACAATTGGATGATTTGCGGAGACCTAAAGGTATGTTGGTGTCAACCTAGTTACATATATTTTTCTCCTTTATTTATTGAAATATTCTTAACATGGATTAAAATATATATTTTTAATAAACTGGAATAACAAATTTAAAAATAAATATGTGTGTTCTTTATTTTTATTTATTGGTTGTGTCCATGGTGCTGGGTCTACAAGGCGGCTACACCAAATACCCCTGCTTTCTCTGTCTGTGGGACAGCCGAGCAGACAAGCAGCACTATGTACAACGCAACTGGCCAGAAAGACCTGGCCTGGAACCAGGTTCCCACAACGTTGTGTCACACGCTCTTGTGAATCCTCAGAAGATTCTACTTCCGCCACTGCACATCAAGCTCGGACTTATGAAGAATTTTGTCAAAGCACTGAACAAAGAAGGTCGAGCTTTTGCTTTCCTGAACAAGAAATTTCCTCGCGTAAGTGAGGCCAAACTGAAAGCAGGCATTTTTGATGGCCCTCAGATCAGGGAGCTTATGAAAGATCCTAAATTCGACGAAAGTATGGAGAGCAATGAGAGGAATGCCTGGCTCTCATTCAAATCCATTGTGACGAACTTTCTGGGCAATCACCGAAGTCCAGAGTATGAATGTGTTGTGGAAGGGCTCCTGCAGAGCTTCCAGGCTCTTGGTGCACGCATGTCCATAAAGATGCATTTTCTCAGCTCGCATTTAGACTACTTTCCGGAAAACTGTGGTGATGTCAGCGAGGAGCAAGGAGAACGGTTTCACCAGGATATTCGAGTGATGGAAGAGAGGTACCAGGGCCGATGGGATGTCAACATGCTTGCAGACTACTGTTGGTGCCTCAAGAGAGATGTTACAGATGCGACACACAGACGAAAATCTTTGTGAAAGCCATTTATTCCGCATTAATTGTTTTCCTTCGTCTTTTTAATGTTGAATTTCACATTAACGGTACTTGTGCGTCATTGAATATATAGTTTGTACATTTTCTGTCAATGTAAGTCTGATTTTGAATTTTAAAAATGCTAATTAAAAAAATAATTTTTTTCCTTAAAATTGAGATAGCATAAAAAACTTGACCTGATTGAGCGAAATGAGATACATTTCTAAATTCAGCATGCAAAAAGCATAAAAGAACCGTTGAGAAAACCTAGACCTCTGAAATGACGCAGACAAAATAATTATTATCCAAGGTTTCCAGCCAATGTGTCAGCTCCGCGCCCGCATCCGCTGCTTGCGGGTCGGCTGCGAATTGCGGCACCTGAATCATTCTGTGTCCCGCCATGTCGCTCACGTTCGCCTCTTGTTCTCGATTGGACAGCGAGACAAATTGTCATTAATTGTAATGAAAACCAGTTCCACGACATTAACCTGATAGTAGGTTTAATGACAATTTGATCTCTGGCAACATCCTGTAAAAATACAATCATGCAATACAGGGGGCTGTAAAAGTAGGTATACAGTAATGAAAAACAAAACGTGTGCACAAAACGTATTTTATTGATTATACAAGCATATCAATAATAACATATCAATAATAAACATATCAATAATAAACATATTAATCCCTCAAATGTTCAAATTGTTTGCCCCCGGCATTCACACACTCCACTAGTCGAGTGTGGACACCCATGCACACTCTGGCACAAAGGTCTTTATCAGCATCAATTTCCTGGCAAGCCTCCCATATGAACTGAATCATGGCATCAACAGAACGTGGCTTGCATGCGAAAACCCTGTCTTTTACACATCCCCAGAAAAAGAAGTCCATAGGGGTGAGATCCGGCGAACGTGGTGGCCAGTCAATGGCTCCCCGACATCCAATCCACCTGTTGGGAAATTCTTTGTCAAGTAGCGCATGCACAGTGAGTGCGAAGTGCGGTGGCGCCCCATCCTGCTGAAAGTAGAAGTCGTCCTGCTGCTGTTGTTCACGCACCTGTGGTATGATTGTATCCGTCAGCATGTTCAGATACACGTGTTGATCGACAGTCCTGTGCAGAATGATAGGTCCAACGACACCTTTGCAGGACAGGCCAGCCCACACTGTCACCCCAGGTTGATTGAGCTGTTGCTCAATCGTGATTTTAGGGTTTTCAGTTGCGTAGTACACACAATTGTGCCGATTAACCGCACCCGATAGCTTAAAGTTTGCTTCATCGGACCACACGATTTTGCGCAGAATGCTGTCACCTTCTCGTTCCTCGTTCAGGATGGCTTCGCAAAATTGTAAACGCCGATCCGAGTCATCCTCTAATAAACCATGTATCAATCGTGGCACGTACATTTTCAGTCCTGCATGGTGCATCAAATGACCCAACGATCTGCGTTCAATACCCAATTCAGATGACGCCCTGTTTTTCGATTTCTGAGGGCTCTGGGTAAATGCCAGAGCGACTTGCATTGCATTCTCTGGCGTTGTCACGGTGACTGGTCGACCACTCTTCGGCAAGTTGTGGATAGACCCCGTCCTCTCAAATTTGTCACGTATCCGGTAAATCATGAGCCTCGTTGGTGGAGGCGATGCAAATGTTTCTCGCCACTGCTCTCGTACACGTTCACTATTCTCTGTCTTCCAGTACTGTTTCAAAATCCATTTGCGCTCCTCGGCCGTTGAATTACCAGCCATCGTTAAATTTCCACTTCACCTGCAAATAATAGATGTATTATAGAAAAAATTACGAACATAAAAATATTTAAAATGGTAATAATGATTTTAATGAATTAAATGAATTCTAGTATTAAATGAATCCTAGCACCACTATTATAATACTGGTAATACTGGTATAATCCTTACTGTATACCTACTTTTGCAGCCGCATGTATAACAGGATCATGGAATCATGGTAGAAAGTTCAGTAATATCAATCAATGCAAGTGTAGCGACCCATGGGTCCCCCAAAGCTCGAGACCAGCAACAGAATCTCCTGGCCCAAGCCGGTGACGTAACCGGCGGCCAAACCGCGGCGCCGAGGTTATAATCCTTTGCACCTGTCGGTCACATGACCACCAAAGCGTGCCTCGCCTGAGAGGCGGGGCTTTGGTTCTGATGTATACTTTTTGGTTTGGATATATATATATGCGAACCCGATAAACGGGCTTTCAGAGTTCCCGAGATGATTTATACAATAAACATCTTCTCGGACGAGTTTGTGTCTTGTCCGTCACTTCGTCCGTCTCAAGCAGGAGCACTGCTCCTTCACTGGTGACCCCGAGTTTACGACACGCGATGGACACGGCCGTGTCCCTCAAACTGCCCACTTTCTGGGAAGCACATGCCGCCGTCTGGTTCGCTCAGGCGGACTCCCAGTTCGCCCTGCGTGGCATTACGGAGGACACCACGAAATACCATTATGTGGTCGCCACGCTCGGCTCCGTGACCGCCGCCTGCTGCCTGAGCCTCCTCCAGAGCCCGCCCGCTGACGGCAAGTACGACGCCATCAAGGCACTTCTTCTGGGTGCTTTCGCCCTCTCCCCGGCTGAACGTGCACGACGCCTGCTCGACCTTCCTGAGCTCGGCGATACGCGCCCGTCCGAACGTATGGACTACATGCTCGCGTTGCTCGGTGAGCATCCCTCGGATTTCCTTTTCCAAGAGCTTTTTCTCCGCCAGCTCCCGGCCCAGGTCCGGGTCGCCCTGGCAAGCACGACCATCACGAACCCCCGCGACCTCGCCAGGGAGGCCGACAAGATCGATTCGGCAAGTCAGCTCGTCGGAGCGGCGAGCCAGCTCGTCGGGGTGGCTGCCGGGAGCCCGCCCGCCGCCCAGTCGGCGCCCGCGGCGCGGTTTTCCGCCCACCCGCCCAACGCCCGCGACGCAGCTTCCTTCCCGGAGGCCGTCGAGCCGGCGCGACTGGCAGCGGCGACGCCGTGTCACCCGGTCCCGACGCGTCGGCCGGAGCCCCCGCCAGACCCGGCCTGGTGTTATTTCCATGCCAGGTTCGGGCGGCAGGCCTGATCATGTCGACCCCTGTGCACGTTCGGCAAGTCGGGAAACGGTCGGGCCGGCGCTCACTACCAGCCATGAGCGCCGGCCGTTCCGGAAACCTGCTATTCATCGCGGACCAAGCGTCGGGGCGGCGTTTTCTCTGCGACACCGGCGCTCAGCTGAGCGTCATTCCCGCTTCGGCGGAGGACAGGCGGGCCGCCATTTGCGGCCCCTCCTTAATCGCGGCCAACGGCTCCGCCATCCGCACCTTCGGCCCACGCACCGTCGCCCTCCGCTTCGGCAGCCAGCTCTTTCGCTGGGAGTTCGTGACGGCGGACGTCCCCATGGCTTTGCTCGGGGCCGATTTCCTTTGCGCCCATGGGCTGCTGGTCGACGTTAAACGTCGGCGTCTCGTCAACGCCGAAACTTTCAGCTCGCTGGCGTGCGCCTTGAGCCATTCCGCGCCCACCGAGCTTTCCTGCGTCTTCCCGTTGGCAGACAACTTCGCGCGTCTCCTCGCGGAGTTCCCGGCCCTCACGCGACTGACGTTTTCGGCCGTCGCGGTGCGTCACGGCATCGAGCATCACATTCCCACTACGGGCCCGCCGGTGTACGCCCGAGCTCGCCGTCTCGACCTAGCCAAACTCGCCGTCACCAAGGCCGAGTTCGCCGTGCTGGAGCGCCTCGGCATCGTGCGGCGCTCCGACAGCGCCTGGGCCTCGCCGCTGCACATCGTCCCGAAGCCGGGGGGTGGATGGCGGCCATGTGGTGACTACCGCCGCCTCAACGACGCCACTACCCCCGACAGGTACCCTGTCCCGCACATCCAGGATTTTTCCGCCCGGTTGGCGGGGCGGACCATTTTTTCAAAAGTGTACCTGATTCGGGGGTACCACCAGGTGCCCGTCCGCCCGGCCAACATCCCGAAGACGGCCGTTATTACACCTTTCAGCCTCTTCGAATTCCTCCGGATGCCCTTCGGCCTCAAAAACGCAGCACAGGCGTTCCAGCGCCTGATGGATGGCGCGCTGCGCAACTTGCCATTCCTCTTTACCTACCTGGACGACATCCTCGTCGCCAGCACGTCCAGAGCCGAGCACCTCCTCCACCTCCGGACGCTGTTCGGCCGCCTCAGCGAGCACGACTTGATCGTCAACCCGGCCAAATGTCACTTTGGTGCAGCGACGATCGACTTTTTGGGCCACCACATCACCCGGAACGGCGCCGTACCGCTACCTGCCAAAGTCGAGGCCATCGCCGCTTTCCCGCGCCCCCGCTCCGTCAAGGCGCTGCAGGAGTTCCTCGGGATGGTGAACCTTTACCACCGCTTCGTGCCCCGAGCTGCGCAACTCATGCGGCCCTTGTACACCGCCCTCCGCGGCCAGCCGGCGAAGCGCGACGTCGTCTGGTCCACAGACATGGACGCTGCTTTCACCGGCGCGAAACGGGCCCTCGCCAACGCCACGCTGCTGGCCCACCCGGTACCCCATGCTCTCATCGCCGTCACCACGGACGCCTCCGACTACGCCGTGGGCGCGGTTCATGAGCAATGGGTAAACGGGGCCTGGCAGCCGCTCGCGTTCTTCAGCCGGCAACTCCTGCCCAACGAGTTGAAGTACAGCACTTTCGACCGCGAGCTCCTCGGGCTGTACCTGGCCGTCCGCCATTTTCGCCACCTCCTGGAGGGCCGCCCGTTCGCGGCCTTTGTCGACCACAAGCCATTGATTTTCGCCTTGGCCAAGGTCACGGAGCCGTGGTCGGCCTGCCAGCAGCGCCACCTCTCCGCCGTGTCGGAATACACCACGGACATCCGGCACGTCGCCGGAAAGGACAACGCCGTAGCCGACTGCCTTTCTCGAGCCGGCGCCAACGCCATCCACCTCGGCGTCGATTTCGCCCTGATGGCGACGGACCAGGCCACCGACGGCACGGTGCAGGTGCTCCGGGTGGCGGACACGGGCCACCACTTGGCTAACGTCCCCTTCACAGACACGGTCCTGCTTTGTGACGTCTCCCAAGGCCGACCTCGCCCCGTTGTGCCGGTCACCTGGCGGCGTCACATTTTGCTTCGCTCCACGGCCTCTCACACCCGGGCCGGAAGGCGTCCCAGAGGCTGGTGTCGGCACGTTTCGTCTGGCACTGGTTGCGACGGGACGTCCGCGACTGGGCCAATGCCTGCACACCCTGCCAGCGGGCCAAGGTCCACCGTCACACCCAGGCTCCGCTGGCTCCTTTCACCGTGCCCGAGCGACGTTTCGACCACGTCCACGTGGACATGGTGGGTCCCCTGCCCCCATCGCAGGGGTTCACCCACCTGCTTACCATGGTGGACAGGACCACCAGGTGGCCGGAGGCCGTGCCCCTCGCCTCCACCACCACCGCCGACGTGGCCCAAGCGTTCATCGCCACCTGGGTCGCGCGTTTCGGCGCACCGGCGGACATCTCATCGGACCGCGGCCCACAGTTCACGTCCGAACTGTGGGGCGCAGTCGCCCGCACGTTGGGCGTTACCCTGCACCGCACCACGGCCTACCACCCCCAGGCCAACGGGTTGTGCGAGCGGTTCCACTGCTCCATGAAGGCCGCACTCATGGCCGGCCTCCAGGACAACGGCTGGGCTGACCGGCTCCCGTGGGTCCGTTTTGGGCCTCCGCACGGCTCCAAAGGAGGACCTCCAGGCGTCCACCGCCGAGCTGGTGTACGGCCAGGCCCTTCGCGTCCCGGGCGAGTTCATGCCCGACGCCACTAGCCACTGGTCCGCCGCGCGCCAGCGCATGGACTTCCAGGAGGCCGCCCAACGTTTCGCCCCGGTGCCCACGTCCCGCCACGGCGACCCCCAATCCTATGTCCCCCCAGCACTCCGCATGGCGGAGTACATCTTTGTGCGCCACGAGTAGTGTATATAGCAAAGGACTTCTGCGACTCACTGGGACTGACACAATCTGTCAATTTCCCGACCCGGATCTCAGTCAACGGAGCATCTTCTCTTCTGGATTTGGTTATGACAAACTTCCCTGAAAATGTCTGCTGCTCTTCTTCTGCTCCAATCGGCTCATCTGATCATGTGCTTGTCAAAGTGGACATCTCTCTGACCATTCTCAGAGAGCCTCCTCAGCGTCGACGAGTCTGGCATTTCACTCAGGCCAACTGGCACGGTCTTCAAGCAGCCATCAATCATCTGGACTGGTCTCCCATCTCTACCGCCTCTGACATCAACTCATCCTGGGAATTCTTTCAAAGTAAATTGCTCTCTCTCATGCACAGATTTATACCATCTCGTCTTCAGTTGTCATACCCTTCCTCCCGTCCATGGTACACGGAATCTTGTGGTGAGGCTGTTGCCCTGAAACAACTTGCTTTCGTCTCCTGGAAAGCAAATCCAACGGAAGGAAATCTCATTTCCTTTCACAAAGCCCGAAACAAGTGTGTGTCCACCCTCAGGAGAGCCAGGAAACAATATCTCACCATTCTCAAGACCGAACTCTCTTATCTGTCTCCCTCTTCCAAATCCTGGTGGCGTCTAGTCAAATCTGTTTCTGGTGTTTGTTCCCCCTCCATCCCCTCCCTCACCTCAAACGGCTTAACAGCTGACTCCGCACGTGAAAAAGCTGAATGCCTCAACTCTGTGTTTGCCTCTAAATCTTGTGTCCCAAACCCATCCCTCTCTGTACCCACCGTACCCAGTCGTACCCAGCTGCTCCTGGACTCTGTGTCCTTTCCTCCTGACAAGGTGGAAAAGTTTCTGGCAACCCTCGACTCTGATTCTGCAACTGGTCCTGACGGCATCAGCCCACGGGTCCTAAAATCATGTTCTTCTGCACTTTCACTCCCTCTTTCTGTTCTCTTCACCCTCTCTTTTTCTCAAGGTCATCTGCCATCTGCTTGGAAATCAGCCAACATCACCGCTTTGCACAAAAAAGGTGCAAAAACAGATCCCAGCAACTACAGACCAATCAGCCTTCTCCCAATTATCAGCAAAGTCATGGAATCCATCATTGCTTCAGATATTAAATCTTTCCTCTTCTCCAATGGCTTGATCTCTGATCATCAATTTGGTTTCAGACCTGGTCACTCTACTCTGGACATGCTGCTTCTGCTTTCTCAACAATGGATGGAGGTCCTCAACGCCAAACAGGAAATTAGAGCTGTCCCCCTTGACATTTCACGTGCCTTCGATACGGTCTGGCACCCTGCTCTGCTCTCCAAACTCTCCTCCTTTGGTATCCATGGAAATCTCCACGCATGGCTGGCGGACTTCCTCTCTGGTCGTAGTCAACGTGTGGCCCTGAATGGGTTTCTCTCATCTCCTCTTCCTGTTCAGGCTGGAGTTCCCCAAGGTAGTGTTCTGGGCCCTGTGCTTTTTCTGGTCTTCATCAATGATCTCTCTGACTCTCTTGAAAATCCTCTCTATCTCTTTGCTGACGACTCTACTCTCTGTCGCTCCATTCCTCATCCCTCAGATCGGCAGTCTGCAGCCTCCTCACTCTCTGCAGACCTGGACAAAATCACAGACTGGTCAAACAAGTGGAACATGTCTTTCAATCCTGACAAATCTCACACTCTTACAATGTCTCTCCGAAAGGACCGACTGGACAACCCTCCCATCTACTTTCTCAACAATCCTCTCCAAGAAGTTCTGTCGCTCAAGCTTTTGGGTCTCACTATCTGCCATGATCTTTCTTGGGAAAACCACATTTCCAAGCTGGCCTCCAAAGCCAGTAGCCGACTGGGCATCCTCCATCGTGCGAAGTCCTTCCTTGGCACACCTGAGCTCCTCACCACATACAAGGCTTTCATCCGCAGCTCAATGGAATACTGTTCCCCCCTCTGGGCTGGTGCTCCTGCCTCACACCTTGCTCGGCTTCACGCTGTTGAGGCCAAAGCTTTCAGAATCATTGGAATCTCCTGCGATGTAGTCAACGCCGAGGGCCTTTCACTCACTCACCGCAGGCAGGTTGGTGGTCTTTCTGTCTTCTACCGACTCCTCTCCGGCCTTGCTCCCCCAGCTCTCTCTGTGCTCTGTCCCCCCAATATTCCTTCAGGTCGCACAAGATCTGCCTGCAACCCTCTTCTGGTTAAACTGCCAAAGTCTAGGCTCTCTGCTCACCTTCACTCTTTCATTCCCCTTTTCTCCCGCCTCTGGAACAAACTCCCCCACTCCCTTCAATCCCACTCCTCCCTCCAGGTCTTTAAAACAGCTGTTCACCACCATCTCTTATCTTCCCCCATCGAAAACCTTGATCTTTTCTACCCCCGGTAATTCACCCCAGAGTCCTTGCAGTGTTCATATGTTTTAATCCTCTCCCACCTCCCCCCAAGTCCTCCCGATGTCCCTGCTCTCAAATGTTGTGTTTGTGTCCTTCCCCCTCTCTTTTGTGTCCTTCCCCCTCTCTCCCCATCTTGTCTACCGCTCCCCTTGTTTTTTGTGTTTTGTGTGTCGGTTTGTCTTTTTGTGTGATTAATGTTAGCTCTTTCACGAGCCTCGATCTTGTATACAAAAAAAAAAAAAAAAAAAAAAAAAATGTTGCTTCTGGGACACTCTCATTTTCCCATTGACTTACATGTTAATTTTCCTCTTAACCTCATTGCCCATTAACACCTCTATTTCTCCCACCCTAATCTTTATGAACCTTTTGTCTATAGTACCTATCCTTAATGTTGTTCATTAGACCACTCAAACACTACAAATATTTGTTTTCCCTTATAGACCTATAATCCTTCTTCTACATATCATCTGGCAGATTATCTTTGACCCACTCAAACATCGACCCATTCACTTACATGTTAATTTTACTCTCACCTCTTTACGAACCTTTTAGCCTTTTGACACCAATCCTTAATGTTGTTCATTAGACCACTCAAACAATGATCCCCCCTTGGTCTTATGGTACTCTTACTATCAATGATCCCGAGTAGACCACTCAAACATCGATCCTACAAATATTTGTTTATGCATGGGAAATAATTTAATTCTCTTGCCACTCCCTTCACCATCTAATATATTAACAAAGTATATATTTGAGTTTGGTTCTTTGTCAAGATATTTTAACTGAGCTAAGATAAAATGATAAACCTCCCTTAATGTTCTTGTCTGAACGCCTCCTGTGCCACATACCATTTTAAAATTAAAGTATATCTTTTCCTGACAACCATCAAAGTTTTCCGTCCACTCAAAAATATTTCCATCTTTTTTACCCAACTCACCAGTATTTAAATTAATTCTCTTATTTGTTTTGTGAACTTTTTTTTATTTGCAAAATTAGCAAATTTGCAAAATATTAATTTTGCAAATATTTGCAAATATTAATTTGCAAAATAAAACTATCTGTATCCATATAAAGTAGATTAACATCATTTTGATATTTCTTCCTCAAGTTATTATAAAAGTAATCATACATTAATGACTTTGATAAATCAAGAATTGATGTTCCAATATAAATAGGTTTGTCCATTTCAATACTCTCTTTAATCAAATGGATCGCACAAAAGTTCTCAGTAAAGACCTCAGCTCTAGTAAAACTCGGTCTGTTAATTAATTTTGATGCTTGTTTCCAAGATGTTGATAGTCTGATATTTTGTCTTTTCCTCACATTTTCCATGGTCTTACCAAAGACCGCATTCTTCATCAATTTATAAAAGTCTTTCTCAAAATCTGTTTTTGACTCTGTTCTTCTTTGTGTATTAAAATCAATGTACCCCTTTAACCAATGACTTTGATTGAACTTTAGAACCCTATGGATCTTCTCTACTCTTAGACCTTTTGATAAATATTGTCGCAAATTTCTTTGGTGTACAACTTAATTTTTCTTGTTATATAATGTAGTAAGTAATTTTTCTGTTGATTCACCTATATTAAATGATTGTTGATAATCACTTAACCACTCCTTCTTTGGACTTTCCTTTTCACAAGCAAATGGGAGATCTTTGTGTAGGTTATGAAGTTCCTCTGGATATTTCAAATCAACTTCAAAATAATAACCAACTTTTTCTTTATCCAATTCTTTTTGTGTAGAGATACATACATCTTGTAAAACCTTTTTGTAGTCTTTTTCCTTTACCCATATAAGTTTTCCATAAGGAAGAGCCTGAGACATTGCCCAGCCATACAGGTTGTTCGCGTCATAGTACATCAAGTAAGAACTCTCTTTCGTTGAATCATAATTTGGAAGATATTTGTTATTTGCTTTTGCGTATCTACTCGAGCAGACTTGTGAAATTCCACCTCTTTTTGCCTTTTCAATCATCAAAAGCATATCAACATCGGTTATCAAATCCAAAGCTTGTTTTGTCATTTTCAACATCGCACTCCAGGCCAATCCAGGTGCTGTGTAGTAGTGAGCAGGATCCAATCCATATCCAGTGCGACAAACAGATCGAAAGGCTTCAAATACATCGGCCAATAAAAGCACATCAGTTTTGAGATACAAATCGTGATACTCGCCAAGATTCTTGATGTTATATTTTTCCCAAACATTTTGTGCGTGTACATAATCTTTATCAGATATATGACTGTTGTTTAATTTGTTATAGAAATTTTATTTTGAAGGAAGTTGTGTTTCATTGAATCTCTCAAATGAGTCCATATAGTCATAGGGGTAAATTCCCTTTTGTGTTAGAAAATCTTTATCTAAAAAATACTCTGAAAGACATGGAAACTCTTTTAGATTTTGAACCAAGTTAGCCAATGGACTTGCCATGAATTTAAATGTATCAAGAAATCTGATATGAGTAATAGGAGATGTGTGAATTGTTTTTGTGAATGAAATGTATTTCTGATCCGTGTTTGGAATTGCTGAGATACTTCCAGAAGTCTTTGAGAGTTCCTTGATAAATAGATGTGTATCATAATGAGCGTTGTTATGAAGAAAAACAGGAATGAAAGAGGGGAGTTGATAATTAATATTACAACTTTGATGAGCCGGACCTCTATATTTACCAGTGAGATGACAATGGTCTCTAACCTTTAGACCTTTACCAATTTTCTTCTCACAAATATGACAGGCAACCTTTGGCTGTCTAAATTCTCTTTTTTCTTTACTTGTTAAGGACATTGGTTTATTGGTTTCTCTCATTATCTTGGTTAATCGGACACAGTCTTTTTCTAGTCGTTTCACAAACTCCTCTGGGGTATTTGAGCCTCTATACACCTCTAACTTGTTATATTCATCACCCACGGATGATTTGATATCTATCTATAATTCCAGTAATCTCTGTGTGTGTGTGTGTCTGTGTGTATGCGACCGCTGTTTCTCGACAACTACCGGTCCGATATACTTGAAACTTGCCAGGTATATTGCTGGGGACCCGAGGATGTGCCTTTTCAAGGTTTCATATTAATCGGAGAAGTAGTTACCGAGCTATGGCGATTTCTTTACCAAACTCCGCAAGCCGTTCGCTTTGGACCAAACCATTTCATGTAAATAGAGGGGGGGGATTGTCACCGTACTCGCAAGCCGTTCGCTTTGGACCAAACCATTTCATGTAAATAGAGGGGGGGATTGTCACCGTACTCGCAAGCCGTTCGCTTTGGACCAAACCATTTCATGTAAATAGAGGGGGGGGATTGTCACCGTACTCGCAAGCCGTTCGCTTTGGCTTTGCGAATGGACCAAACCATTTCATGTAAATAGAGGGGGGGGGATATAATTTTAGATATATATATAGTACGGGCATGCCCTAGTAATAACAAAAACGACAAGGAGTATGTTTTTGATATTTATTTGTGTATGATTCTTTTGGATCTGGAGAAGCAGTATCAATTTTTTCTAAAATACTTTCAAAATCAGCATATATAACAAATGGATGTTTTATTGTTTTCTTTTCATCTTTGAATGTGATCTTTGAGCCTTTTTAGGCATATTGATTACCGTTGATTTATGATCACCACAATAATTTGAATGTTTATCTAATCTTTCTTGTGTATGGAAGAAGTTAAGACAACGCATACAAATATATATTTTATTTGTTCTTTTACATACTTGTGGTTTTATTAATTTTGTAATATCTTTGATGTATGTATAATGTGAATTTTCGTCTGAATTAAAATATAGAAGATTAAAATGAGTTTGTTTACAATTGTCAGAAAGCTTTAAAACCTGAATGTTGTTTGTTTCTGTTAGACCATAAACATTAACTGATAAATTATTCAACTTTTCAAATTTAGGAATATCATTTAAAGTCATCGGAAACTTTAGATCTTTCGTATTTAATGTATTCTCATATTTTTTATAATGAGATACTCTTTCATCATGAAAATGTGGAGGATGTAAGTGTGCTAGAATAGACCAGAGAAAACATTTATTGTCTTTATTTTTGATATTGATAACTGCTTTTCTATTTTTGATAACACTGGGTAAATCAATGTAAGAAGAAGCTTTTAGAGGATCTGATTTAAGAATATGAATGTCTATGTAAATAATTTTTCCTATATTGAATCCACTTCCTACGATTGAATTATCCACATCTTGCTCTTGTTTAATAAGTTCATCATAGACTCCTGATGTTTTAAAATCTTGATATGAAGATATAAAGTGTGGCTCAGTTCTCATGTATGGTGTATCTATAATTCTATAACTCCTTCGTCCTTTCTCATTTCTAATTTTACTCCCATATAAAATTTAAGTGGTTTCATTTCTTTTAGTGTTTTTTCAATCAACGTTTGAACAGCAGGTTTAACTATTTCTACAGCATCAACTATAGACTCTGGTTCAGGAGGTTTGAAGTTAAAGACTCTTATTTTAATATGTCCTTTGAATGCACCATCAGAGTTTTTAGTTGTGATAAAATTTGATAAATGTTGATTTGTTTTAAGATGTATTTCGAAGCCTTTCTTGAGGATATTTTTATTACAGGCAGAACAGTGTTTTGTTTCCTTCTGAATAGGAGATAGTAGGTGAAGTAGATTAAATGTGTGTTTGTTAGTTTTAAGGTGTCTTTTGTATTGTTTATATTCTTGTTCACAAACGTCGCAATACGTTGCTTTGATCATATTTATATAGCAAAATTATACTTAAAGTAAAACACCTTTTAGAGGGTTTTTTAAAAGATGAAACTGTGCTTAAAGTAAAACACTTATAGAAGAAAGTGCCTTTTTACAGGCTTTTTATATATGAAACTATACTTAAACTAAAACACTTTTTCACTCAGAATCATCTGAGTCATAACTATCACATGAATACTCAGAATCATACTCAGAGTCATCAATAAAGCTACGCTCATAACTATCATTTGAGCACAAACTATTAGCATCATAACTATCATCTGAGTTCAATGAAATACTATCATCACCATCGTCCGAGTTCAATGAAATACTATCATTACTGTCGTCCGAGTTCAATAAAATAGTAAAATCTTCACTGCTGTAATGACTCATATTTAATTAGCAGGAAAAATATTCCCATCAATATCTATATACTTTCTTTCATTAACAGATTCAATCTCTACATTTTTAATATCAAAAGTTAACTTTAAATAATCTCTAACTATCATAGAACGAAATGACATTTCACTAGAAATATTAACATCATTCATTTTACTTAGACCTACACCCTTTGGATTATTAAAGTAAATACAAATTTCTCCACGAGTATTATTGATGGTCTTATCATTCTTTTTCAAAGTATCGCGATCGATCACTTTTTCAAGCTTTGAATAAATTGCCAGGAGTAGAGGAGAAACTTTTGTTAGATTTACTTTAATGGATGTCTTTCCAGGTATAGTTAGAGCTCTTCCTTTAAATGAAATAGAGGGGCTCATGTTATTTTCCATAACTGGTTTTACCCAAAATTTTTCATATTTATCTTTGTTCAATTTAACATCTTTGACATATTTTTCTATATCTTCCACCGAAGTAGAGATTGATTGAAATTTGTCTTTTGTGCTTTGAAACATTGTATTTATTAATGAATAAACTTGCGTTTAGTTTAAGTAAAAATTTACCATATAAATATGATAAGTTCTGAAGGATATTTAGAATTTCCAGACTCTCCATATGATAAATTAGAGAATTGTCCGGCTTGTGATAGAATAGGGCTTAATAATGAGGGTTCATATAAACAATGTATTTTCTGTGATTTAATTTTAATTAATGATAATAAAAAATATAAAAATATATATAACTCTTTTAAATTAGAACCAAAAATGAATTACTTTACAAGATTAATAAGAGAGATGAATGTTAAGTATTGTGATGATAATACACCATTTATTTCAAGGGAAGAGACTATTTGTATTGAGGAAATGTATAAGGGTTTAATGATATTTATTATTCAAAATAATTTTAATGGAAATGTTAATACAAGATACTATATAAATAAAATAATGAATTATTTTGAAATTAAACCCGAACTCAGGATAAAATATAGAGTTTCTAAAATAGCTCAAAAAAAGTTAGATGACTTGTTTTCCAAATATATAAATGAATGATTTTTTACCCGTTTGGGAAAATAAGATAAAATTTAATAACCATAAAAACATTCCAAATTCATTGAGATGTCTAATAGTTGGTTCAAGCGGATGTGGAAAAACCTGTTTGCTTTTAAAGATGCTCCTTACCCCCAACTTTTTAGATTATGATAATTTAATAATTTTTACGAAGTCAAGTTTTCAACCCGAGTATCAACTACTATCACAAGGTTTTAATGCGGGTCTTAAAAAGGAAGACATTATCGGTTTATTTAAACTTCAAAACAAACTAAATGATTACAACATTGAGGATATAATACAACTATTTTGTGATAATAATACAACTATTCTCCCTCCTCCCCCCTCCTCCTCAAAGCTGCCTCCTCCCCACTTCGTCTCCCTTCTATCTCATACCTCCACCCCCCCCCAACCTTCTTCTTTCCTCTGCCCCCCCTCAAACAACCCCTCACTGTGCCTCATCCCTTCACCTTCAAACCTTTCATCCTCCTCATCCTTCCCTTTCTTGGAACTCTTCTGCAATCGCTGACACACTAACAACTGCTCTCCCTACCTCCCCCTCTCATCCTTCATCTTACCCTACTCCTCCCCTCCCCTGTCCTGTACCCGATGCTCCCCCCCTCTCTTCATTAACGGTATGGACCTCAAACATCCGGGGCCTTCGCTCAAACCTGACTGATCTCTCCATACAGGTTGCTTCTGACAATCCAGACTTGATCTGCTTAACAGAGACTTTCCTCCTTCAAGATGTCTCTGATTCCTTAATATCTCTTCCTGGTTACTCCCTCCTCCGGTATGATAGACCTGAGCCTCGGCCTGGTGGTGGGGTGGCTATCTTTATCAAAAACTCTCTTCCTCACTCTCCTTGCACTGCCCTCTCTCCTCCTCACCCCCAGGAGTACCTCTGGCTACGGCTTCCTCTCCGCTCCCACCTTTTGTTCATATGTGTTCTGTACCATCCCCTAAACAGTGATGACTCCATCTACATTTCACTGTCCGACAACATGGACCAACTTCTATCCACTCATCCCAACTCTCTCTTCCTCATATGTGGTGACTTCAATTGTCATCATGCCACCTGGTTGGGTGTGGGTTCCTCTCTCACCAGTCATGGCACCTCAGCAA